>NC_137470.1:90755860-91325860 GCF_964235325.1 Thermobia domestica
GTCTCAGACTTCCTGCGGTGTCCTTGCCTTGTATCGTTTGATCAGGTAGGCGTTTCTCCTACATTTCTCTTCTTTTGTCACAGGGTCACCCAAAACATAAACATTGTGTTCTGTCTTCTTCAGGATAGAAAAAGGCCCGGAATATAAGAGCAACATTTTCCTTGTAATTCCTGAAAATGCATCAGATTTTGGGAATACCCTAATTAAAACAAGTTCTCCTACCTCGTATTGCACTGTTGCATGCCGTTTATTAAATTCCCTCTTTCTTTTTTCTGCACTTTTCTTTAGATTTCGGGATGCTATCTCTACATAATACTCTATGTCCTTTCTATCTTCTATCTCTGGAATTTCAAATAATCGTGCGATGTCTTTTGACATTGTTTGTCCAAAATGTACCTCATATGGACTAAGGTTTGTTGACAAGTGTTTGGCCGAATTCAAACACTTCTCCACCTTCGTTAAAAATTTTGGCCATTGAGTCTGTCTGTCGTGACAGTACTTTCTCAGCATTCGCACTGTGGATTTGACACTCACTTCTGCCATATTTCCCTGGGGATAATAAGGCGTACTAGTAATGTGTTTTAGCCCTAATTCTCTCATCTCGTTTATCCATCTCTGAGATTTAAATTGAGTCCCATTATCAGTTAACACATAATCCACATTTGGACATAGTTTTAGGAACTCTCTAAGCTTTCTAATGGCCGAACATGACGTAGCTGTCTTGCATGCATATAGGCAGATCAATTACGAAAAAGCATCCATGCAGACTAATACATATTTTACATTACCAACCCCTCTTGGAAGTGGCCCTAGCCAATCTAAACAAATCAATTGATTTGATCTCTCTACTAGCACTGGATTCAGTGGTCCAGGTTGATAACACTGAGGCGGTGATGCCTTTTGACATATGTCACATGATGATGTATATTTTCTGATGATGTTCCTCATCTTAGGCCAAACGAAATATTCAGAAAGAAGCGGAAAAAGCTTGCTTGCAGATAAGTGACCTCTCTCGTCATGGTAGTACTGCAGCAAAGGTTCTACCAGCACTTCGGGAATACAAATGCGCAGACCGTTACAATCGCGTTTACACAATCTTCCGTTACTTATTTCGTAAGTGTGCTTATCACTTCTTATCTTCTTAGTAACGTCTCCGCTCTCTATACACTTCTTTATCTTTCCACAGAATGCATCAGATGATTGCATTTCAGGAAGGATTGTGATCAACTTGCGCAATTCCCCGGGAATCATTGTCAAAATTGTCATCAATGACTCTTTTATCTCTAGTTTTCTATTAACGTCGAACTCTTTTCCTGTGTTAGGGGGGTATCTCGAAAAATGATCACTTAAATTCTGTTTTGAAGGCACATACTCGAATTCGAAGTCTAGCATGCTTAACGCTAACACGAACCTTGCTATACGTTGATTAGTTATTCTACACAACAAAATAAATTTTATCGATAAGTGGTCAGATCTAATCTTGAACCTGTTCCCTATCAAATAGTGCTTGAATTTGTTTACACCATCTATTATCGCAACAAATTCCTTCTCAGTTATCACATAGTTGCGTTGAGCAGCATTAAAAATTCGCGATGTCATTTCGATAATTCTAATGTTACCATCATCATCTATTTGATATAAGTGCGCAGAACAGCTGACGTCTGAAGCATCGCATTCAAGAATAAATTGTTTGTCCGGAAGGGGCTTCTTTAACATCACATCTTCCTGAAAGATTTCCCTTATTTTTCGAAATGCCTCCTCATGAATATCAGTCCATTGAAATTTTGCTCCTTTTTTCAAAAGTTGAAATAAAGGAAAAAGGACTTCTGCATACTTTGTACTAAATATGCGATAAAACTGACAATACCCAATGAAACTACGCAATTCTTTCACATTTCTGGGCCTCCTAAATGTCATTATCTTCTCAAGTTTCTCAGGGCACTTTCCTATCCCATCTGGGGACAAGTTATATCCCAAGACGCTAGTTTCTCGTCTCGCAAATTCACATTTCTTCAGCCGTAAAGTCATGCCTGCTGCTTTAATTTTGCCTAACGCAATGTCTATATGACGTATATGTTCGTCAAAAGACGAACTTCCAAGGATGACGTCATCAACATAATTACCGCAAAACTCTCTGCACTCTGAGAGGATTGAATCAATCGCTCTCACACATGATGAAAGAGATTGCTTTGTGCCGAAAGGTAACTTTTGGAATACGTAAGAAATTCCATTATGTAAAAATCCTAAGTATTTTTGACTGTCAGATTTTACTCGGATTTGCAGAAATGATTCTACACAGTCAATTGAAGTTTTCCAACGTTTATCACATAGGTCTCTTAGTGTACTAAGTGCTGGGACTGGCTGATCCCTTTGACTAACAGTGACCTCTGCCAAACGTCTCGCATCCAAACAAATACGAACAGTTCCGTCCTTTTTTGGAACTACAACAAGCGGGCTGGTGTAGCAAGTCTCAGATTTTCTAATTATTTTCCATGCTTCCCACCGATTAATGATGTTGGTCACCTGATTCCTAAACTTCAATGCATATGGATACATTTTAGCTTTGAATTTCCCTTCTTCACGCAATTCTATACTGTGTTCATATCCCTTTATACACCCTGGTTTTAAATCGAACACTTCTCTATGCTTCATTAACACTTCTTTTAATTTCTGCTTTTCGACCACACTGAGGTCAGTGTACCCTTCTACGAGGCTAGAAATCTCAGCTGGTGTGACTTTAGTTTGTACTTTATTCCATTCATGCGGGCTGTACACTACATTGGCAAGTTCAGTAGCTGTCGGATATTTTCCATCATCCAGATGGGTTCTGAGAGAAGTCATCTCCTTACTATGCCCTTCTCTATTTCTTACATCTTCCATCTGAAACGCATAGATGGATTCTATACCCGTTTCGCCCATTTCGCCTATTTCGCCCATTTCGCCTATGGGAAAAGTATAAAAATCTCTCTTCATCTTCAAACTCTAAAGTCAAACTCCTGACCACTAACTCACTTTCTTCGATTTCTACATCTCGAAAACTAACCTGAACCTCAATTGGTGAATTTAGTCTCAAAACTCCCATATTATAATCTAGCACAGCCTTGCTCTCAGCAAAGAACTGTGACCCAATAATCAAGGGACGATTTAATCCTTGTACAATTAATCCCACAGTATAGAATTCTTGATTACTAAATGTCATTACTAGCATCACTTGTCCAAGGATTTTGGCTACAGATTTTCCAAAAGCTGAACTAACCTTTATATTGTTTGCTTTTAGGAATGCAGGGGGTGGGGTGGTATTCTTTACCTGTGCCCATAGGTCACTACTAATTGCACTAATTGATGATCCGCTGTCAAGAAGACCACATACTTTTTTACCAAATAAACAAGTTTCTACTTCTGGTAATGTTATAACATTGTTGGTAGGTACATTCTCCCTTTCATCTGTTTCCAATAAATCTCGAAAAATGGCATTTGATTCATCAAAAAGACCTTTATTTAATTTAATCTCTTTTCCACTTCTCAAAAGCAAGCATAATTCTTTATCTTTACCTTTGGCACCTTTATCATCCGAAAAATATTGTTTATTAATAATTTTGTCACATTGTATGCAATCTCGGCTATTATTTTCCAATCCCATAATTTCTAACTGTTTGACAAGAGTTTCGCATTCTCCCTTTCTATGTTCAGCATGATAAGAACTATCCTCATTACGCACACTACTAGGTAAAAATTTAGCACTATCAGATAGAGAACAGTTATCTGTAGCTCCTAGACAGCGTGCGTACATTTCTCACTGTCTAGAAACTGTTTGTCTCATATTCCGGGGGCTCTGTGACCTAGATCTTTGGTTTTCACTTTCATTAGAAGAACCGTTACCCCTACTGAATTCCAGATTGTTAACCTGCTCTTCACCAGAGTATGATCTCCTCCGACCTCTGGGATTATTTCTGCCCCTGAAGGAACCTCGGTTGTTTGAACGACCCTGAGACCTTTCATTGTTATTATTCTCACCATTTCTATCCCTTGGTGGCCATGTCATTCCATGGTTGCCAAACTGCCTACTCGTGTTCCCTCTACCTCTCTGTGTATTTCCACCACGATTCTGATTATTGCGATTCTTTCGTGGGGAATATGGGCGATGTCTATACGATGTACCGCTAGACCTTTCATTATTGCTTTCTTCTATTGACATCATATTAATCCCCCTTCTAATGTTATTGTTTCCGCTATTATTTTGATACGTCACTTGCAATTCTGCCACCAGACCAACCAATTCTTCAATTGTTTTTGGTTTGGATGATATCAGAGACCTGTAAATCCAAGATGGCAGTTGTCTTGGCAGTATCTTTAAAAGTACTTGCGGTTCTAATGGCGGCGATAAAATACTATTCTTATGCAGCAAGTCTAAAAGGTACTCCGTGGGAAGCCTATTTGAGCGGCTATCAAACCGTGCCGTTAGAATGGTCGCACGTAAATTCGCCAACTTCTCTTCGCTCAGATAGGTCCGTTTGAAATGCATGATAAAATCTTGATACGTCTTGCACTTAATTAGAGTTACTTGAGCCCATTGCAGTGATGTATTTCTAAAGCATTTCGAGACAAACTGTAGCTTTCGATCTTCCGGTACTCCCGTGAGATCAAAATAATTATCGAGCTCGCCAAGAAAATTATGAGACTGCACCTCACTTTCTAATCCAGAAAATATAGGAAGAGACAGATCACGATGCATCAGTCCCACAGCTGATGCTAGCTGGCACGTAGAGACAGGCGGCTGAGCGTTTGACGATACGCGGGATTCTGTCTCGTCTCGAAAGACAAAACAAGGATCGTCTCGAGAGGTACCGGGTTGGTTATTGTTTATTCTTTCACCTCTGTCATCAATTTCTCGAACCGATTTCTTTAAAGAAGCAAGTTCTTTCTCTAATTTGGTGCAAACAGAAGTAATATTCTGTTGTATCTCTTGCATACCATCCCGATATTCGCTCCGCACCTCTTCAAGCTGGTTTTCGTGACCAATTTCTTCGCGTAATCGACCCATTTCTTCTCTCCACTGTATTTCTACCCGCTGCATATTATTCTCCGCTTGAGCAATTGAACCCTCAACGCTTTCCAACCTACTTGTCACCTGTTCTACACAAGTCCTGACGCTTTCTACCTGGTTGTCTACTCTCACAATGTCTTGTCCTAAAGTTAATTGTATCTCATCTAATTTTCTATTGTTACTCGCCTCGAGCTGCTGTACCCTCTCATCGTTCGCTCTTATTGAACCTCGTAACTCGTTGCATGCTCCAGCTAATCGCTCATTGAACGATTCAGCTGTTGCATCCAGCCGAGTACTCAGTTCAGCTATACTGTTCATTAATCTACTGCTATTTACTTCCTGTCTTTTCACTAATTCTTGTACTGACTTTTCCTGCTGTTGTGCAATTTTTTCCTGCTTATCAACTAGTTCCTTTACTGACCTTTCCTGTTTGTCAACGAGTTCTTTCACAGTGCTCTTTACCAGCTGTTGTAACATTACAAACAGTGGATTCATAGATGGATCCATTGTCTCCATGTTCACAACACTGGATGGTCCAGGGATCGATTCCTTTTCGTTTTCCTGACTTCCCTGATTTCCGTTTCCGTTACTAACTTCTCCCTGACTTTCTATATTCGCCATTCTCTCCTCTAACTCTAACTCGCCGAGCTGATTCTGCGGAAAGTTAACCAGGTCTTCTTCCATTTTCTTTTTCTGTAGTCTAGTGACCACCATCAACTTAATAGAAATACTCTAACTTTCTAAGATATGCTAATTTCTGTATCTTATAAAAATAACACGCAAAATAAATGTTATCCCCCTCTTAAATTTTCCGACAGGCACACATGGAAAAACTCTAATCAAAATAACTCTAAATTCTTACAAATAAAACATGTAATTTTGGCTTTTTTTTTTTTACAAGGAAACAAAGAAACAAAATTCGTAAATAAAATGTTGCCGGACACAAAGCTTATTACTTCATTGTTGGTGTATGGCCCTGAACATTTCATTGACAGCATCCACTTTTTTTTATTTTTTTTTTAATATTACAACCCGTGACACTGAAGTGATCTCGCCCCACGCTGGGCGCCAGATTTTGTGGTGGGCTAAAGTGAACGTGTTGGACATAACCAATTTTGAAATTAAAATACTTAAATATTTGCACCACAATGGTGGAGTGCCCTGAATGGACAGTCCCAAGAAGTATTTAAATTAAGTAATTAACATAAGTTATGTAAATGAATTAAATGAATTACTTGTGATTAGTTAAAATATTAAAGATATAAAAGAAATAGTCGGTAGAGCTTTTTTTTTTAAAAAAAATTAAGTGATTTGAAATATACAAAATACTCTTTAACTCAGGTAATCAGTGGCTTTACTTCAACTCAGATGCTCCATTGAAATGGTCAGGTTACAACCATACACCCTTCTCTGTACATGTTCTTGCCATGCTGTAAAAGAAAAACATATGCGAAATTTTCCACATACCTTAATTGCTGTCTGGAATCCGTACAAGAAAGACTTCCGTGTAATTTGTTGAATATTTAATGGTGATAAAGTAAACACTCCACTCCTCCACAGAAATCATACAGATTTTAAACACTGATATTCACACACACACACATAAAAAAATTTTATATTCACATGAATATTAAATCGAAGTGACCGGTCGATAAAAAAAATAATTATTTTTTTATGAAAATTTGACCATTATACATTTCTGTTCATAGTTCGTGCACGTATAGTTTTGATGCGTTCTTCATTGTCTTCTTCCTTCTGTCCTCTCTCTTCTCACTGAAGTTCGCTCGGCATCCTGGAACCTCCTAGATGATAACAATTGCTGCTACTGGGCGCTGCTCTGGTTGTTTGTCCGCTGCACTGGTGTCTCTCTCTTAGTATCTCTGGATCCATTTGAAGACATCTGGTTCATGCAGTGTTACTGGATAATTTTCATCTGTATTGCCTCAAAGTCTCTGAAAATGTTCTGATTCTACGATCCAGTTCCAAAGTTCTCACTCATCGGCCACATACGACGCACTTAAAATTTTACTTTTCGAATTTTATATATATATCACACGGCAAACTACATATGAGAGTTATACGCTAGTAGCCATTGTCCTAGCTGCAGATTCAAAACTCAGTCTCTGCATCTATAAAAAAAAATATTCTAACTTTCTTTTTTTAAAAAAAAAACATCTCGTCTCGCAACATGTGTTTCCCGTAAAGCACAGTTAAGTTCTGAGATGACGTTAAATTCTGAGAAAGACTTACTAGAGTTGATATTTCAGATCGAGACGAAAGAAAGAAAAAAAACTCAATCTCGAGTAACGTCGCAATTCGGCTATTTAAAATGTGCCTATCTCACAAAACAGACCATTGTCACGATGAGTCTTGCACTAACTGTCACAGAGTGTATCGCCTCTGTATATCGCGTCTTAACACCAACTAACTTGCTCCTTCCCTGTCAAACAGTTTTCTTTCAGAGGAAACAACACGATTTTCAAAGGCTCGCTCCTGACCTACCCAAAATTCAATGTATAGTCCCTTTTCGCGGACCCTAATGGTTTTGTCGCCAAAATGTCTGGGTAGTACACTTTCATGTAATCTTTCATTTATTCTTAGATTATTATTGCTTGTCATCTGTATTGAGTTTGACCACTGGATAGAGGAAATACTAAGCTTTAAAACGGTGTATCATACACTTTGTTATTCAAATGTTGAATACTTGTTTTCGTATTGTTTTCCCCGGCGTCACTGTACATTTTCTTTGTAAACAATCTTCCTTGCCGAACCAGTCCATGTGCGTTTGTTTACATCGCCAGAGTACTCTAGCGGTGATCTCTCGCAACCTCCACACACCCATTAGTTCATGGTTTTTCACTTTTTTTCACAATAATTATCATGAATTAACAATATATTCTATATTACATTGTACCTAATATTCCTCTGATTATATTTACATAGGATTCCAGCAGTGACATTCAATTTAGAATTAATAATCAATAAATATACACATATCGACTGCTATGACATTCACGGTACTGCGTATCGCTGTCGTCTCAATTACAGCAATGTCAACACCAAGCACAGTAAAGTAATAAGCTTTTGTTTTAAAGTTAAGGTAACAACGAAAAATCTTTTCTGACCAAAATTACATCTTATCTTACATTTCTACAATTCTAAATATGTAATAATGCTAAGATATGACTGCATTCATAATTTTCAATGGGGGGAAAACCCACTCGCAGGAAGAGCAGAAGCTCTTCCTTGTCGAAACCGCGCTTTGAAGAAAAAAAAATATAGGCTTTTTTTCTGGCGGGATCCAACCGACGCTTTCGAAGTTTCTAGTGTCAAAAATGGTCACTTGAAGAAAATCTAACGCCTTATTGTTCCCAAGAATTCTAACCCACTTGCTAAAATATCTGAGCAGAAATATACAAAGGTAATGGGATAGGATCTATGTCGCCAGGCCACTATCTGCAGCAACGTTAGCAACTCTGCTCACTTCTACCTAACTAAGTTAGAAGTATGATTTAAATATATGACCTAGATAAAATTTCTCTCATATCACAATTCTTCTTTAACCTTAGATAGCAATCCTGGGTGCATGTACACAGCTTTTAACTGCTACGGAACATTTTTGTTTTTTTTTCTTTCTTTCTTTTTTTTTAAACTCAGTGGAGCTTTTCCAAGTTAAGTTTTCTTTCCTACATATATTTTTATATTCCAAATAAAAATGTTTAATTCACCAATTTTATATACTAATTAACCTAACATTACATATATATATATTCTTAATTAACCTATAGATATGTAAATTATTCTAATATTATGCAAAAATTTCGGGTGAAATTAACATAAAAATTTTAAATAGAAAATAGCTATATGTGTGCCTCTTATACTACCTTTTAGAAAATTAATTTCCGATAATTCATGAATCTTCACGCTTACTCTGTGAAGCACGAGAGAACATCAGCGTGTCGTTGTTGCCCAAATTGATACTCATTAAACACTTTTACTGATATCTCCAACAGAATAGCAGAGTGCATAAATAGTAAAGAAAATGTGAGCTAATTGTCACTTAAATATATTTTCTCCCATGAAAATCCTGCGGTGCTGTATGGATGCGAAACATGGTGTTGTAAACAAAACCTGTGAGGGTTTATTTTCAATAATAAAAAACAGTTCATTTTAGTGTTTGTTTTTCAAATGTCCAATAAAAACCCTACTCACCTGAATTAATAACAGCTACTGAACACTGCGTAAACCCATTAATTTTTCAAGGTAGCTGTACAAGAAATTTATCGAGTAGGAAATTTACACCTGACTTTACAAGAACTTTGTTTTGTAAGAACCCTCTTCATAGCCGAACCACGGATTTCTTTAAGGAGAGATCAGATACAGGAAGACTCACTAAGCCGGACATACAGTCACTTCCATAAAAGCGACAACCGATCTAAAACTAGCGACGAAACTCAGTCCATTTGAATGCGTTGAATGAAACGTGCCGACTCTAATTGTGCAATTGGTTTAAATTGGTCGGCTCGCGGCTTGTTCACCACAGAGCCGAGCTCAGGAAGACCTTTCATATATCACGCCTATCGAGATGTGGCGGACCTCAATCGAGCCGAATCGGGAGGATGGTTTATCTGAGCCGAGTCGAACTGAGCGGATTGCTCATCGCAACCTAACCGGCTCTGTGGTGCGCATTACCAAGCTCTTATTAGGTACCTCTACTGGAAGGATATCACCCCAAAAATCCAACTAAATATGTGTCAGTTGTTGAGGAACCGTGCAGCTTCTAATGTTACTGTGAGAATTTGCGTTGCAGATTTCTAAAAGGTCAAAAGTATTTTTTTAATTAACTTCGCTGCAGTGCACCTTCAATAATACTGACCCAGAAACCATTGATGTTACCCATGACAGTATTGAAAAATCAAAACTTTTGTGTGCTATAGAAATTATAGGTATTTTGTATCAGAAGTTACAACATCCTCTGATTAAGTCTTGAAGATACAAATGTGGCAGAGCATGAGGAAAATATTGACGAGGCAGATTCCCAAATCTGAATGCTGAACACAGTTGGCAGCGAGTTCAGTGTTTTTTTTTTTTTTTTTTTTTTTTTTTTTTTTTTTTTTTTTTTTTCCTAGGTGTACTTTTCCCCTCGAAGGTGAAACATCGCCCTGCGCAGGATCTAAGATATACTAAATAGTGTCCCACTATGGCCTCAACTCACTTTCTCTTTAGACAAGCTTTTCCATAGGAAAATGTGAAAGATATCTCACTTTTGAGCACATCATTTATCTTTAAAAAGAGGATACAACCAGGTTTTAAAAAAAATATCATAATTCAAGGTATGGCTTACAACCGCTACTTTGAACCTGAGACAAAACCGATTTGAAAACAGTAGAGAACACACCTCATCTCCTCTCGTAAAATACTAAGTGAGAATGTTAGGAGTAAGGTGATGGCCAAGGTATTATGTAGAGTAAGCGGGGGCAAAAATCCACAGTTTGGTGTTTGAGTTGCGCTGGAGCCAAAAGATATAACGGCAAAATAAAGAATTTCGCACAGAAGTATAAGTGAACATTCCTCTATATTTTGAAGGTGCTAGAAAGCCTACTAATTTATTACTTAATAAGATACACCAATTTAAAAAAAGATGTACAAATTCGGACTTTTACCCCAGTATAGGGGATAAAAGTCCTATCGCAATGGGGTAAAAGTCCACTGAAATACACGAAGTAGGAAATCGACATACAGGCATTTTTATTCAATTATTTTGTTTTCTACAAGAATCTTAAGATAAACAAAGACCATACGAAGCATGAAGTGATTCTTCGTATTAACAAAAAAGTTAGACTAAGCAAAAAATAAGTTTCTCATATTTGAGAAAAACTCAATAAACATACAAAGTATGAAGTTATTTTTCGTATTGATAAAGTTAAACTATGAAAAGAAATATCCCACTTATTTACGAATACCACAAGAACACACAAAGAATGGATTTTTTTCCTCGTATTGAAAAGTTACACCAAAAGAAGAAATTAGGCTATCCCAGTTATTTATTAAAAAACCACAAAAACACACGAAGCATGAAGTTTTTGCTCGTGTTACACTAAAAGAAAAATAAGTCTTCCTTACTTAAGAAAAGCTCAATAGACACACAACGCATAAAACTTTTCATCAACAAAGAGTAAAAGAAGAAATTATCCCACTTATTAAGAAAAGCACAAACTTATGAAGTGAAATAGTTACAAAACCAGGCTTGGGTGTAGACACATGTTATATACCAGTGGTGTCCAATTCTAATGAGCCTGAGGGCCATAACCGTCTTTACTAGTAAGGTGGAGGGCCACAGCTAATAATAATAATAATAATAATAATAATAATAATAGGCCTACTATACCACAAAAGAAAAGAATAAAAATGTATTTGAAATATCTACATCCATTCCTGTTTTTGCGAGTCGAAAGAGATGTAAAGAAGAATAATCTACAAGACAGCTTCTGAAGCGATTCTTCACGATCTTGATGCTGGAAAATGCACTTTCACAGAAACAAATGCTACAAAACATTGACATTGTTTCCCGATCAAACTCGCAAAGATAAGAGAAACGTGTTGCCATTCATGCCCGCGCCTTTCTGTTGTACAGAAGCGCTATTTGAATGCCTTATTTCGAAAGAAGAGTGGAAACATTATAAGAATGAATTTGAATATATGAAAATAGTATCAGTAATAACAATCGTAAATCGCGAGAGCTCTGTGGGCCGCAGAGAATGGGTTGGCGGGCCGCATGCGGCCCGCCATTTGGACAGCACTGTTATATACGAACTGGCCTCCTTCATAGGCTGTGCAATCATGATACCACCATTCTTCGCACGAATTACACATTATCCAGTTCTCATCCGGTGGATCGACATATTTGCCTTTACACAATGGACATATATATTCCACTACTTTTGAAGTTGAACTTTCAGCGGATGCAAACAATTTCTTCCGTGAGACAGACTTCTTACGACCCTGCTTCTCTTTTTCTTTTTGAACAGTACGTAGCTCTTTTCGTGGTGTTTCTAAGAGCAAAGAACAAATCTCACTCAGCACCGATAAACCAAATGACTCCAAGAGCACTTTTCACACATCAACAGATGGATTCAACAATACAAATAGGTATGTGTTAGCACTACTGACTATTAATCCTAGGCTCTGTTTACACCGCTGAAATGTGAGTAGTGCCCTTGGTTCCATCGGTGCACTAATCAGTGTGAAGCGTGGCTTGCCCAAATTCAAAGATCAAACTCCATACAGGCCTACATAGCTTTAGTTAAGCTAAAGAAAGCCTACGTAGCAAACGAATTTAAATAGGTCCACTGTGAGAAACTGGAATTTAAATTTAAGAATAAAACTATTTACAAATTTGAGAGCTGGTGCAAAAGTCCGCGTTCGGATTCTTGCCCCACAAAAAAAAAAAAAAAAAAACGGACGTTTGCCCCATTCGCACTTGTTTTAATTACAATGAAATGCTGATGTAATAACTAATACCGGGAAAAGGGAAGATAGTGTATAATCTTACTCAAGAAGTGTTTTCATATGAAACAGCAATAAAATAAGTCGTGACTTTTCCCATGGACTGTAGTACTATTTCCCATAAAACAAAATATTACTTCAAAGTAAGACAAAATGTAATTTATCTCATTGTATTAACAAATTTCACCGCACACATTTACTAACATGGACAGTACACCGCCGCCAATTAATCTTTCTGCATCACAAGCAGTGTTGCACAACTCCAACAAAAAGTACCCCAAAACCCCAGAAAGGACTTTTGCCCCCGGACACTGAGTGCATTCTTGTGGGATTCAATTGATTCTAGCAAGCGGTGATACTATTGAGAGCTATTAAAACTTTTAAGTGAAAAAATTTGAGATCGTCGTGAAAACCTATCTAAAATGGTTCTGATGCATCAAGACCACAATAAAGTCTATACTGGGAAGAAATAAAATGCCTCACCAAATTTAGTATCGTAAAACATTTTTTCTATTTCCTACTTATAATAATAATAATAATAATAATAATAATAATAATAATAATAATAATAATAATAATAATAATAATAATAGATTTTGAGTTAACGCCCCTTTCAGTAGCGAGACTATATGAGAAGTGAACGTACGGCTTAAAGTAGACCCCGAACCACATGAACTCAATCTGGGAATCGAACCCGGGTTTCCCACGCCAAATACATGTATAATAAGAATAATAATAATAATACGAATTGCGTTCTGGTAGTGATGGAGGTATAAGATCTGATACTGATTTCCTGAACACTAAATCTCCGGAGTTATTTAATTTTTTTCGAAAATTTTATGAATCGATGCAAGAAGTTATTTACACTAAGGGGGACTAACATTGGGATATGTAGGAAAGGTTCTACGCCTGTACACTTATTTTTGGATAAATTAGAAAGCTGTCCATCACCTCCGTGTAATACATATACTACAAAAATGTACGGCAAGAATGATTGACAAATTACAAAACAAAAAAATGAATTGCATCGAGTAGGATTCGAACCAGGTTTAAAAGTATTGCATCAACACAAAAATAGACTACTTAACACGCATGGCTATCGGAACAACTAGAGAACGCTCCTTCAATTGCATTGATAGATAACGGGCCCCTTAACTACCCTCGCTTTTATTACTATTTTTGTTTTTCGTTGAGAAGTGTGTGTGTGTGTGTTTGTTTGTTTGGGTGTTTGTTTTGTTTTTTAAAAAAGAAAAGTTTGCTGCATTAATGCTAAGGTACTGTTTTGTACTAGAAGTATCGTTATTAGAAGTAACAAAAGAAGAACTGAGAATTTCAAACAGCAAACTTCGAGCTGTGTTCATAGGTCGTGTTTCTTTTTTCATTCCTTCCCCTCCTCTCACTCAGAATGCGTCGTTGCCAAATTTAGAATTTTAAGGGACTTAGAAAAATTCGGGCATGCAATTGTTTTGGAGAAGTGCACGTTTTGAAACAAGATAAACAATAATCACCTTAAATTCTTTGTCTACATAGAGACTAGATAGTAAACAACGTCCCAAACAAGTTTCAGATCTAAGAACCTTATACTTGATTTTTTGGAAATTTTTAAACATTGCGAATTTTCAAACATCGTGTATTTTCATCAAATATTTCAGGAAGAACAGAAGTGAAAAATCCTAAATTTGCACAAAAAATAGACGATAGTTGTGCAGTAACAAGTGGGTAAAGCTGCATCACTGAGACTTGAGTAGTTCGAGTTATAAGTTGTTGCAGTGATGTGAAATCCACGATTTTAAAAACTGAACAGATGTGCAGGTTTCGTGTTGATATAGACATACAATTTATCTATGTTTCATCAGAAGAAGTGCAGTCAAACTGCAAGAAATTCCAAATTTGCTACTTGTAAAACAATTATTAATACCAGATCATATCATATAGATTTGTACCCCTGATTTGTAGACTTGTACCTAAAATATTTGACATCAATGGTAGACAAGTCTGGTGAAAAACCGTATGAAATTCAGCACCAAGAGCTTCTAAAACTAACTTGTTTACCTTTATAGGTAGGTTTCGATTACTTTTACATGTCACTATTCCCCTCAAGATTTCTAATGGGAGCTGAACTTGAGCTTGAAGGACATCAGAAGTGACAATATTCTTCTGAGAGACCCCCGAAAACTGAGTTCGAAACTAATATTGGAAGTTCTCGATTTGTTTTAATGTCACCGACTCCTACTCCCCTTAGGCGTTATTGGGAGTCTTACACCCACTGGAGGCTGAAATTGTACTTAAAAGACATCAGAACTGTCATAAATTAACCTAGGAGCCTCAAAAACTATAGATTCGACACTAATATCTCTTGTTTTTGATAATTTTAGATGACACAATTTTCTCCTTCCAGGGAATGCTTATAGGGAATAAACTTAGAATTAAATGGCATCGGGAGTGTCATTATTTATCTCAGCGATCCCTCAAAGTATGAGTTCGACTCTGTCCATCGTTTTGGACATTTCTTCTATATCACTCCCTCTCTCTCCTCCCTAACCGCGGGGTCCTACCCCCACAGTACTAGTTTCCAAGACTGTGAGTAATGTGCACTAAATTTTGGTTAAAGTTGCTCCAGGGGTTCGAGTTATACTGAAGCATACACACACACATTTCTCTCTCTCTCTCTCTCATTCATATATATATATATATATATATATATATATATATATATATATATATATATATATATATATATGAGATTTTTAATTTTGTTTTTGCGTAAGAACTGCATATGAAGTTCGAACTTCAATTATTATTATTATTATTATTATTATTATTCATGTTGGCAAGTCCTGAAAATATCTTTTTTTTCTCTTTTTTTTAACATTAGGTTTGGACAGGAAATGTTTCTTCCACGTTTCTCGATATTCAGCTTCCTCTTTTAACTCCCAATATTTTCTATTTTTCAAATCATTGATCAGTTATTCTTCATCCTATTCCAAGCTTTCCTTTCTTCTTTCATTCTATAACGGCATGAAGAAGACTATTTCTTCGCAAGTGTCCAATCCAATTGGATTTCCTATGAAGAATGCTGGCTAAAAGCGGTCTCTTCTTTCTTATCAATTTTAAAACATTTGTTTCTCTGTGTATCTATTTTCTTCTTATCTTTTTCCAACAACACATTTCAAAGCTCTCTAGATATTTCTTTAACTTCCGTAGTGTCCAAGTCTCTCAACCATACAGTCCATACAGTGGTCTTTTCTTTATGCAAATATATGGATATCTGTCTGTTAAGCTAATTCAGTTCTGCAATAACATTCACATTTTGTATTTTACATTTAAAATAATAGAAACCAGTGATTTTATTTTTAAATGTGCCATAAAGCGAATACAGTTTTTTTTTTTTAAAAAAAATAGAATTCACTAGTAAGTTCATACTCACAAAAGTGTCAAAGTTGTGTATTAGTTTACGGAATGCAGTATAAATTGCCATCCTGTGTGTTTGTTTCTTTAGTTGTTGGTGAGCATAGCATAGTGTCATGCAAATGAAACCATTCCGTTCAGTTGCAAATCGCACTTGGAGGTAGCAGGTTTCAGGCATAGGCGGTACAAGGATTTTTGTAATGTAGGTGCAGGCTGGGAAGGGATAAGACATATTTAAAAAATCAACATGGTGCGCAACTTCTATGTACATGTTTAAACGAACTTCATGCATGGGTACACGTGTATGTGAGTTATGCAATTATCAAAGAAGTATCACAATGTTTAAGTGTACAAGAGTACTTTTATTGCATTGGCAAGTTTGTTCCTGGACTTTGTCTGTATCCTCTGCCAATTGCTTCTTCCTATTAAACGATGATTTACCAGCAGTTTCGCTTGAATTTAAAGATGTAGTTTTCATCCACTCACTCAAAGTTCCCTGTTGTTTTGATTTAAACATTTTGAAAGCAAATTAATATGCCGACATTCGTACATACAATAACAACTAAACTAGCAATTGCATCGCACTGTTAGCCAAAGACGCTCCGTCAACACATCGTAACATTGTTGCCAGAACGCTCTGCACTATTAAGTCTTAAGATCTCAAAAATAATCCCTAAGTTGTACTTTAAAGAAAAAAAACTAGAAAAACATTGTATGATAGCAAGTAACTTATGAAAGACTTAAGAAGTCACTCACATATATCCAAACATGGGAAACAACAAATATACAAAATCGAAAGGATTATTGTAGTAAATCTGACAATCTAAGTTAATGTGGGTGTAGCTGCACCCGCTGTGGCGCCGCGTACGATTTCAGGAGAGAGTGAGTTCGGTCCAAAATAGCATCGATAAGACAATCGGTCGGACAATGGACGGACGAAAGTTGGAAGACATCCGACAATTGTTTCAGAATTGTTCACTTTCTTCAATCATTCGTCTACTTTAGACTAAACGGCACATTCGTCGGGCCTTAAAGATGAAGCCCTAATTTCATTCTATTAAATGAATATATGGGTAATAGGCATCTAAAACTTTTATTTTTGGATCAAAAGATCCAGTATATTTCAATCAAAAAATTTCTTGTAGTCATTATATCTGGAGAACTAGATATAGTGTAGCCAAACCCAACACTTAACTCAGTATGATGTGCTGATTCCGTAGGAAAAAAAAAATTACGAAAACTCGATTTAGGGGAAGTTCAAAAATTTTTTGTGGCCCCTGATCCGAAAACTAATTATTGACCAAGATCGCAATCTTTTGGTATTTTTTATTTATTATTATTATTATTATTATTATTATTTTTATCATTCCTAAAATTCTTGTTAAACACTGTGCATGAAATACTTTTATATTTTAGTGCACTTTTGAATAGTAATTTCAGGCCTTATGCAGAGTCGTTCTGACGCGTGATTAGTGCCATACTAAAGAGTTCGACTAACAAGTTTCTTGCAGTAGTTAGGCTTATAGCATGATGTTAATCGTACGTCAAAATGACTCTGCATAAACCAGTTCACATTTAAAATTTTTTCCTATTTTTCAAGTATTTTGTAAAACTATCTATTAGTAATACTATTGTTTTGTGGGTAAAAACATTCCAACACAGTTTCCTGTTTACTTAACGAACTATTATTCTATTGTGAAAAGAAAACCCATTTGTGATTTATGTTACTCAAAATTGAAGATCTTTCAATACTGTATGCGTCATTGTCAAAGCAGGGCAGGTAATTCCGTTTTAGTAAACAAGTTTGTTGGAATGTTGTCATAATTTACTTTAAAAAATGTATATCAGATACCTATTTGTATGCGTCACTGCGTAATTAGGGTTGCATTCAGGAGAAAAGAATGCACAACGTTTTATTGAAACTTTCAAAACAATTTTATTAAAGAATATTTTAATTTAGAAACGTTCTTTACCACCGAACAGTGGCGTATTTTGTGGGCTACCGGGCCTACTGGCGGTAGCCCTAGAATATTGCAAAATAAAATGAATATAACATAAATGTTGAAAAATTAAATACACATTGTTTATAGTACAATGATTAGGAAAAAAATTAAATTTTTATGTTAGAATTAAAACGTAAAATCTGTTTTCTAATAATCATTTATGTACAATATTTTTTAGGTTATATGAAACTCTACTGAAAAATATAATATAAACTAAATTATATTGATAATTTTATACTTTAGTATCTTCCTTCAATGATAAGTTTCTGAGAACTGTATGTATTTAGAAAGACGCAGTTGGTCTTGCTAACTTCAGAGGTCTTGGATATGACAACACAACAGAAACTACTCTCTAGCTTCTACAGCAAGAATCGTATCAACTTATTTCCCATAGCTCCATCTTTGCCCACAGTGTACGAATGGGCTGCCAGGTAACAGCAGTTGGTTTCTTGGGCGTAAGCGAAGAATAAAGGGAAATTATACGAGCAATGACAATGCATTTTTGGAAGTCTCCGGGAATTGTCTCGAATACTTTGAGCCTCTTTCCGTAGCGGTTTGCGTCAATGCAACGAAAATTGTGTGTTATTTTACACAATTTTGCGATAGTTGGCATAACTGTTTTAAATACTGGTTTCATTTTTTGCGTTTCATTGCCAGTGCTCTTACAAACTGAGACTCCTTTGTTAGCTAATCTCCTATTTCGGCGTTCTTTAGTACTTGGACAGCTTCAATTCATTCTGGTGAGTAGGGTTACCACCTATCCAAACAAAATGTAGGGATACTTCATGGAACAAATAAAGGTAGAAATGTACTATCGTTTTTCCGTAATACTAATAAGAAAAGTCTTGCTAGTGAAGAAGAAATCATATTTATCTAATTGAAATGTGTGTGTTGTAAGGTGTTTTTTTTTTCACTTTGAAGACTGTGTAATAATGTGGAAACTAAACTCCAATAATAATAATAATAATAATAATAATAATAAGTAGAAGAAGAAGAAGAATGTACAGTTGCTACAAATGTTAGTAGTAGCCCAAGGCATCAAACCAGTACACGACATTGCCACCGAAGAACTAATCTAAGTTTTTCTTCCATAGCTTTTTCCACTCAGGCGGGGTCACTGTTCTGTCATTAAGTTCATAAATTTTAATGCTTTGTCATTGATGGAAAATTTTAATCTGCTTGAATAACATTTGTTTCTATGGTATAGACTTCTAAATGGAGTTTAAGATATTTTCACACAGTCCCTGTTTAAAGAAAAAATCCACATAACTCTTTCCTAAAATCGGAAATAGATGAAATTTACTAGTACTTCCGGTTTGCATATTGATTTTCCATAACGCAAAAAAAAATATAAGAGATCAAGAAGCTGTTTTCGGTATCAATATCCAGAGTTTTAAGAATGGATTCCATTTCCTCCATTAACTCTAAAGTCAAACCGGAAGTGAAAAAAATCAGCTGTTTTCGGATTCAACTTTATCACCCACGGAACGAAAATTGTTATAAATAGCAACAAATATTTCTTTAAAATTGATTGAACGTCTTATGGAAGCACACAATCTCCATCCGTAATACTCTACTAAAACCGGAAATGGTACCAATTATCTAATACTTCTTCCGTTTTCAATATTTGTATAAAGCAAACACGTTTGGATATACAGACTGAAATAGTGATGTCGTAATTTCCTCTTTGTTACCATGGTGATCGCCATGTTTTTTCTAAACAAATGCACGGAACGGTAGGAATACTGTGAAGTATACTGTTAATAAAAGAATTATGGAATATTTTGAAGACAAAGTAAAGTTGACAGGAAAAGATACAGATTAACAATATGGAGCCGTTGAAGCTGTCATAGTTATTTAATATTTGTCTTCAACCTAGTGATATATCTTTCTCATATGTATAAATCTATCATAGTTTACGATCCTAACAGTCAATTCAAATAACATTTATCCATATTGTGTATATTTTAGTTTTTGTTTATGTTTGAGCACTCTGTCTATTCAGAAGTAATATATAAATAGTAAAAATATGTCAAAAATCATCTAAAATAATCACTTATCAAGTCTTAATGTATTCTTATATTAATGTTATTAAAATCCAGCTGTGATATATCCCGATTCGGCACTTTGTGCTAAACTATAAAAAATCATATTTTAACTACCTGTGCGGAAATTTGGGAATACCATACAATTTTTAGAATTGGTTCCTTTGACCTTTAAAAAAATGCCTTTTATGGATTAAAAGATCTAATACAAAAATTTTCTTGTAGACCTTATATCTGGAGAAGTACATATAAGTAGTGTAGTCAAACTATCACTTAGAATGATGCGCTTATTCCGCAGAAAATACGGAAACTCAAATTAGGGGCCGAGCTCATCCGTGGCTAAGCGGTTAGCGTACGCGCCTTTGGCGTGGGAGATCCGGGTTCGATTCCCGGCGGGAGCTCAGTTCGGATTCCACGTTAATCAGTAGGTCCACGTTTCATATAGCCTCGCCGCTGAACGGGACGTTAAACTCAAAATCAAACTCAAAACTCTAATTAGGGACCGTTCAAAAGTTTTGTGGCTCTTGATCGAAAGATCCAATATAATTTTTCAATCAATAGTTTCAAAGATAGTTTTCTGGAAGTAGTCGTTAAAGTCGTGTAAAATTAATTATTGGCCAAGATCGCAATCTTTTTATCCATTTTTCCTTTAAAAATCTTGTTAAATTTTGAAACATTTCTTGTTTACTGACGCATACCTAAGACTCTCTTAAGTAGTTCATAATTCTTGCTTAGGCGTCTATATTTATTACTGTATGCAGTCATTATCTTAATCGATATTAGTATCGTTATGCAGTTATTCATTTAATTATATTCATTATATCAGAATTGCATGTACGTATATTCAATATTCTCATATATATATATATATAACAAAGGATGGAAAGGTTGAGTTGATTTTAGTTTAGCGTCCCTTTCAGCAGCGAGGCTGTATGAGACGTGGACCTACTGATTAACGTGGAATCCGAACCACATGAGCTCCCGCCGGGAATCGAACCCGGGTCTCCCACGCCAAAGGCGCGTACGCTAACCGCTTAGCCACGGAGGAGCTCCAAAGGATGGAAAGGAACAAGACCGAAAAATTTCGAGGGGTAATTCTACAGCTAAAAACAACGAAAAGATTTCAATAAACATAGCTCCTACACAGAGGAGTTTTTAAGCAGCAGCCGTGCGACGTTTTGCCGGCCTCCTCCTTCTAAGTGCAATATATACCGAGCAAATAGATATTGACGTCGGGTCAAATGAATGTAAAAAAAAAAAAAAAAAAAAAAAAAAAAAAAGGTCATACATACCCCACCAAAATGATGGCGCAAACAGAAAGGAGCATAGCAAACTGCACAAGAGGACTTCCCAATGGGAGAACTGTATTCAACAAATGAGATGCAGTTAGGGGACGTGAAAATGAATAGGCTAATATGTACAAACGTGAAATGACCTGGTTATGTTTTGGGTACATACTGAATGATCAATTGGAACGAGCAAATGGGGATTCCCCACTGCAACGTCGGAGAGCAATGTATACGACAGAATACACCACGAACGAGATGGTTTGTTAGATCGATGGTACCACTCATACCTGTTGTTTCCGACAGCGTCCAAAACAGAAAAGTGGCAGAATCGGGGAAGGATGTTGATTATTACGCTACCAGTAAGACGCAAAGTGACGGGAAGTGAAAATGTACAGATCATGACTAAAACATTTTCAGAATTCGGAGGTACGACTACACATTATCTCGCTAAAAGATGTAGGCGGTATGTTAGGTTCCAATCGTTCATTCAGTACGTACGCTAATCATAACTAGGTCATTTTACGTTTCTACGTATTATTCATTTTCACGTCCTCTATTGCATGTCATTTAGTGAATCCTCTTCTCCCTTTGGGGAGTCCCCTTGCGTAGTTCGCTTTACTTTTTTCTGTCTGCGCCATCATTTTGGTGGAGTATGACTTTCTTTACATTGTTTTGACCTGACGTCAATATATCTATTTGTTCGGCAGATATTGCACTTAAGAGATCGGCGAAACATCGCAGACTGCTGCTTGAAAACGCCGCCACGTTGAACCTACGTCTATTGAAACTTGTTGCCTTGCTTTAGCTGTAGAATCACCTCTCGAAGTTCTTATAGAGTATTCGTATACTCGGGAAATAGTAAGAGTATAGGGTATATTACTGCATTGATTATTATCCATTTACAGGAACAAAAAATCCTATCCAATAACCTATAGTAAAAAAATCTTTTTATTATTCTTGTCTAATATTGTAATTATTTTTCTCTTTTCAGGTAAGTAATTGTTTATATCTAGGATTCTTTG
The DNA here is from genome assembly GCF_964235325.1 of Thermobia domestica. Taxonomy (NCBI): domain Eukaryota; kingdom Metazoa; phylum Arthropoda; class Insecta; order Zygentoma; family Lepismatidae; genus Thermobia; species Thermobia domestica. The sequence goes on from NC_137470.1 coordinate 90,778,178, forward strand.
TCAAATTATACATATAAATCCGCAGAACGTAAGTACCTACTTAAAATTCGCATTTATCTGTTCTGTTATGAAATAGTAAAACTGTAATAGTAAATTGACTTAATTTCTTATTCTAATACTTTGAGAAATAATCCTTAAACAAATAATTTGTTCACCAAAAATTAATTTATATTTCCATACATGCTGGATAATTGGGTAGAAGTCTCAGTATTAAATGGACAAAAAAATCCACATGATTTTCAAACAACCAAAGGAGAGTCTTAATCCCTTATAGGCACTTTACTTCAGCGGCCTCTCACTAAGTTTGACGTAGGAGATTGACTGATTGCTTATATAAATAAATATGTCGCAGCAAAATCATCAAAATGGCCTATTTGGTTCTAATTTTGTGTGTGCTAAAAAAATCATTCTTAACTAGCGTTCACTACGAAAAATATTTGCGCAACTTGTAATTTTCTAAACAGAAACCTTATGATTTCTTGAATTCTATACATTATGCCAAAATCGTCTCCAGGCTTACATTCTAAAGACACCTTAAAATTACTTAACCACCTATCAAGAGTGGGCAAATTTGGGCTTTAAAATATTCTACCTCCATGTTAAACAACTATGTTGAAAAATTGACCAGAGCTGTGTGTAACCCTCATAAGATTATACAGAGGAGAAATAACTAAAGAACTGCAGGGCTGTTTCTTTTTCTGAGATCGAACAGTGGGCGTAAGCAACACAGCAAGCCTGCACTATGCTAAAATATTTTCTAGAACTGTTGAAACACTTTTCCTCTCTAAATTTGGAATCTAGAACTCGAACATTTCCACCATGTTGAAATATAACATTTTACTACTTCTGAGATCTAACTTGAGATTGTATAGCACGAGGTAGAACGTTGAAATCTAATAATTCAAACTTAATAGAGCTTAGAATGTGAATTTAAGTGTACGTTACTGAATTGTCTTTTGCACTGGGCAAAGCCTATGTATTGCTCCAGCACATACCTAATAAATCCTGATAAATATTCCATTTCCATGCTGTAGATTATCGTTCAGCTCCAATCCTGATATAGACTTGATTGGTGGCGGATTGTCTCGGAGACAAAGTAATGATGGGGCTAGCAATCCTTTACTAGTCCTGTGCTGAAACAATCATGTGGAACACCCTCCGTTTCGGCTGTGTTAAACGTGAAAAAAAATAGCTTCACATAAAAATATGCTATAATTTATATCGAAGTATGGTAAACTCTAGAGTATGGAACTTACATATCCACGACGAAGTTAAAACTTTCATCGTCTATAATAGTGGACAGAACCGTTAATATACCATCCATCTCCAGCTTAAAAGGCGTAAACGTAAGACGTTAAAGACTTAGTTTCTTTTCAGTTCTTTCTCTGAGAGGTTATTCTGTACTAAGGCAAAGTAGATCAATCAAGCATATATATCTCTCCCTCTTTCGAATTCTAACAGTACTCTTCTAACTTGAACATGTACTTGGAATATTGTACTTAATTGTTGTTCATTTTCCTCATTCAACATTTGATAACGTACCCAAGTGGCCCCGCGTAGCGTAGTCGCTAACGCTCTCGCCTTCGGCGCGAGCGTCCCGGTGGGGTCACTCGGTCGAAAAAGTGTAACACGCTTTTCAGGCCAGCCACCCTGAACAAGGTTTCCTGGGTTTTCCTCATTCACACCAGGCAAATGCCGGGGTGGTACCAAACTTCCAGATCCCTGGGTGGTAAGATCCCAGGCAGCTTCCTTCCTTCCCCAATCTTTTCTTCCTTCCCTTTCCCCGGATTGTGTGCTCGCCGAGGGACGTCATCCCTCAAATCGTGACGGGCTAAATGGCCTTAGATGCCGAAAGCCCAGAAATCTAAATCCTAAATCCTAACGTACCCAAGTTTTTTTTTAGTTTCTGTGGGAGTCCCTTTGCGACGCCCCTGTATTGTATCTAGTTGTGTATTAATGGAATCTGCAACTAAAAATAAACATTCCCTTTTATCTGAATTCGATCCGACATTTCGTTCTCGATTTACGGCTGTTTCAGCACTTTTTTTCGACGTTTTTGGGTGGTTATAGCTCCGAAAGGAAGCATTTCTAACCTAGGTTGGTCTATACTTTTTGTCTTATTTTCAGGAATCACCTCCCAAACGTTGTCAACTGTGCACATTAACATCTTGAGATATATATACAGGTTGTTAATGAACTATACCGACAAACTGTAAGAGGTAATTCCTCACATCAAAATAAAAGAAAAAGTTCATATGCACCTGTGGCGAAAAGTGCATAGTTTCAGAGCAAGGGCTGTCCAAAATAACGAAAAAGCCAAATTTAAACAGGCCCTATTTCGAATTCCAGAAACTGTTGATGGTTGTCCTTATCAGCCTAAAGGAAGCTACACATACACAATCCAAAAGTGCATATTTAATCAATTTTCAATATGTGTACAGGGTATTCCTCAGAGGGTGTACAGGTATTCTCAGATATGCTTTCAATAGAATTTTCAGATGTACCCTGATTTCAAGGAGGGTCCAAAGTAGGCAGGAAGTAAGCCTTGACAACAACGAATATCAAATGCTTCGGAGATGAGAAGGAAGTGTTAGAAAGTGGGAGTTCCGTGTTCTTTTATGTTCGGAATAACATGTAATGAGATGTATTTCGTCATCGTATATTTCACATTTTCTTCCGTTATAAGCGTGAATGAAAACGTCGCAGTATGCGTTTTCCCGAGTATGATAGACCGTGCTGCTGAAGATCCTTAACACTTCCGAACACGCCAAATGATTCCATGTTCACTGCTATCAAGGCTTATCGTTTGCCTACTTTGGACCAAGCATAAAATCAGAGCATATCTCAAAATTCGGTTGATGGCATATCTGGGAATTTCACCCTGCAGGGATACTCTGCATACCAATAGAACATTATTGAAATATGCATTTTTGGATTGCGTATGCGTGACTTACTTTACGCTTATAAGAACCACGATTCCACAGTCTCTCGAATTGGAAATAGGGCCTCTTGAAATTTGGCTTTTTCGCGATTTTGGACAGCCCTAGCTCTGAAACTATGCAATTTTTTCCACAAGTACATGTGACCTTTTTGTTTTATTTTGATATAAGGAATCACCTCTTACAATTTGTTTTAATACCCTGTATATTTACTGACGGAAAATAAAAATATAATCGGTATGTTTTTCGGGGGAAACTTTCCTTCCCCAGCTACAATGTTTACTTTAGACTTGAGTGCATATCTTTACAGTTTTTATGATTTGGAGAGCGATATAAAAGCTGTTATCGGGATAGATCTCAATTCAGGAAAAAAAAATAAGCCCGAAAATGTCGTATTTGTGGATTTTCCATTATTGTAATTTTTGCACATGGTTACTTCGTTTTTTTATTATTATTATTATTATTATTATTATTATTATTATTATTATTATTATTATTATTATTATTATTCATACTTATAGTCAAAGTTGTGAACGGAAATGCATCAGGTAAAGTAGAATTTCATACGTTATGATACTGCAAAGCAAATTTCTCAGTTTTAATACAGATTCAGCATAAGGTGAGGCTCAGGTTAAAAGAATGTTTTATTCTCGATGTGGAAATCTGGGAATAGTTATTGAGGAATGGTTTATACTAGTTATCTATATTCGAGTCACACATTATTCACCAGCTGTTATTTGCAATAAGTGGTATAGTGTTCTGGGACATTTGATGGACTACGTTAAAGACCGTACTTGAATTTAAACAGAATGTACGCTGAACCACAAAAGTATCTCTCCCCATAAGTGTTGTAATTAAATTGCTTGGGTTCCAAGAGTTGAGAACGCCTAGATAGATGCAACCCAACTTACACGTAACTTTTCTCGGCACTGACAACAGTTGGTAGCACTGAGTCAGGTCTTTATGCAAGTAAAATTGAGAGTAGATGACTCACGAAACATTTCTCCATTCTGAGATGAATCTGTCTGGTTCAGAGCATGTCGTCCAGTGAACATCATATGTTAATCTCAATATTGCTGTGTATGTAATGTGTTATTTCATTATATAGTGTATATTCAAAGACATAAAAACACACACACAAATCAGAAAATGATTGAAAGTAGACAAAAATATCAAATCTAGAACAACGACTGGAAATAAGGTTTTAAATCAGTCTCCATTGACAGACCTCCGATTCTCCTTATTCCAGCATATTTTTCTTTCTAGGGTAGGGAAGATATTGCTTGTCACACTGAGTATACATTGAAATTGAAACACTTGTAAAAGGTTCAGCCTGGTCGGGATGCGAACCCGGGTCTACCGAATAAAAGTTCAAGGCGCTAGCCACTCACCTACCTCGCCACTTCATCTTCCACCCAAACTAATACCAGTTAAAATCGTTTCATAGAAAAATATAAAGAAGATACTAATGCTTGTGTGTGTGTGTGTGTGTGTGTGTCTTAATGACATACTCGAGATTTCCTTGTTTAACTCAAAAACAAGTTATATATATACGTTCCTGAATGAGTTATATATGTGTCACGAAACGTTCAAGTTGAGGCTACGTCATCGGTTTCCGGGATGGTCCCGATTTACATTACATTTCTTCTTTACCATAACTTCTAATTTCCAAAGAAAAAAAGACGACAGAAAATATTTTCACATTCTTTGAATTGTATAAACACGAGTAGAAATACAGTTCTATGTTTATAATCCATACCTACTAGTTTATTTTGTTATATTCATATGAGGAATTTGTGGCAAATTGAGCCGGTGGCACTAGCCCAGTGAGTTCGGGAGTTCGGCTTCTGATCATGAGGCGCAATCCACTAGGGGTTCGAATTCCTCTGAAGAGCAAGGTCGGAATTTTAACTGTCCACAGTATTTCTGTGCTCGTGCCCCTGTAGTGTTTGGAATAGGTCGAAAGGACATGAGGTGCCAGGGGCGAACAATACTCCAGTTGGGGGCGATTTTTTAAAATAATTGTGAAAGCAGGAAACTCCCATTGCAGTTATCTGGGTTCAAATCCCGTCGTGGCAGTTATTTCTTCTTCTGTATGGGAAGGTAGTGTTTATGTAATTGGTATTGTAATTCTATTATGATTATTATTATTATTATTATTATTATTATTATTATTATTATTATTATTATTACCACAGTAGGAAAGGAAAAGCAACATAGTCGAAGGTATTCATAGGAACAAAAAAGATATACAGCATGTCAGATGCTTCTTAGGTTTACACATGAACGCAATAATATTATTACGTCTATGGATTTACAGATAGAATTATCATTTTGTGACAAGGAATGAAATATAAATATTTGTTAGCTGATAACAGTAATGCACTTTGTTTCGCCCTTCTTCTAGGTAGAAAGGTGATGTGACATCTTAAATAGGATCATTCTCATGACTAGAGTTGTAAGTTCGATCACTATTTGCAATTTGTGCACAGCTAGGAACTCATTTTTGGTCCATACTACAGTAGTAACCACGTGTTTAGCCCTTATGTAATCATCAATTCTTGTCCAAAAACGTTACTCCCAAACAGTACGAATCAAAGTTGATACGGATGACGTAATTTTGTGTTGTTGGCATTTCACCTGTGAAGGAAGTCGTCTCCGAGCTGAGACCCAGAGAAATTGAATATTTTTCATGTCAATATAAATAAGAAGTATCAATATTTCAAATTATAAAAATTTCCTTAATTGTCTCAGCCGAAATCGAACCCACGACCCCAACATTCTGAAACTAACGCTTAAGCCACTACACTTTTTTAAGCCGAACGTGTCTCAGTAACTTACTTGAACCACTTATTACTAATTCTACTTGCTTTACTCATTTAAATTGATTTTCCAATCACCTGAAACGACAGGGACACGAACACAAACATCGAGGACACTTAAAATCACAAAGGCTTCCCCACAGTGAATCGATCCCGGGATCCCGTGCACCAAAGACGCACGTGCTAGCCACTAGACCAGCGGAGAGGTCAACTACTCTAAGACATCACAGATACTCATATTGACTGGAATATGTTGTTTCGATGCACTAGATTATTTTTCTATAACTAATTTAACGATCCTTCCTCAATACCTTGTTTTCTATTTTTACGCGTTTTACTCACTTTTACAGTTTTTCCACTAACTCTTTAAGAACAGAGACAAAAGCACAAAAACATTGAAGACAGTATATATCACAAACACTATTCGCGCGTTCTTCCCTTGCCTGAAGTAAAAGTATAACATATGGTGAACATGCAATTTTTGGTCTTCCATCTTTTATGTGTTATCAAATCCAGCGTTGGAGTGGATCAAGTCGGTCGAGTTCTCTGAGTGGGTCAGTAGGTCGTGGGTCAACAGCATGTGACTCACTGCGACCCACCACCCACCATGACCCACTCTGTCCCACCGACCCACTCTGCTCACTGCATTGTAGACAGCATCTTCTAAACAGCATATTTTTTTCACCCTCGACCCTAGCCATAGAAATTAAAATCACGTTTCTAATTGGTTGTAGTTTGCGATTTTCCAAACCTTCTGGTGTATGTATTGTGTATTAGTAATAGAAGAAAATTGTAATTTAGTTGGAATTAAAGAAAAATATTGAAGAAGCAGTTGACGTTAAATTTATATCATGGCAGTCAAGGTAGAACAAAACGAGCCCTGCGGGGCTTCTAACCCGTTCCTACTACTAATCAGTGGCGGTTAATGTTAGTGTTGCAGCGTTGCGCAACGACCAAACTATTTCAAGAAAAAATATTATTATCAATAGTAGTAAAGAACAGAAAAAATACTTTTTAATACTTGCATATATACACTTTAAATAACATAATTTTTACTTCTGTAACTGTCCGTTCCCTTAATCCGTTTTAAAAAGCGAAAAATAATCCGTCACTGAGTCTCTAATTTACATTGTGTTGCAGCGAGCATGCAACGACCAGATTCCTTCAGCGCGGGAATTGGAGCAAATGTTAAGTCTCCTTTCCCCTATCTCAGAAGTTAAAGGGACTGGTCGTTGCAGTGCTTCTGCAACACAGCACGGTTTCCAGTGAACGAGAAGGTTTTTCACGCTAAATAAGATTTCTGAATTTTCTTTCGTTAGCAATTAACAAATGGAATTTGTTTTCATGCATTCATATTTTTAAATTACGGGACTATATTGAAGCAAATCAATATAATGACAATTAAACAAAAGTGATTGCAGAATCACAAAATAAGAAAGAAAATATCTAGTAGAGGAGAAAAAAATGAAAGTAGACCCGCATTTACAAGTTAATTCTTAGCTTATATTGATAATGAAGGCTTCTTCTACAGTAATTTGTGAATCAAATACTAATAAGTCTGTATGTAGAATCGCTCCCCTCCCCCCTGTGGATAGTATTTTAGTATAAACATATTTCTTTTATAAAATAAGTATATTTTATACTCTTGATAATTTCCACATAAAACTGTATGATGGGGAACGCCACATTGAATTTGGACTAGTAGCTACGCCCCTGAGCATTGCTAACGAGGAATCCACCGGGTCCGAACCTCCCAAAAATTTCGAAACTTGGCTAACATTTGTAGACTTTCTTAACGAACTATACTTGTTTAACAGAGAAACGATTGATGTATGCTAAATATTTTATTTTACGCCTCATCATGTACTCTTCTCTTCTTATAAAAATAATCGTTCTATCATTTTTTCTAAAAATATAGGTTACAGTAAGTAAGAATTACTTATTGTCTTTTCGGGTGCAGTATAAGATAGGTTCCATATTATGTAGACGTATTGGACCTCCCTCAAATACTTTGGACCCCTCCCAGTTAATATTTCTGGATGTAGAACTGGCAGTGCTGTTTGTTTTGATGTTCTTTGATTTTGCTGGCTTCTGTTACATGCTGATCCTTCGCTGGCGAGTTTCGAGGTTTCCTTTCCAGAACATATCACATTGGTAAGCATTGTTTCGCCTTATGTGGAAGTATATTGTGTTCATCGTGCATTGCGTAACAAGCAAGACGGATGATTTCGAATGTAGTTTTTTCTTTTACGCACATGTGTGTATGTTGATGTATGAATATGTGACATTCGGAATTCATATACCAGTACCTATTTTGTATCAGCTGGTTTGGTTTTTAATTATTATGTTTAATTTTATTGCGTGTGCTTTAATTCTGTAAATAACCTACAAATTCTGAATGAATTGTATACCATGACTTCTGTAAATAACTTACAAAAAAACATTGACCAGCTTTCAACTGAGGAAAAACTTGCAATTAAGGCTTAGACAAAACAAGCAAAGGACAATTCAGGAGAGTTTTCGAAAAAAAAAATCCAGTTTAAATTTACAGAATATCTTATGCAGTAGTGTTGTTTGCACCAGATACATTTCCTCAATTTATTTTAAATTTTCCTGGATAGACTGTGAATAAAGTGTGTTCAATGTACATTTTATTTTTTAACACTAATCTCTGCTGCGAACTCTCTTCAATCAACGCTGAAGAGGAATTCGGATCACTGTCAAGGACTGAGTTTGCTAGAATGAATCGTTCGCAATAATCTAGAAAAAATATTTAGTAAATCTACAAAGCTTTGAGATTAATATTAACAGTACCTATGGCGTCAGCAAAAGGTGAAAAGTTTTTTTCCACATGAGAAAGAATTGACACTTTCAAGGAATTGAATGTCCCAGGAAAGGTTATCACCATTGGTTATGCTTTCCATTGAAAAAGACCTGACAATAAGAATACCCGAGTTCAACCAGCATGTATTAGACAGATTTGCTCCAATCAAAGAGAGGAGAATGAACTTACTAATTAATTAAGGTGATTAATCGGATAAAATGTTCTGCATTTTTTTTATCTTTTAAAAACAGAATTTTATTTAACATGTCACATAGCATTTGCATCGAAAGTTATGCTGATTAGTCAATGAGTCAACTTTATATCTTCTGTCTCTTATCGTTCGTACTGCAACACCCGAAACCACAACCCACCGGCCGCCACTGCTACTAACCCTACTATTCTTACTACTAATATTACTACTATTACTACTACTTTTGCTGTGGATTCGTATAGCAAGTCTGCAAACGTAACGTAAGTAAATCACTTTTTTGAGTATTATTTTCATCTTATTTTAATGAAAAAGTGTTATGAAAATTTAGAAAATAAAATATAAAAATAAAACACTTCCCTTGGCCCGGGTTTTAACTCACACCGAGAGCAATTATAATTACTATCCCATTGCGCTAGTACGATGGTCACGAAGACCGCCAGTAACAATACTTGATTTCTGCTATATTTATGGTAGGTGCGAGAAATGAATAACTCCAAACAGAACCGCATATTTAACTCCTATGATTAATTCGAGCGTGATTTAAAAATATTCTTATGAATACTGGTGAATTTGTCTACGTTTTACTTTCAAGGCTCCCATTTCCCTCTTTCATTTGTTTCTGTTTACTTACCTGAGGTGAGTATTCTAAGTGAAAAAAGAACTTGAGGCAGTTTTGGATATTGATTTGTAATATCACTTATACTACTACTTGGCTTTCGAGAAGCACAGCCTGTGAGTTTTTAGAGGAGCTAACTACTGGAAAAAATACATTTTTGAATCACAAGAATATATAAATTATTATATAAAAAATTGAATGTAAATATGTGTACCTGATCATCACGGCCAAATTGCAGTCAAAATGACTTGGTATTCAGTTAGGCCTTAATCCAAAGTTATTATATTGCTTTCATTACAATAATATCCTAAGGGACAGTGGGGATCCGAATATTTGCGAAAGAGAGTATCTTACAAGCTGTTATACTTACGGAGCTCAAATTCAGTATATTAATTCTTTGTTGAAAATGAACAGAACAGAGCATTTTTAACATTCTCCTTTATGGGGAGGGGTGGCACTTTCTATATACGCTGATAGTGAGTTAGTTTGTAAAAATAGTCGAAAACGATCCATATTAGTTTAGAAACAAATTAAGAAAAATACCGCCGGATTCGATTCTCAGCGGGAGCCCATGTGATTCGGATTCCATGTCAATCCGTAGGTCCACATATGTATCCATCCATATATGCTTACCATGCTCTTCCTACTATAATAATTGCAGAAGCTTGTTTATAACGTGGAGCGCTTAAAGCACAGGACAATCAACCCATAAAGTTGTGAGAAAAGTAGACATAAAGTTTGTAATGTAAGCTTCTGTACGTTGGTCTACTTACCTTGATTTGGAACTGTTAAATTTCATCCGTTTTTCTACTGAAAAGTATCGATAATTCAACAAGGAAATAATTAGACCGTGATAATTTAATTGAAATTCATCGTAATTTTGTCCATCACAAAATTTTACCATTTTATATCGTCAAGATCAGATCCATCGTTACTGTAACAGAGCGGTGCTTGAGCGATTGACCTTAGAAATTCAAACTCCGATTAGTTAAAATTTTACAATCTGGTTTTATTACAAGTGTAAACTGTTTAGTCGGTAGACAAAAGGCTTTGTGTCGGTAGAGAAAAGGCTGTGTGTGAAAAAGAAAAGAACGTGTGTCAGAGTTGTTGGGTGGGGGCTCATCGTGGGTCGTTTGTCAGAGTGGGTCAAGGTATGTGGTGGATCAGTTGGTCAAGTTTTCATTGACCCACGCCATCTCTGGTCAAATCTGTTAAACCAAACCAAACAAAGAGCAATATTAATACACAAAACGCTCAACAACTTAGCTATTTATGACATAACTATTGCATGATCTGAATAAGTCTAGTATATTCACAAATTTTGTCATATTTTACCGAAATATGTCATGACTTTTCCGACAACCTGATACTTTACATGTTGTTAGTACGCAAAGTTCACTGATCTCATCACTTATTCACTTACTCTCTTATGATCATCAAAACCTTTAGGGTACTACCCGTAGATATAGAAAAGTGAAATGTAGTATCCAGGCTTGATGTAGCGTGAAGTAAACAAATAAAAAGCCGCAGGATAATATTTCCTTCATCAAACCCCTACAATGGAGTGTGTTGATTATTCAACAAAAAGACTTGAAATCCAATCAGAAAATTCATAAAATAAAAAATACGTAGCCAAGTCTCAAGTTTGCAATAATAGTAATAATAATAATAATAATAATAATAATAATAATAATAATAATAATAATAATAAAGGAATAACAGAATCACATTATCAATTCGGTAAACAATACCTTTCAATTAAGAAAAATGATTGCCACGACGGGATTCGAACCCGTGTCTCTGCCATACGAGTTTCACAGTTTGCCAATTTAGCACAAATTCCTCATACAAAGATAAAACAATAAACTAGTAGTTACTTAAAATAAAAATAGAACTTTCTTTTTCTACACGTGTTAATGCAATTCAAAGAATGCGAAAATATTGTCTGCCGTCTTGCATTTTCGCTTATCCCAAGAGTTTGATATCCTCTGATCTTATTAGCCAGTACAGATAGGACATCAAGGGTCATGACCTACATATAGCGAAAAGTAAAGGCCAACAGCAGTCAGCCTTCATAGCCAGACGTGCTAGCCCAACATGCTACTAATGAAAATCGTTTCTGGCGTGGGTTCAAACCCTGCCTAAGGATTTTTTTTATTTTTTGAAATTTCATAACACTTTTTTCATTATCATGAGCTTGCAGCTTTACTATTCGGATCCATACTAAAACTAATAGTAGTAATAGTAGTAGTAGTAGTAATAGTAGTAGGAACGGGTTAGAAGCCCCGCAGGAGTTGGTTAACTTCTGTTCTCTTGCCCAAATTTTTCTGTACATTTTACTTGACCAACTTCAAACATCTGGCTAGGGTACCGCACGAATATTGAAACTGTTGGGATCGGAGTAAATGCTGCTGGCTTTTCTTCTTTGGAAATTAGAAGTTACGATGAGGAAGAATAGTAGTAACGTAAATCGGGAGCAGTTAGAAACGGTGAGGTAGCCTCAACTTGAACGATTCGGAATATTTTCCTCGTTGACGAAGGTCTATATAACTTGTTTTTTAGTTAAAGAAGGAAATCTCGAGTAAGTTATTGTGACACTCATAAGGAACGTCTCCTTATATGACATTAGTATTTTGTATAGTCTTACATGCAACTTTAACCAGCTAAATGTTTAGATAAAAGATGAAGTGACGCGGTAGATAAAAGTGGTTAGCGTATTGAATTTCTATTCGGCGGAACCGGGTTCGAACCCCGGCCAGGTTGAAACTTTTTCAAAGGTTCCAATTTCAGTTTCAATACATACTCAGTGTGATAAGCAAGATCTTCTCTCCTCCAGAAAGAAAAAGATGTTGGAATGGGAAGAATTGGAGAAGGTTTCTGAATGGAGGTAACCATTTGCAAACTTATTTCCAGCAGTTGTTCTAGATTTGACATTTTCAGCTACTTTCAAGCATTTCCTGATTCATGCGTGGTCAGTGTTTTTGTTTATCTAAACATACAATATATAAAGAAATAATACATCACATACACAGCCATATTGAGATTAATATATGGTGTTCTTTGGAAAACACGATCCGAACCATAGAGATTCATCTTACAAGGAGGGTGTCCGAAGTGTAAATCTCAGATTTCAAAAATGTTTGTGCAGATCGTTAGGAGGGCTCATGGAATAGAGATTGGCACAACAAATTTCGGCGGAACCCCATATTTGGGTGCGGCAGTACCCCATTTGCGCTTTTCGGCTTTCGTAGTGAAAATCGGCCTTTTGAAAATTGACTTATTGTTGTCGACAATAGTTGTCATTCGTCTTCATTTGCGTAAAGATACTTCAATTGTGGGTCGGGATCCCTGTGTGGGGGGTACCCCCTCACAAGTGTGATACATGTTCTTCATTTTGACGACGTGAATTAAAATATGTCATTAAAAGTACTTTGTGGAGCACATGCGCTGCATAGGTCTCTACCTAGTTTCTGGAATGCTGAATCACAAGTTGAAAGAGAACTGAAGGGGTTGAAATAGGAGTTTGGCAGAATCAGTGCTAACTGTATGGATTGATGTTTTATAGAAATGAAACGCTCATCCGGAATTAGTAGCAACAACTATACTACAATGTAGGTGATGTCATATTAACAATTACAAGTATGTGCCTCCAGAAGCTTTTGACACGTGTACTTGAAAGCCAGTTAGTTACTTCGTGACTAATAGAAATAGTATACGGAACTTAACGAAACATAAGAAACAAATAGGAAAGAAAACTGCAGAGACGTCAGCTAATACAATGACTTTGGATTACCCAGGGTGCGGGAACGAGGGCCCCTCTGCACTTGTTTACCTAACTGCTGTTTTAACGAAGCCTCTCTGACCATAAACAAAAACTAACTTAGACATGGACAAACTTTGCCCATGCATTTGTTTGGTGCTTATGAGTGTTTTAAAATTATAAAATTTGTATTCACACAATCAATTTTATATTGTAAACAAAATTAAAAAGTACTCCAGGCGGTGTGAGCAGCCGTTAAAATAACGAAAAGGTTGCGTGCACAACGTTAAATACACTCACGCTTCATTTGACGCTGTTTGACACTGTTTAAACCATGCACGGCAAACCTTTTTACTCCATTCGCGAAGTGCACGTGCCCTTGGACAGACGTTTCGAGTTATCGTTTTATATAGAGATTGCATATCTATCATTAGGAAGCCAGTGTCTTATGGCGCGTTATGAATTGTGTTTTCGCTGGCGTTTAGGTTCAATGGGTTTACATACGTGTTAGTAAATTCGGTATGTTTTGAACGCGTGAAGCCTCATAATGAATCCTGTGAATATCATTTCACTTTCACAAACTGAATTACCTGCTGAAAAATATGTAGTAACAAATATTACATATAAAGAAAAAGAAAAATGAAATGAAATCTTTGAGTTTTACGTCCCACGTTTATGCCGGTTTGGCTAAAGGAGACGGTGATGATGATGTAATGAATGAAATGGTGGAATGAAGAAAGTAGGAGGAAACGGGAGAACCCCGAGAAAACTCACGCACACGGTGTTTGTCCACCACAAAGTTTACTTGTCGGGGGCTGGGATCGAACCCGGGACTCCAAGCACCAGAGGTGAACGCTCTACCACTGAGCCACCGCGGCCCCTATAAAGAAAAAGAATTGGCGTCATCTTTCATTGATGTTTTAGAATGTGGTATGAAAGATCCCATTTTTGTTGTCGAAGAGACGGCATAACTCGACCCGATAAATGAGTGTCCACAGTGTCCATAGCCATAGACGATCCGGAATGCACAGTTATAGATGTACTACATCACTAAAGGCGGTGCAGTTCCAATAGAGTACAAGGAAAAAGTCGTCCAGTTTTGGAAATCTAAATCAAGTCCTGGAGGTAAAAGAAACTTCAAGCGTACAAACTAAATTTAAAAAAGTAAAACATGTGTGCAACTTTACCAGTGGGAAGCTTAAATTGATAAACAATGAACACGCAATGACAAATGTTCATTTATTTCCAATTTTGTGTATGCAAAGTTCATTAAAGCCAAAAGAGATTTAATGCCTGTACATGACATGGATCTTCGGAAAAGGGCAATTGAAAGAGCGAAATAAATTAATCTTGAAAACTTTAAGGTTTCCAAAAGTTGCTGCATCCATTTTAAACGGAAATATAATATTCTGTCGCGAGAAAAAAAACGAAATTCGGGTCGCGAGCAAACGTTGGCAATTCGGATCAAATAGAAACTTCGGCCATATCTTTCCAACTAGAAGTCAAGGATACGTTACCGGAATTCGATATAGACGATACTTACAATTCCGATCAAAGTGATTTTTCATGGAACTGCACTATAATCGTATGTTAGCTATACATGGTCAAAAAAAAAAAAAAAAGTAGAAGCTTCTGCACAACCCAAGAGCGCCTGATCTCATAGCTATACAATAATGCCCCTTATGTCTGTCAGTGGTAAATTATTTGGCTCATTATATATCGTATTGCAAGAATCAACAGGACAATTTGGACCACAGGTCAAGAAAATTTTATTCCAGCCTCCAGCTTTCCGCATCAAAATCTGGAAAGATGGGTAAGCTGCATTTGGAGGAGTGGATCGTGATGTTTTAGTTCCTTACATAAGGTACAAAAGTGTCTTGTTAGTAGGTTCAGGTCATCTTTTAACGAGGAAGAGATGCAGAAACACCTTCCGGACAACAAAATGCTATGTTTCAAGCCGACTCAACCGGGAACAGCTTAAGCTTTACAACCATGGGATGCTTAGAGCTTCAGAATATGGAAGAATTTTGTCCGGAAAACAACAGGTTTTATAATTTTACACCAAATTGACAAACCTAAGAACATCATAAAATTGCAATCGCTAGTTTATGAACAACTATCATCGCCAAGGTACCATGATGTGTTCAAATGTAGTTGGTAAAAATCCTGATATGTAGATGCGAGGCCGCCAGAATTTGTTAATTGAGTTTCTCATCTTCCTTAAACAACACTAGCATATGCGATGAGTGCGAAGACATAACACTTCTGAAATGTAGTTGGTGCTGCTAAAGTCTTTGCGCAGAATACTTTTTCTAGCAGTTTCATTTCTGTAAAACATACAATCCATAAAGTAAACACGGATTCTGCCACAATCCTATTTCAAGCCCTTCAGTTCTCTTTCAACCTGTGATTGAGCATCCCAGAAACTAGGTAGAGACCTGTGCCGCACATGTGCTCCACAAAGTACTTTTACTTTTACATGACATATTTGAATTCAGGTCGTCAAAATGAAGGGAGAACATGTATCACACTTGTGAGGGAGGGCAACCTCCCACGCACCGGGATCCCCTATCAACAATTGAAGTATCTTTATGCAAACGAAGACGAATGACAACTATTGTCGACAACAATAAGTCAATTTTCAAATCAAAAGGCCGATTTTTACTACGAAAGCCGAAAATCTCAAATGGGGTACTGTCCCACCCAAATATGGGGTTCCGCCAAAATTTGTTGTGCCAATCTCTATTCCATGAGCCCTCCTAAAGATCTGCACAAACATTTTTGAAATCTGAGATGTACACTTCGGACACCCTCCTTGTTAGAATGAAGAATTGTTTCATTAGTCACCTACTTCACAATTTTACCTGTAAACACCTGGATCAGGGTTACCAACTGCTGTCAGTGTCCAGAAAAGTTACGTGTAAGTTGGGTTGCATCTGTCTAGGGGTTTTCACAAGTGCAAATGACCTGAACCCCAAGTAAAGGAATTATAGCACTTAAGGGGGAGATAATTCTGTGGTTCAGTGTAGACTTACATGATTTCGAGTACAGTGAGAATAATATACTATAATACAAGATTAATTTTTCATGTGCATTGAAGAGCTACTTTTAAATTATCCCTCCATGGGATTAGGAGAAAATGATCTGAAAGTGGAACGTTTGAACTGCTCTGCGTGCTCATGGTTAAAGTACTCACGCTTACATAAATTTCTAAGTGCGAGTTTTATATACTAACTAGCTGAAATATTCGTTCATCGTACGAAGATATTCTATCAAGAATATCTGAATCAGCATCTTCCGTTTAGATACGCATTCCAATGAAAATTTAGTTACAAAAGCCCATGAAACATTATTTTAAGATAATTTTAAACTTCACTCTAAGAAAATATACATGATAAAAACCTAGCTTGAGGTAGCTATCATGTTTCAAAATCCATTTCAAATGGTTTTCCCGTTTTCCTAACGTCGATTTCGATGCAGTAAGATGGCGTAGATATTTCTCCCTGCTTTCTTTAAACGGAAAATGTCAAAAGCGCTTATTTTTAATGAGGAAAGTTTCTTTATCCTAACTTGACGAGTTCGTGAGATACTGTATTTTTTCCTAAGTTGTCAACCCCATCTATCCCTTTAGGATATTTCTTTCCGTCAAAGGTAGGTTCTAGTGTCGTTAAATTTTTATTCTATTAATTATCAAAATATTTTCCTCTGATATTCGAATATTCGATCAATTATTCGTATAGCTAATCAAACAATGAATTTTGTCGGAATAACGAATATTCAATTCAAAGAATTTACTATTTACCAACGATTTAAAACGAACTGTTCATAAATCAGAGTTGAAGATGATAGTAAAAATTTATAACAAGACTTGAATAAAATCATAGATGGTGTGATTTAAATAAGCTGCGGGGCCGCGGTGGCTCAGTGGTAGAGCGTTCACCTCTGGTGCTAGGGGTCTCGGGTTCAAACCCTGCTCCCGCCAAGTGAACTTTGTGGTGGACAAACACCGTGTGCGTGGGTTTTCTCGGGGTTCTCCCGTTTCCTCCCACTTTCTTCATTCCACCATTTCATTCATTACTCATTATCACCGTCTCCTTTAGCCTAACCGGCATAACCGTGGGACGTAAAACTCAAAATTTCATTTCATTTTAAATAAGCTGCAACTGAATAAGTGTAAAAGTGTAAAAGTGTAACCCTTAATAGAGAAAACAAATTAGTTAAATATGTGTAGAAAATTAATTATATTCAAATAGATAGTTACCTCGATTAGCGATCTTGGTGTGCGGAATAGATACGAGGGAAAAGTTTGTATAACAATACACGCTTTCCTCTCATACCTATTCTATCAATATAAAACTTGGTACACACATTTCTTATCCTCTGTGGTATTTTTCGAGATTCATTTGGATTGTGTGATTTTACCCGGGGTCACTCCAGAGGGGTCCAAAGTTGTTGGGAGGGGTTCTGGAGGGAATTTTCCCGGCATTCTCCGAATTTTGCCTGTTCAAGTACTTCATGGGCCCTAATACGTAGCACCTCTGGAAAGCTAGTCTCATGTTAAAGAGCATGAACTACAAATCATGACTTTCCAATGAACAGTGTTGATGCATTTGCTTATTTCACTGTGAGTCTACGATTTTCTTTATACTAACAGGGTTAATGGGCACCAGGCACTTACTCCGTTGTCCATGGCACCTAATTTTTTGTGTATGAACATAGTATCTTTATGTTTATCGAATGGCCTACGTTTGATTCAGATGTCCAGATGACACGTTCATATCCTTTTCTTGTGAAAAAACTGATCTCCCACACCGAAATAATCCCAGTAAATTTTCTGTCGCTGAAGTTCAATGGCCGTGAAATGGAAAATTGAGAGTGGGATTCGTGAGATAAAGCAATAAGGCTACTGGACATTATTACCAATTATTATTAACAATACTCTGATAGATATGATACTTTTTAACTATTTTCAACCTGAGGTCTGGGTACCGACACTTTTATTTTTAGAAGAAAAAGCTATATAATATATATATAAATGTGTGTGTGTATGTATGTATGTGTATGTATGTATGTATGTATTTTATCAACTTCTAACAATAACAATTAGGTATGTGACAAGCCTCGAAGAAAAGATTCAGAAACATTATCATAAATAAATAATGTTTATGGAAATTGTAGTGGAAAGTTTATGAGGTCTCTCAAGTTGGGGCTGAATTTTTACTCCCTATGCTTAGCCAATTTCAACTTCAGGCAGTGAGGATGATTGGGAATCCTTTAAAAACTTGCACACTGTATTGTGGCAAAAATCCGGTAATTTTTAGCGGAGTTATACACATTTGTTCGGGATTTTTGGGATTGTCAAGCGACACGTGTTTGATCATTAGAATGGATTAACTCCCTCCTGTTTTTTGCCAATCAATTCGACTATTAACAAGCTACTGTTTTATTTATTTAGGCAAGCTAGAATAAGTAACGCTTTAGATTATGGGTTTGCGTTGTTCTTTCCTACTTCCGCGGTCCAGGTTCGATTTTCCTTATCCTTTACATTAAAAATGTTTCTTTTACAAGGCTGAGTTCCAGTTGGATGCTACTAAATGAAAGACAATCTCCAGTGGAGAAATTCAGTGATGATCCTGAAAATAAATGAAGTAAAATGAATGAAGAAAACGAGTTAGTGTGTTAATTCTGTCAATTGTTCTATATTTGATATTATCCATTAATTTAGCGCATTTTTAAATTATTCGTTATTGACACTATATTATCTCCTTTTCTCTTTGTACCTCAATGTATAAATTTTCACAAATTATACAAATCAGGAATCCTCAGTTATATTTGCAACCTAAGGGGAAATATGCTTAGTACGGATAACTTCTCCAGCTCGTTTGAGTGTTACCGAATTTTGCATTTTTAATATTTACAAATAAACTACTGCATATCAATAGTTAGCATTTTCAAAAATCATTTAAATAATGAAATCGGAAATTTCTTCTCTCGAAGTTGTATTACGTATCAATCAGTAGCGCCGGAACCTAGGAGCTCAGGCCCTGTTTAGACCCCCAAAATTTTCATTGGGGCTGAGTTCCCCCCCCCCCCAATTGATCCATCCATACTTCCAATTGATTTGTAGATAGGACTACTGTTAATCTCTGCTCATAGCTTTGAGTTTACTTGAAAAATATCCTACTATATATACCGCATAATCAATCTGTATATTATTTGATACACAGATATGTATAGTTCTTAAGTAAGTAAATTTGTTTATATAATCCCTCATTTGAGTTAATTATAAGATTAACTAAGTCCCCCACTGTTATCTTCTCATCGGCTCCTGGTATCCGTATATTTTTTTCAAGTGCCTGTCTATAATTTTAAATGTGTATCATGAAACAAGAACTGCTGTGAGTACAACTATCCAAAGACTCTTTTGTCATTTCGTCAGCCAGCGTTTCGCCCCGCCCCACTCCTGCACAAAAACACTCTTCATGATTTGTTCTTTTAATAGATGGGGGCAACTTCATGCTACTGTTCTAACTACTACCAGGCGGAATTAATCTTGGCGGCATTAATTGGGTTGCCGATCTCATGGATTTTATACCTCAAGAATTATTGTGTGTATATATATATACGACAACGTGAATGATTATATTGACCTTCTCATACAACACGGTTCGTCACACTCAAATTTTTATAATTTTCGGAGATGGTCGAGCAACCATTTTCACCATCTTTGGACCATTTTAGGTGAATTGACCCGCAGGACCCATAGGGAGGCAGTGTCGAATAATGGAATTCCTCTGACGAAACTTCCCTTGAAGTTAATAGCTCCTCCACCCCGAAACCTGAAGATACACCTGCTTTTGATTTTACTGGGAAATTGTTTTATTTATTTATTTGTTAGAAAAAATGTTAAATGTTAGAATGTTAGAAAAAATGAGAAAGGACTTTGAAGAATATGGGATGAAAATAAATGTTAGAAATACAAAAACCATGGTGATTAGAACGAAGGGGTCTGTGTCAAATATAAAAGTAGGAGAGGAGAAAATAGAACAAGTGAATAGTTTTCGATATCTGGGTAGTATTCTTAGTAATAACATGAAGTGCGAACGTGAAATAAAAGCAAGGATAGGAATAGAGAAAGAAAAGTCTGTTTTGTGGGACCTTGAATAAAGAGTTGAGAAAAAGACTCATAAAATGCTTCGTGTGGAGTGTTGTACTGAATGGGGCGGAAACGTGGACAATACGTAAAGATGACGAAAATCGACTGGAAGCCTTCGAAATGTGGGTGTGGAGAAGAATGAAAAGAATTAGTTGGGTCGAGCGGAAAACGAATGAGAGAGTGTCAGAAATGGTGGGTGAGAAAATAACACTTCTAGATATTATTAGGAAGAGGAACTGGTTGGGGATTGCCTAAGAAGAGATTGTATTATGAGGAACGTCCTAGAGGGTATGGTGGCGGGAAAGAGAGGGAGGGGGCGAAGGAGACTACAATTAATGGATGATATAAAAACAGAAAGATCATACGCGAAGACGAAGAAGTTAGCGGAGGACCGTGGAGCATGGAAGCTTCTCAGCTGCGGCAAGTGACCTGCCAATAAAGGCAGAAAGATGGTGATGATGATTATTTTTATTTACTGCCGGCTGCTGAAAGAGGACACTTGAACATTAAAAAAATGGTAAAAGTCTGATTTATTGATAGGGATAGACAAGAGATTAAACTCAAATAATTTTACGAAACATGAAACGAGACTTCGGCATTTCTCATATCCCGTCTCGTGTCCATCTAACTAACTCACTCACTCACTCTATGGCCTATGGAACCGGGAGGTTCAATGCCGCGTTCATAAAAGCTCTCCTGTGATTTCTATCCTTAGCCAATTGGATCCAGTTTCTACTTTGTATTCCTATCTCTGCGAGATTCATCTTTTTATTGTCCTCCCATCTGCGCCTAGGTTTTCCTAATGGTCGTTTTCCGATTGGTCTTCCAGTCAAGACTTTGAAAGCGTTTCTACTTTCTTCCATTCTAGCTACATGACCCGCCCATCTAAGCCTCCTAGACTTGACGACCCTAACAATGTTGGGCAAACCGTATAAATTTTGTAGTTCGTCGTTATGAAGTTTCCGCCATTCCCCATTCCCGTTCCTCTTGGGTACGAATATTTGTCTCAGGATCTTGTTCTCAAATACTTTGTTTTTTTTCCTCAGAGTAAGCGATCATGTTTCGCAACCATACAGAACAACAGGCATGATTATCGTCTCGTGTCCATCTCTATAAATCGTTTGGACGTTTCAATTTCAAAATCTGATTTCACAGTGATTTTTATACACTGACGGAATAATTTCACACGCGTTACGGCAATGTTTCTCCTCAAACTGAAAACTTACAGCGAGGACGCCACCTCTTTGCTATGTATGCCCTTCATCCATCGCGACATAAACATCGACGTAGCGACCGAGACTTAAACCTCGGCCTCGACCGCGAGGGATTTTTGGTGTATATATATATTCAGTAAGACATCTTCAACAACGCTAACTACTGGACAATATGTCGCGAAGAATGCGTCGTTGTTTGTTATACAAAGTAAAGCAGAAGCGGTTCGAAATATCTTCTACTTAAATCAGTAACAAATTATTACACTTAATTTTATCCATTAACATCACAAGTGAGTTACTATTTTTTATTTCTTTTATTTTTTTTTTCGATCTTTCGATTAATTTTTTAAAATCTAAAATTAAGGAACTTGAAGATAATACTAAAAATAAAAACATTTGGGACATGTATAAGGGGATCAACGAATTTAAGAAAGGCTATCAATCTAGTGCTTATATATTAAAGAAAGCTGACGGTACAGTTCTCACTGTTACGGATAGCATCCTAAAAAGATGGAAATATTTCTTTCACGATTTGCTTTACACGCAGCCAAAAACTAATCTGCTTGGAGAGTAGGAGATACACACCGCAGAACCGTATATTCCAGAACCCAACCGAATAGAAGTAGAAACCACTATAAAGAAATTAAAGAAATACAAATCTCCGGGTGTAGACGAAATTCCGGCTGAGTTAATTTCAGCTGGAGGCGAAAAATTGTGAAACAACATGCACAGACTCATTCTCCTTATATGGAACAAGAAAGAATTGCCACAACAGTGGAAAGAATCAATCATTGTTCCAATTCACAAGAAAGGCAACAAAACTTACTGTAATAATTATTGAGGCATTTCTCTTCTGTCACCATCCTATAAATTCCTTTCAAATATTATATTAGCAAGATTGACTAAGATTCACGAGAGAACAATAGAAAGAAATGCAGGGATCTTATTAAAGGTTTGCAGGGACATGGGTTTAGAAGTAAACGCAGAGAAAACTAAATATCTACATGGAAGTGCGTCGGGACCGTAACACGGCAAATTATGGATGCGTTAAAATATTAAATAATGCTTTTGATAAAGTAGATACTTTCAAATATCTAGGGTCAGTGTTAACAGACGAAAATCATATTCACTAAGAAATTAAATGTCGACTAAAAGCAGGGAATTCGTGTTATTATTCAGTTCAAAATCTCGTCGCGAATTCTGTCGAGGAAATTGAAGCTTAAAATATATATAACGATAATCATTACTGTTGTTCTGTATGGTTGCGAAACATGGTCGCTTACTCTGAGAGAAAAAACAGAGTATTTGAGAACAAGATCCTGAGACAAATATTCGTACCCAAGAGGAACGGGAATGGGGAATGGCGGAAACTTCATAACGAGGAACTACAAAATTTATACGGTTTAGCCAACATTGTTAGGGTAGTCAAGTCTAGGAGGCTTAGGTGGGAAGGTCATGTAGCTAGGATGGAAGAAAGTAGAAACTATTTTTAAAGTCTTGACTGGAAGACCAATCGGAAAACGACCATTAGGAAGACCTAAGCACAGATGGGAGGACAATATTAAGATGGATCTATCAGAGATAGGAATACAAAGTAGAAACTGGATCCATTTGGCTAAAGATAGAAGTCAGTAGAGAGCTTTTGTGAACGCGGCTTTGATCCTCCGGGTTCCATAAGGCATAGAGTTAGTTTCGATGTAATTTTCGACATACTGATGATAATTAGGAAAATGACATTAACCGAAAGTTTGGATTTCAACGTTCCAGAATTTGGGCTATATTAAACACTGTGTTCTGTTTTTATTGTATCTCGCGTGGTTTGGAAACAACGTTAAAATGTAATTTCACTTTCCATATCGTGGTTTGGCTGAAAAACACTGGCAAGAAACGTTACGAAAAACGGATTGACCAATGTGTTTATTTGAAATATTCCTGCTTAGTTTGGTATAGCTATTCCATCCGAAGTTAGTTAACGATTGTCAATACACTAAATATGTGAAGTGTGAAATGAATTATCTTTATTAGTTTTCATACTTGGTGGTGCCTTACCTTTATTTAAGTAAACATTGTATAGAAAAATCTGTTCTATTAGATTCTTTATATTTAACTATTCCTTTTATTAAGAGTAATCTTAATTTACTATCTTTAAAAGTTGTCATCCTTGATGAAAGTGATGGTTACTATATTTTGTTGTTAAATATGTATCAGCGACGGTTTCTTTTTCAATGTTGCATAATGACCAATATTAACCTAAGTGACATAATCCAAAAGGTGCCGCGAAATAATGTAATGACTCATATCCGTCCGTGAGACTTCAGTTGCTGCAATGCTGTGTATACATTACAACCCTACGAATACTACCAATAAAAGCATAGCTCAGATAGTGACGTCATTAATGTCTTGCTAGTATTAGTATTTTATTAACGTCGTTGCTAACATGTATTATTGAACCTTCGCGCATGCGCAAATTAAACCTTCCGTTTCATTACGTGGCAACTAGAACTCCAATATTTACTAGATACATCGAAACTGCGTAATTTTTATTCTTCAAGCTGTGAACTTCGAAGTGGACGGTTCTTCCATTGCACTGAAGTGGTAGTTCACTTAACTTCTGTATTGTGCCTGTGATTTCCTGGCATGTGGAATGTGAGTCAGTCGTGATAGTACATAACTAAATATTATTGTGATTGGAACCCACATAAAATTTCGTTGGTTCATATATTCTTATATTTTCAGAAAATATCTGTTCAAGGATAGTGTGTAATTTGTGAACACATCGAATATGTAAGATATTGATGGAGAATTTCGGACAGATCAAAGGAAGTCACTGTAGTACATAGCTGAAAATTCTTGTGATTAGAACGCACATAAAACTTCGTTGTTGGTCATATTCACTTTCATATTTTCAGAAAAGATATGTTCGAGATTAGTGCGTGATGAGTGATCATACCGAATGTGTAAGTTTCATTGATAGGGGATTACAGATATATCAAGGAAACACATCAGATACTACTGATAACTTTTGTCATATGGAATGTTTAATTAAAATGATCAACACAGGTCAAGTGGGTAGTTCAACTCAGGTGGAAAACACAGGTGATGTTGACAGTTCAACTCAGATGGATAATACAAGTCACGTAGACGATTCAACTCAGGGAAACAACACAAGTCTCGTAAACAACTTAACTCAGAGGAACAATACAAGTCAGATTGACAATTCAACTCAGACGGACAAGGCAGGACAGATAGATAGTATGACTCAGACAGATATTACGTTTCCGTTGCATTTTACTAGTGAGATCCAAACTGCAAATAACGTGTATGGTCAGAACTACTTTAGATATTTAGGTGATCATCTTGGTAAGCCGAATGTTTCGGTGCCAAATAATTTCAACAACAGAAATGAAGGTGCAAATGGTAAGTACTAAAAATAAATTCATAAGTAATTTGAGCTAAAAATGGATTTTGTAAGTCAAGTCAGTGGTTCTGCTCTTACAATTTCGATATTTCTTCCTAATCATCTGCTTTTCTGTTACTATTATTATTATTAGTAGTAGTAGTAGTAGTTGGAGGAGGAGGAATTAGTTTCTCGACCACTCGACTCAACCGGTATTGTTGCACAATGTTTCAACATAAATTTGGTAAAAGAAAATACGTTTTGATGTAATGTTATCCCGATCATTCCACTCCTTGAGGTTGACAATAGTTAAACAGTAAAAGGGGATAAAAGTCACTATCAATGGAGTTCTGCTCACATAAAGTTTTACACGTTAACTTGAAAAATCACTTCCATTTTCATACAATATGGAGCACAGTTTCTTATAAATGCTTGCTAATTATCCTCATTGGTTGTTGTTTACATCGATGAAACCTGAGCTAAATTGTACCAGGTTTCACAAAAATCACGATAAGTTCTGTAAAGAAAATATTAACTGATGCAATAGGTGCATACCTTTTTAGCCTTCAAAATCCTCAACCCTTGGTTAGAATGAAGAGGAATAATCTTTCCCGAATTTTATATATAATTTTATAATATATATATATATATATATATATATATATATATATATATATATATATATATATATATATATATATATATATATATATATATATATATATATATATATATATATAGAGAGAGAGAGAGAGAGAGAGAGAGAGAGAGAGAGAGAGAGAGAGAGAGAGAGAAATTAAATAATTAATTCAGAGAATACAACATTATTAAATGCTTGTGTATTACTTCACGTTGGTTTTGTATGCAAGAACAATTAATTGCATCTCATAGCGAAGCACCTCTGTTAATGCAAGTGTATACAGTATAATTGATGTCAAATCTAAAATCCGTTACGTAGTGATGCTGTGCAGCGTATAAGCGAGGGAAAGTTTCTTATTATTATTATGAGGTGAGTTGCATGATCTTACTCCGCCCAAATTTCAATCCCAACCAACAGAACATTTTTACTTCTTTACGAAAGCTAACCTAAAACATGCTCAAGTTGGAAATGAACTTTTTCTTGCCCCTGACCAACATCAATCAAGAATAACATAGTTCCTTGGAGAGCTTAAAGCAAACCATGGGCAATTTCGTGAAAATTATAATAATGTTTAGAATAACTATCGTTAGCATGTTTTTGTAAGATGGATAAAATTCAGCGTCTTCCCCAACTAATTTTACCCGAAACAATGGGAGAAAGTCTATATCTCGAGAAATTTATATATAATTGCACAAAGATTCTAGAGATTTTACGAAATTCATAACTGAACATTTATCATCATCAATCATGAATTTCGGTACTCATGTCGTCATTGCTGCAACTGAGAAGCTTCCATACTCCAGTCTTCTGCTAACCTCTTCATCTTCAAGAACGATTTCTCTGTTTGGATATTGTCCATTAATTATAGTCTCCTTCATCTCTCCCTGTCTTTCCTGCCATACCCTCTAAAACGTCCCTCATGACACAGTTCCTTCTTAGCCAATGTCCCAAGCACTGTCTCTTCTCAATCTATATTATAAAATTGAAAATGACTGCAACTTGAACCGATCTCGATCAAATTTTCAACATAGATGAGGTTCGTAATTGGGAGTGTTTCTGTTACATCACTTTGGCAGTGCAGTTTAGGGCAGAGGGAGAGGAGAGGCATTTTTTAGTGATCGAAAATGACCTATACTAGTGTCGAACCTATAGTTTTCGGGGTCGCTGTGAAGAACAGTGACACTTCCTATGCCGTGTAAATTTAAATTCAGCCACGCCACATGGGGAGGAGGAGGAGGAGAGAGAAAATGACAGATATCAGAGATCGCTTCAGTATTAGTAAAAAGAGACTGACCAGAGGAACATATTGCTATCTTTAACCCAGCGAAGCTGGTAATTGACGCTAGTACTATCCAAAATTGTTCTTTTCTACCCCACCATTTGTAACATCCTCTCATTCGTTTTCCACTCGACCCAGCGAATTAACTAACTCTATTCTTCTCCACACCCACATTTCGAAACTTTCCGTTTGTTATTCATCATTTTTGTGTGATATCCATGTTTCTGACTCACAAAGTACACATTTCTCATAGTAATGTTTATATTTAGTTTTCTTGTGCGATTGATTAACAACAAAGAAACTGAGAATATTTAGTTTTTAGTTACGAAAAAATATCTGTCATTTAGAAAAAATACGGACTACTTTGATTCCAGGTTTTGTGTTCTTTTTCTTATGCAACACAGAGATTCTAAAGGACGGCACCTATTCGGGATCTTGAATCCCGTGAGTTGGAAGGTTCGCACACCAATATTCAAGATCAAGTCTTCCTATAGGTTGTTTTTCAACATTATCTTGCTTCCTCGAGAGCTTTATTACACAACTACGTCAGCGATCCCGACGCAACGAAACTTTGGAAATACAGTGATACCTGTATATGTTAGCCACCATTGGTTACATTGAAAGGTGGCCAACTTACATAAAATAAGTGTGATTGGTGTATTTTTAGAATAGGTATTACTTGATTGTAAAATTTTAACAAGGAATGTCAGGTGGTTCATTCTAGACGTATTTCTTTCATTCTTTTTTTTTCGCACATTCTAATTTTGTAGTTAGCTACTTCTTGCTAGTGAGCTACTAATCTTTTGCTTGGAGTAAAAGATGTTTTGAGAAAATCTTAAGGGAATTTATATCTCTAAACTTTCGCTACTTTCCGACAAACCGTCAGGTGCCAATAGTTGAAAATAGACATGGTTATCTTTAACCTTGAATTTTCCGCAATTACTAAAGCTCCCCATTGATGAAAGGAGCCGATATAGCGTATGTTCTTATCAAAACAGACAGGGTGAATAAATACGTACAACCATTTCCTGAATTCATGTACGTGCTTTTTCTTACTCACATCTTCCTTCACCGCCTCTTTATCGGGTTAGTGTTCTGGTCATTGACTTTCAAGAAAAAGTCGTGGGAATCTGCTTCTGTTTCTCCAGTCACACAGAACATATATATATCTCTCTCTCTCTCATATGGGAATACGAAAGAGTTAAGGAAAATAACAAAGCGGTATTTTGTGAGACCAAGATACGCAGGTAAATTTATCATTATCATCATAGAGTATTGTGTGTGCAAGGAAAGGTGGCTTCTGACAGTTGGGTAGAGCACGTGGAGTATTGGAGGCGCTGTTGCCAGAGGCTCCGCAACAGAGACAGCAGCTCTGGCGACAAACTTAAGACGTTTAACAAGTCGTCTCAACTACCGGCAACAGCGCAGAAAGTGACCTGCGTTGCCTAGCAACAGCGTGATTGGCGAACAATACTCCCTCTCGTTTTGTTTACAATATGTGCAGCTATCTGTCAGAAGCCACCTTTCAGTAACTCGATAATAAGCATTGCTTCGATGCGGCCAACTTAGAGTAATAAGTAACGAATGTCTTATGGAAAAATGCAGGTTCAAGAAGAACCAAACCAAGATGAGCAGGTGGCCAACTTAGAGAGGTGGCCAAGCTGACAGGTTTCACTGTATCAGTTTTGAAATTGAGCTGTGTTGCCTAGTGAGCCAATTAGATATGTTGTGGTTTTCAAGGATAGAAACAGATTTGGTTTGATCTCGACAAAATCCCTTGAGCTAATTCGGGAAAAATATTTTGGGAAGGGGGAAAATTATTTCCACATGTGATTAATCTACCATTTCTGGATGCTACATAGGATTGCTTCGACTTGGCGAAAATTAATATAAGTTGACTTGGGCAATTCTTTTCTGTAAGGAACGACTTTGTCCAACAATTTGCTAAATTGAGCGATTCTTTAATTTGAGTATGAAAAGATGATTTCACTAACTTTTTTAAAATTGATTTGATATAAACTTTGGAAAGATCCACTTCAAGTGCTAACGATTTTGCCCAACCGTTTCGAAGAAACGGAGTGAATCAATAGCCTTCTAGTGCGAGATGATGGTCTAACTCTCAACACTTGGGAAAAGTTATTTTGAGTGATGAGTTCTTAGATACAATTAATTGAAATTTCGTCGAATATCCTAAAATCGTAAGTTTGTATCTTTTTCCTGCAAGGAACGGACGTTTCTACTAGTAATCTAATTGCCCCCAAATTGCAATTGATAATGCAATTTTCAATCAAGAGTTTTCTTGTTGGAAAATGTAATTGCAAGGTTGAGTAAATGATTCAATAACTTAACTTTTTTATTTAAAGGAAGGTCGTCTAGTATCGGACGCCTTAGCTTCTTTTAGTCTGTTAGGCTGAAAATAGCTATATCGAATTACCTAATGAATAAAATGATACCTTGGCATCTTATACACAACATGTTAAAGGTGATTTGATAGGTAAAAAATAAAAATGATATATATTTTTGTAAAATATCAAAGGTAACACAAATTAGCGTTCTTAAAAAGTGGAGAGTGGTATCGGACAAACATAAAACTATAGATAAGAGGTAATTTAATAACAAATTACAAGTGCTAGGAGTTCTTACAGGAGTTCTTACATGCAAAAATATAATTTTATTAGGCTTTGAAATACAACTTAAAATAAAAGTAAAAAATAGATCTTAAACTTCTTAGCCTCGTGAATGATAGTTATTTTTCATTCTGACACAAATTACAGTGACAGAACACGTTGATGCTAGTAGTCTACTGTTCCACGCTTAGTTGCATGCATGGGGCGCATGCCCGTGACCGTTCGGTCTATTTAATGGACGGGTTCCGCAAGAATGTAATGCACCCCGCACGTAGTTCCTCAATACGCTATTAATTGCCCGTGCACCGTCAGAATTTGTCCCCTAATTTTGGCTCGCCGAAGCGATGTAACCCCATTCTCTGAGGGAGTGGGATACGCCCACTGCGCGGTCAGAATGAAGTCCTGAGTGCCTACCAGTAGACCTACTGGTTGAGGCAGACTGCTAGCGAGTCCTACCATGCTCTGCAGGCATGGCGCCCGAGCGTTACAAGGCAAGCTCACCTCCCGCCCGTGTTCACCGTTACCCAGATTCCTGGGATTGGCTCCCACAAGCTACCGAATCCCACGGTATGACCACAGCCCGGCAGAGTCCAACCGAATCCGGGGCCCCAGGCTACGCCCGAGGGGGGGCTTACATTCTAAATTGGTATCGTCATCCGCAAAAAAAAGTTCGCATATACTGTAACTTCCACATTTTCATTAATAACTCAGTTTTCTTAATATATTGTCGCTTCTTTGTGCTTTCCTTAACAAAGCAGTGTAGTAATGAATAATTATTTATGATTTTTGTGAAAAAATAAAGCAAAATAAGAAAATTATAAGCAAAAAACTGTGATTGTTATGAAACTTTAGTCTCTCAGATAATTACGCGAAGAATATCCCGAGGGAAATTCACTCCATAGAGTGCACAGGTATTAGGAGCACTCACAAATACGTAAAATTGAAGGAACAGAAAATGATGTATTTTTCAGATGAACATACAATTCACACTTCACGTGAAGTTCCAATATGGGAAATCAATCAATATCTTCAGTTGAAATTACTGAAAAAAAAACAGAAAATGGCTATTTAAAACTCCAAGTGTAAACCTGCGCTTGGAGCGAGTCTATTTCTAATATCAGAACGCGCTATTTCGTAACATGCCTGCGTGGCCAAGCGGGTTTAGCAATGCTGTTGAAATTCTAGAACCGAAGGGTGGTAGTTCGAGTCTGAGTGCGGAACGCTTTTTTTTTTTTCAATATAGTGAAATATTTTTTAAAATATAAATGTCTAGTTTGAAGTGCTTAAAAACACAAGACCAGATGAACAATCACTTTTCAAAGCTCAGTCACATTTATTCACTATGTTCATCAATTAGGCTATATACGAAGACACTAAAATGTGGAACGTTAACGATCCTTATTAACGTTAATACCACATCCGTTATAATGAGAACAGATTTGTGATCTGAATACCAACCTTAAACCATACGGCCAAAATGAAAATTATTCATGTTCTTGATACCTATTGCAACACTCAGTTGTAATATAGAGAGTGAGAGTGCGAAAGAGAGAGATGAAATACTGTATACAGGGTGCGGAAAAATTCCCGGAACGGTCCAATATCTCGCGAAGTATAAATATCACCAAAACAAAAATAACACATGTTAAATAGTTTTAAAGAAGCTATCCAATGATAGAAAACACAATCACCTATCCCTACCTCCTTGGGGACTAAGGGGGATAACTTTAAAATTTTAAATGGGAACCCCTATTTTTTATTTCATATGTGGATTCTCCAGAAAAAGTGATAGTGATTTGATCAAAAATTGAAAACAGTGTGTGCGAAGATGAAGTTACATGGAATACAATATCGATAATTGTTTTGCAAAGTAGCTTTATGAAGTAGTTCTTAGTAGTAGGGTTCTTTACAACAAAAATAAGCCATTTTTGTCACCATTTGTATTTTCTTGCAAATTAATAAATATGGACAAATGCATTATTTTATGGAAGTTAAAATGTATGAATTCGTTATGTGGGTAAAAAAAATCACATGAAAATTTTACTCTGCGTGGAAATCGAACTCATGACCTTTCATGCCGCAGTCCCGTACGCTAACCGCATGGCCCAGAGCTCGACACTGAGAGGCCACATTTTCATAAAGATTTGCCGCCTCCATTTTTTATGTGTCGATTCAAGTGCTATCCGTGAAGGCACTGTTTTCAATTTTGGGTCAAATCACTGTTACTTATTCTGAACACAAAATGTGCAACAAAATATTGGGATTTCCATTTAAAATTTTAAAGTTACCCCCCGTGTGGGAATGGAGGGTTGCGTTTGGTATCATTGGATAGATTTTTCAAAACTGTTTAACACGTGTTATTTTTGTTTTGCTGATCTGTATATTTCGCGAGATATTGGACCGTTCCGTGACTTTCCTCGCACCCTGTATAAGCTTGTATTTTTAATTAAAACAGTTAGTGTAAATCATAATCTGGATTTTTATAAAGTAAATGAAACAATCATATAGAAAATGTATACAGTTTAAAATTGAATTAAATTGCAATTCCAGAATCTGTAACATTATACATTTCTTATTTATTTACATTGAATGTTAACTTATTGTATAGTTTATAGCATGAGTATCAGCTGATATGTAACACAAAATTATCTATAAATTGAATTTAAATAGGAAATGATATAGTTGCTATAAGAACAAGTTTATGAAAATGAACTGTATAATAATGGTTGTATTTGAAACAGAGTTTGCGTAATGGAGTAAATATTTACACCGCCAGCTTTGCAATACTGTGCGGTTTAAATTGTCAATCTCATCAATTTTACTTATTTTGCTTGAATGTTTATGGAATTTAGTATAGCATTATGAAACATTCAACAACTGATCTAGTAGTGAAACATATTTAATAAGATTACCGCACATTACGGTAGATTCCGAGATCGCTCCCAGCTTTGCGAGCACTTGATAATATCTTATTATTATTTCAGATAAAATATTATGTGGAAGAGCTAAATTAAATTAGAAAATGAAATGAAATGAAATATTTAACATTCCACTATTACGCCCTTTAGGCGGGAAGGTTCTAGATTGCTGGTCCTCACATAGAGGAGAATTTGGATTAGTAACCAGTTTGGTTCTTTTCTTTATCAAATCTCAATACACAATTCATATAGTAATGTCGAGCAAGCGATAGCGAGTGAAGGCAGATTAACCAGGTTGATTGCTTTCTTCATCACCACTCAATTGGTATACGGACCAGTGTTCTAGAATCCTGCTATTTTAGACTAAGGGAGAAGATAATTAAAGTAAGAAAATGATATAAGAATTGGTGGAATGAGAAAGTGGAAGGAAAAGGAAATGCTTTGAGAAAAGTCACGGACATAATGTTGTCCACCACAAGCTTACTTGAACGGAATAAAACCAGAGACCGCATGCACCAAAGGTAAGCGCTCTACCAGTGAACCATCGCGCCCCATAAATTAAATAAGAAAGATAAGTAGTAGGCATTTTATAATTGAATATTGTATGTAAGAAACTTATTGTCCATAAAGATTCTTTCTCTTCAAGCTTTTGTAATTGATGTTGCAAACTGTCCGATGCTTTGCAATGCGGGTCAAAGGAATAAATGCATTTTTTCGGGATAGTATCGTCTGCCCCTTGCTGCTATTGGTGGTATAAAAGTAGTGTTGAGTTGATTTTTAGTTTCTTGTTCCTTTTGTTATGTGAATAGAGACTAGACCAAAATTTTTTACTGATGTTCATTTCAAGATCACTCGGTAGCATGTTTTTAGTGGAGGAATGTTACGTGAATATGGATTACACCAAGTCACAAATATTTTGACGAAGATATACATTTTTATTACACAAATAGTTTCTGCTTTTCCTTTTACTGCAAATGTTTGTTTCTAATAGTGATTTTTATTCTTAATGTATCCGTGAATACACATTCAAGACTTTTTTTTAAAAAATAAGTTGTTTAATAAGGCACTGAAAAGTGTTGGATTTTGTAACACTCTAACACTTAAAAACATAATACTGAGTGATCCTGAAATGGACACCAATAATTAATTTTGGTCTAGTCTATATTCACGTAACACTTTCAACAGCGAGGCTATATGAAACGTGGGCTTACTAATTAACGTGGAATAAAAATAAAAAAAGTCTAGTGGCTAGCGCGAGTGTTTTTGGTTCTTGTAGTCTCGGGTTCGATTCCCGGTAAGGGTCGATTCAGGTTAAATTTTCAGGGGAGTTTATGGGAAAAACGTTAAAAAATATAATTCCAAAAGTCTGATGCCAGTGTTTTGTAAGCTATTGACAAAATAATAGAAAGACAGGAAAGAAATTCTCTTGAGAACTGAAAGTGAACAATGTTTTCGCATTTATGCTTAATTTGCTACTAGCGTGACATATTAAATTGAATATAATATAAATATTAGACACAAAATTCGCTACTTCACGG
Source organism: Thermobia domestica (assembly GCF_964235325.1). NCBI lineage: Eukaryota > Metazoa > Arthropoda > Insecta > Zygentoma > Lepismatidae > Thermobia > Thermobia domestica. Next base: position 90,812,119 of record NC_137470.1, read on the forward strand.
TTGATAACATGGTAAATGCTAGGTATTGTTAAACATTAAACGTAACACCTCAATTTTATATCAATAAATAACTTAAATAAATAAATAGCAAGACAGAACAATACTATTAACCTATATTTGCATAGTATATAAATTAAAAACACGTTGTTTATCATAACGAAAAATGGCTGAACCGTTTGAAATGAATTTTATTAACAAAGTTAACACCTACCTCGGACTGGGTTGTTGTCACGCCATTTTTATTGAAATGCGGATCCAAACAGAAGAGAGGGGGTTAAAATGTATGCCAAAAATAGAATCTCTCACGTTTGTGAGATGAAATATGATACATAAATTCCTTATTTAAAACGAGTGTGCACGTGTCCGACCGTGTTTAGAAATTTCGGTACTAAATGGAGAAGAGGGGCAATTTGTATCGTTTTTGCTCAATATTTAAGAATGATGACATCGAGATTGTGTCTTGTCTTCACAGCAAAACGGATGAAGCACTTGAAATTATCTTTTAAATATACGGTATTTAGCATTTGGTCCAGTCGGATTCATTAACACATATCTGGTAAGAGGAACAGATGGATATAAACACCTTATTTTAAAATATGTGAGCCCACCTTCCGTTGTCCTTAAAAATCCACTTTTGAGGAGGAAATGGGGCAAGTTCCAAATAAGGCGGTCAATATGTAAAAGTGACGTAGTGTTTGTCTGTCCGATCATCACGGGAAATCAAATCAGTCGTTTGAAATAAATATTTGAATACATTTAGTACTTGGAAGAAAATGGTTAGCTGACGTTCACTAGAAACTTGACAAAACTTCGATACAAATTAGAGGATAGTCAGCTATGCCTAAATCTAATATTGTAGGTAGAAGTGAAAACGACGAACGAAGTAACAGCGGATTAAAATTTAGCATTAGAAGTCATTGAAAAACAGAATGTGATGCGCGAAAACGAGAAAAAAAAGAAAAGGAAAAACATAACGTTGCCGACGACAACACACTGGATGGTGCTTATTGGAAGATCCATAAACGCTATTCATTAGCTCATTCTTCACGGTTTGGATTGCAAGAAATAAAACTATTTCTTCGTGCTAATACGCCTCTCAAAACGAAATGTTATATTTCTGCAAAATTTGTTTTTCTCACATGACTGGATATTTTTTTAAAAAAATTCTATTGTGCTGTAGAAAACAAAACCATATGAGAAGCTGTATTTGATCTGAAGACCCCATGATCTTTACTACATGTTGTTATTCATTACATCAGCGAGACGTTGTTTGCAATGACACTGATACATTGAGTGGTTTGTTCGAGAAAGTTGCTTGTCTCGATTTTGTTTACTCTTTAGGTTTTTCGTAGAATACATGAAAAAGAAATACATTTTTCGCTTAGATATCCAGGAATCCTGTTTTAACTGATCAGAAAACAGCAATCTACTGGTGAAATGATATGGGATAATGTGTAGCATTTTGTTTTCAAGCCATCGATAGCAGCAAGGGGCACATGAATTACATAAAAAGGGAGTGTGTTGTTATGAACTACTAATATCTTTTTCACAAAATCTACGTGTTACTTCGTAGCTCAGGGGATAAGTGAGAGACTACAGAACACAAGTTTGCACGATCGAGTCTTGTCCACTGCTATTATGTTTTTTTTTTTTTTTTTTTCATTTTCATTGTTTAACGGTGAAAGTGACGTAGATACATTTTCATTGACATTAAAAAAAAAAAAAGAATGAAAGGGAATACGTAGCCCTGAAAAGGGCTGTTTATATATAAGTGTCTAATAGGAGGTCCAATGACATTCTACATCGATGACTGCCTGGAGCCTTCTGGGTATGCTTTCGGTAAGTCTGCGGAGAAAGCGTTCACTACGGGAGACTTCCTCCCAGCTGTTTTCAACGATTTTCCATAGTTGATTTTTTGTGGATGGAGGCGGGTTAGGCCAGTTCTCTTTAATCACCCTTTTGACCTCTGCCCATACTGTCTCAATTATATTCATATCGGCTCCACGCGGTGGCCAATCTAGGACCTCTAAATCAGCCTGCTGCGAGAGCCAATTCTGAACTAATTGACACATATGAACCGGAGACCTGTCGTGCTGAAACTGGATTACTCCATCGGGGTAGATAAAACGCACAGATGGCAACTTAACATCCCGAAGGATATGTAAATATTGCTCACCTGTAAGACGCCCCTCTACCCTATGGAGTACTCCAAGACACTGTGATGTCATGAAACCCCAAGCAGATACAGATACGCGTCCACAGTGACGTTTGTGGAAAACGTATCTGGGATCATGCCTGGAGCCTCTCGGACGATACACGACTACTGGGCCATTATTTGAGGAAGAAAATGTGCATTCGTCTGTGAAGACAACATGTCTCCAATCACGGTTCACATTTTCTTCCGCAAACTGAAGCCGTCGTCTTATATGCTCTTCCGAGAGGAATTCTTTCACCGCAGCACGACGGGCGTGAAGATTAGCTTCCCTAAGACGCCGTACAGCAGTATCTCGAGATCCTGGAAAAGATGATGCGTGCCGAAGTTGTCTGGCGGTCATGTTGGGATTAAGTTGCGCAGTAACAACAAGCTGGGCATCCTGCTCAGGTGTTGTCACACGACGCCTACCACTACCTCGGCGCCGCATAGTTTTTCCAGTCTCTCGAAAACGCTTTATCCACTTCTGTGCTGTTCTTGGTAAAACTCCACACCTTTCAGCGGCTTGTGCAGCGCAATAGCCTTCTTGCACTAAAGCAAGAACACGCTCTTTTCTATTCTCAGCCATTTCTGACTTCTACCCTTTTCACGAGTTGCACGTTGAATGAGCACCCCTTTTAGTTGAAGCTATAAAACGACATGCGCAGTTGGTTACTCCAAGAGCTAGAAAGATCGTAGTTTTTATTTGCTAAAAGGCAGAAAACACGTTATTTCGATATATGTTGTTTGACTACAAGGGAGCACTTCACAACTGATTACTGAGTGATAAGATCTGTGGTATTCTGTTCAACTTTCCTTTAGGCAATTTTAAACGTAATAGACAATATTTGTCTGACCTTGTCAGTGCCTGAGGCAGAAGACAAAATCAATGAAAATGTTTTTCAACATAACATTTTCGATTTATGTTTATCTCCTATCCGTTTTTGTTACGATTGCCGCCTTTAGAAATATCAGCTCTCTTTTTTTTGGCCCGTATAAGGAAATGCTATTGCGGTTTTCCAACGTTCAATATTTTTGGCAAAATTAACACTTTCAAATAAAGCTAAACAAGCATATGTTTCACAGACAAAACAATATGTAAAGTTCTACTTTCCAGTTAGGCAACATTCCTTCAAAAAATTGCAACTATAGTTTGCATCTCAAGTAATAGGGTAAATGTGCCAGTAGTCGACCATTTAAGGAGATTTTCAACTTTGTTAAAGTATAAAAAAATCATTTTTTACTAATAAATTTTACTGCATATGTCATTAGAAAGAACAGTGTTTAAATTTTACGTTTGTGTAGCTCGCAGAGGAAATCTTTTATACATAATTACACAGGAAAAAGAAAATACCAGAAACCCTGAAAAAAACAGTAGTCGGCCTATGAAAACCAAAGGTCAGCCATTACTTTAACCAGTACTCAGCCACATTATAGAATTGACTTTTTTAATGGAATTTTAGAGATCAATTCCTCAGTAGCAAATTAAGGGACAAATATATTGCACTCAGAGTTCCTACAAAGAAAAACTACGTGGAAAACAGGCCCGCAACTAGAGGGAGCTAGGGGGCCTGGTCCTCCTAAACTTTTCGTGGCCCCTCCAGACCTCAACACAAAAAACACAATTTAGATATGTGTAAGAGATTTTTAATGACTTGCCCCCCCCCTAACATATCTATGCCCCCCCAAACCTCTGTGGCTAGAAGCAGGTCTGGTGGAAAATATATTGCGATACAGGAAAAAAGACTTCTTGTATGATATTTACCATAAACTAAGAAAAATGTGCCTCGGCCTAGACTAGCCTATTTAAAACTAATATATAGGCCTATTTATATTTACATTTATATTTACATTAATATTTATATTTAGCTATGACATTAACCCTTTAATATGAAGTTCATTAAGCACATTCAGGACACATAAGCACTTGTTTAGCAGGTTCCTCGTACGATAATACACTGAGGCACGTGCATTTTAAGTGGTACCAGTGATCACAAAAGTGACACCCAATATATTTAAGTGTATCGTTCTCAATATCACTTATGAATTCTTCTTCAGGCCTTAGACGGCATTTCAACAACTTCTTGCGTCTCGTCTTTTTAACTACTAGTGCTACTTGGCTTGACAGTCCTTTTCTTCTTGTTTGACTTAAAATTTTTCCTTTCTTTTATATTCTCTCCCTTTTTCATTTTAGACAGTCCTCTTCTAGTTTTCTTTTCTTTTCATTCTTTACCATCTGATAATTTCTCCATGCTTGGGAGGATACTGCACTTTGAACATTTTCTCTGGGCACATGTTTGGTAGTTTTGTTTTTGATTGGAGCTAGCCAGAAAAGATGCTAATCAAAGCCAGATGATATGGAAGTATTTTACGAAGGTTTTCTTTGAATTTCTTCTGAGATCATATGGAGTTATTTCTGGCTCTACTGACTGTAGAAACAGAAGCAGACCTTTCACCTTGCGTCGCTTCAGTGCAAGATGCCATAACGGATATGTTGTTTTCCTGGTTTGAGTCAGACGTAACGTCTATTTCTGATATCGAAAATATATTTGTAGGCTCTAGACGGCCAATTGCTAAAATTTGGTATGTTCCAGGACTAAGATATCCAGCATTTCACTAGCAAGTATCTACTGATAGCAGATCGATCCTCTTCGGACAGAACAATAGCCTTATATGTTTTCATTAGTGTAGAATAAGAAGACTCTTTGGATAGAGTATCCTCAACGCACCTGATTGCAAAAACATCTGACACTGAGTCTATTCCAGTAGATGTCTTTGGACTGGTTGAAAGAAACGCTAAATCACGCGTTCTTAAACTGTTAGACATATTTTCCTCACGCTCATAGTGAGTTAGAATGTAAATATTTATGATTATTCTGTATTGTTTCGGCAATCAGGCAACTCTAGGAACAGAACAGATAATAATAATAATAATAATAATAATAATAATAATAATAATAATAATAATAATAATAATAATAATAATAGTTGAAGAGCAATTGCAGCCTTGGAATTAAAAACGTGCAGAAACGCGACATTGTGCGGAGTAATTTAAAAAAATAAATCAATTAGATATGGATAACCCTTACTTCCTCATAGCTACCTTAGATTAAAAGACTAAGCTATGATCAGGGTCAAGGGCGTCGATCCTGCTAGGGCTGGGGGGCCCGGGCCCCCAAAGCTTATGTAGGGCGTATGCTTAGGGTAAAATAAATACTCATTACCTGTCCTTTTAAAATTTTAGAGAAATAATTCAGACCAGCCATAAATCCTTAACCTTTTTTCCCTCAGTTCTAGAAAAATACAAGAATTGAAATGGTTACAATACCAGACTGATATTAAAGTACGGGACAAAAATAAACGACCAACATCGTCATAAGCTTTAATGGCATTTTCGATCGTTTAATTTTGTCCCGTACTTTATAACTGTATTATACTTGTATGATGCAATTAGTGACATCATAACAGTTACTTTTTCATTAAATCGTTAGAAAAGTCTTCTACGTATTAGTTAAGTGTCTTAGTTGTATGTCATGTGTCATTTAAATTGAATGAATGATAACTGGATGACTACTGGAGTATATGTATCCAGTAGTCGTCTGTTGAAAGTAATGGGGGGCTGACCATTGGAAATTGAAATGAAGAGTCATTTCCAGTAGTCAGCCCCTAATGGCTGACTACCGGAAAACGTTATCAAAAATGCAACTTGTAGTCAGCCCCCCTTATTTCTACGCAATATCTTGTTTTGTATCATAAACCACGAATTTTTGATAAGCTACGATACATTCATGCATAGAAGAAAGCAATAACTCGTACTATTTTACAATAATATAATTTTAACTTAACTTTGAAGTAAAGCTTCTTCCTTATTTTTTTTATTAACAAAATGCGCACTTTGCTCACTTGCATCAGCAGACCTCAAATGATAATTTTTCTTTTCTGCCACGAGGAGTCACACCAGGCCAGAACAAATGAGGTTGAATACTGGAGCTCTGATTTAAGTTGTAGTTGATTATTTGTTTGATAACAAGCTACTGTATGTTTATTTAATATGCTTTTTACTGAAAAATGGCTGACTACTGGAGACGACTGACTTTAGGCACACTTACCCTCCTAACTAACTAACTAATTCTATGGCCTATGGAACCCGGAGGTTCAATGTCGCATTCACAAAAGCTCTCCACTGACTTCTATCCTTAGCTAACTGGATCCAGTTTCTACTTTGTATTCCTATTTCTGCGAGATCCATCTTAATATTGTCCTCCCATTTGCGCCTAGGTCTTCCTAATTATAAGCTCAAGTATATGTAACATAATAATAATAATAATAATAATAATAATAATAATAATATCTTAGTATCAAACTTTAAGCGATTTTTATATGATGCATATATTCATGAAAATAGTCACTACTTGTTATGTACTCATTTGGTGTTCCCCTAGGGTTACTAGGAATTGAAATCAGGATCTCTGACTGTGCAGTCCAGTATGCTAACTGTATGACCACAGAGCACGGATCTGACAAAAAACATTTTCATAACGTTTTGCTACCCCTCCTTTTCCCGTATCGATTAAAGTGCCATCCGTGAAGGAATTGTTTTCAATTCTGGGTGAAATCAGTCACTTTTTTCTGGAGAATCGAAATGTCCAATAAGAAATGGGGGTCCCACTTTAAAATTTTAAAGTTACCCCTACCGCCAAAGGGAATGGGGATAGCTGATTTTGTTTGGTATAATTGAACTATACATATAAAGCAGAAACATATATTCTCATTTTCGGCGTGTGTTTTCAATTTGATATTAACTTAGAAATCTATTTGAACTTTGGTAGTGCTAGCATTTCCATAGCGTCATCTTCGTATACAAACAGATGATGAATAAAAGTGACAGAGGTTTGAAAGCTGACAGTTTATCTGATTTTGTTTTTATAACCAATTCAAATGTTAAAAATGTAACGTTGTATTTAGAAAAAATAAAATATCCTTATATTGAAAGAAAACCGGACTAGGAATCGAACCGTCAAATATTACTGTAATTTCAAGCGCCTCGCTAAACCCACTTATTTTCTTCTTAATTTACGTCGCGAAAGGCGGCCCCGAAGTTCACTTACCAAAGTCTACTTTCCCCTTATCAGTACTTTCTGTATATTTCCTACTCGGTTATACACGTTTTACAGTAACCTTGAATGATAGGGACACAAACACAGACACGTCGAGAACATTTAAAATTCCAAAAGTTCTCCCATCGGGAATCAAACCCGGTACCCTGTACACCACAGACACACATGCTAGCCACTAGACCACACAGCCAAGTTATGAAGCCAGTGCGTTTTAATAATTCTACTGGAAATGCACGAGATATGCACTTGTAATACATTGAGTGATTTATTCGAGAGAGGCAAAGCACTCATTTCTTGGTTTCGTTTCTACTGTGTTTATTTTTCGTACACTACTTGAAAAAGCAAATACATTTTTCGCTACGGTGTCCGGAAATACTATTTTAACTGATCATAAAACAGAAATCTTTCGGTGAAATAATATGGGGTAATGTGTGCTATTCTAGTTTCATACCGAGTTCCTTCGTAGCTAAGCGGTTAGCATACGCACCTTTGACGTAAGAGACCCGGTTCGATTCCCGGTGTGAGCTCATGTGGTTCGGATTTCACGCTAATCAGTAGGTAAACGTCTCATATAGCCTCGATGCTGAAAGGGATGTTAAAATCAACTCAACATTATTTTATACCATCAATTGAAGCAAAAGGTAGACGATACTATCCTGTTAAAAACATGCATTTATTTCTTTGGCACATATTACAAAGCATCGGACTATTTGCGACACTTCAAGAAAAAGATGCTTTATGAATATTAAGTCGCTTCAAGCGTTCAAATCGCTTTGTAAAAATCCAGATTATGAATTGCAATAACTTTTTACGTTGTAATTAAAATTACAGCATATATTGTTTTCTATCTCTCACATACTTTCTCTCTCTCTCTTTCTTTCTCTATATATACACACCTGTATATTACAATAGGTATCAGAACATGAATAATTTTCATTTTGGACGTGTGATTTAAGGTTGGTATTCAAATCAGAAAGTTGTTCCCATTATAACAATGTTAACGTTCCTCATTTTAGCGCCTTCGTATATAAATGATGACAGGGTGAACAAATGTAACAGGCTTTGAAACGTGATAGTTCATCTGATTTTTTTTTCAAGCACTTCAAAGCAGAACTTTATATTTAAAGAAATGTTTCCATATGTTGAAAAAAATCAAAATTGCCGGGAGGCAGATTCGAACCGCCGCCCTCCGATGCTAGACTTTCAAGAACACTACTAAACACGCTTGACCACCGAGACAATTTATGAAAGAATAGGCTGTAATAATGCTCATATATCGCTCCAAGCGCACGTTCACACCTGAAGTTTTAAATAGTCATTTTCTCCCTATATCAGTAATTTCAACTGAAGATATTGACTGATTTTGCATATTGGAACTGTGCATGAAGTGTGAATTGCATATTAAACGCAGAAATACGTAGTTGACTCTTCAGTTCATGTTTCTGTTCAATAGCTTCACATGTTAGTGAGTGTTTCCTAATACCTGTGTCATTTTCCCTCTTTTTTCCCACGGGATATTCTTCGTGTAATTATTTGACACACTAAGGTTTCATAAGATTAAAGGTTTTTTGCTTATAATTTGCTTATTTTGCTTTATTTTTTCTCTAAAATAATAAATAATTATGCATTATTACACTGCTTTGTTAAGGAAAGCACAAAGAAGCGATAATATAGTCAGAAAAGCGAGTTATTAATGAAAATGTGGAAGTTACAGTATATGCGAACTTTTTTTTGCGGATGAGGATACATTGTTCAAGGACCCAGTCTTTACATGTATTGCACTGTATCCAATGTTTATTAAAAGACTCCGCGCAGATTATGATGTTTTTCAGCAAGTTTGTAAGCTAGTTTTAAAAAATTCTGGTTTGCTTAGTGGCATTAGTTGACTATACAAAGCCTTTACATGATTGTGTAGTATTCCTCTTGGTCACGACCAAACGTTCTGCTAAACATGCCTTTATCAGAGCAGCAAAGCTTAGCTGTTGCCTCTTTCGTTTCCAACAGTTTCTTGACACGATCCCCTAATGTACTCTTAGGAGCACTATATCTAGCACAGGCTGCACGTACTGTCATTTCTCTGGAAATAACATTGTCCATGGCTAACTTCATATTTTCTTCATCTCAGTTGCTACGTATTTTCCCCATGGTTTCCTGAAAAAGTCAGAAACCATTAAAAATGTCAAGTTTATTTACCAGTGTAACGTCCGATACCACCAGAGTCCACTTTGTCCGAGACCAGCCGAACGACTTCCAACGTATGAATGGCTATCTACAGACTTGTAACAACATGAATGTAACTATACGCCTAAATTATAATATATACATCCTAATAAATGTTGTGATAACAATAATGTATTAATACATTTACGTTGTAATAAGTTATAGCCACACAAACCTATCTCCGCGCACCTAATCACTCGCAAAACTACAGAAACGTTGAAGCACAAGTCACACCGTTCATCGGACAAATCACTATGGCGTCGGCTTGGCTAGTTCATTCCGATCAACTCACTATATGCTTGACTAGTGTTGCCTTAAGCGGGAAATAACAAAAACTTCTTTTGTCTGATACCACCCGCTGTCCGATACTAAACGACTTTCCCCTACTTACTAAGGATTTTACGTGTCTTCGGCTTATTAATAATTATTCTAATTAATATATTAATCTGCTAATTAATATAATAGATTAATCTGATTTTCTCGGTGCTACAAACAGGGAAGATAAGTAGTTTTACCATTTATGTAATCATTCAGCTGAACCTCTTTAATTTCATACAATTTGATGACTGAATGTTAATTGAAAACATTAAAGCTCAGTGCTCATTAGTCAAGTGTTCAGTCTCGAAGGGTCACTGATTCGCTTCCAGCCATGTGATTTTGAGATGTACAACGTCGTGAATTCTTGTTTCTCGTAGTTCTTCAGCTTGATCTATTTAAATTTCAACCAGGTCGCAGTTTCATACTTGCTAACACATCAAACATGAAATTTCAAATGCGTGACCTTTGAACTTTTATGACATTTTTTTACCTTTTTTAATGCCCATACACACTCCTTGGAAGGACCTTTATGCATGTTTTGTATGGCAGCTCAAATCATTCTTTCAAACGTCAGTTTCATCCTTGCTAACACATCAAATATGACCTTGGACCTCTGATGATATTGCTGACCTCTTCGCTTTGCTAAAGGTAGATCTGTTATGCATATGCTCTTTAACATAATCTTCAACTGAATTTATTGTGTACAATAAGCTGTTGAAAAGGGAGCTTTTTCCGCAAAGACCATAGGTGACCTGCTCGAGGTCACCGGGTCATGATTGCCCACATTTCTCCTTACCACATTGTTTCGGATCTGAATTTGTCAATATATCAATTTTTGCTGATGGAGATGGAAATTCAAAAAAAAATGGAATGTGAGACTACTGTTTAATATTGAAATCCCATAAGGAAAAATGCATTTTGATCTTTGACCCTGCAGCTACACAGACTAACACTCATGACCTCATTTTGCTATCAAACAAAACTTCTGACCTTCCTCTAAATTACCTGCAAATTTCACAATTCTAGCTTTTACGAATGCAGAGCGCTATGAAACTAAAGTTTACACATGAATTATGGGACAATCTGTATGTATTAAAATGAGGCACTATGTTTGACTTCATACGTCTTGAACCACCCGACCGATCTCGATCAGATTTTCAGCATACATGAAGTTCAGGCCTGTAATGGTTTACATCATTTCACTTTGACGATGCAACTTAGGGGTGGAATGAGATATTTAAAAATGTCCGAAAATGTCCTAAAATGACCGATATTAGTGCCGAATCCATAGTTTTAGGGGTCATTGAGATGAACAGTGACACTTCTGATGCCGTTTAAATCTAAATTCACTCCTTTAAGTCCAAAATGATACGTATTCTTTCCGTAGGAAGAACTGTTATCCTGCTTATATACATAAATTGAAATTACTTATTCATGTTTTTTTTTTACCTCAGTTAGGCTAGTTCAGGTTCTTCCTAAGATGTCATTTCAGTTTATTCTTCAGAACTTCAAACTGAAGACTAACATCATTAGGTAAAATTGTATAACAGTATATACAGTATCTTGAAACATTAGATGGTCACACTTCGAGAGCAGATTCCGTACATCCAAATGAAAGAGAAACGTTTTAATAAGCGCCGGTCCATAATCTCCTAGTTTCGGAGCTAGAAGCTGCCGGAAAAGAGAGAACTCAGTTTCTAAAACACCAGACCTTGCAAATTAGTTACTTGGAAAGTAGTATGGGGTTATCTAAATACGTGTGTCTCAAATCGTGCAGTACCTACGCAACTAATTTTGCGAAGAATGTATGATATGGAGAGGACCTTGCTAAGCACTAAGTATGTATAATTTGTAACGTGTTTAGTAGTTAAAAATAATTCAGTTTCCCGTGTTAGTTTCCTGACACTGTTGTTAATGCGAAACGAATATTACCACATTTTACGCTCATGCAACTCAAAATGTTTTTTCGAAGTTATGCAATCGCATACAGCAATTTTTGTCAAAGAAACTTGTTTAAATGTTCAAAAAATAGCTTGCTGTTCCATGGAAGTAAAATGTAATATTACTAGTTTGCTATCAACAACAGAGAAAGAAAACTATATTCATTTCTTATATATTATTGTTTCTTAAGCTATTTCTAATACATTACAAATTACGCATACGTACGTTAGTACTTAGCAAGTGTCTCCCCATACGTCGAATTCTCTTACAAAATTTGTTGCACTGGCACTGCAGAATTTAAATAGTCCTAAACAAACGCCGTGTGCGTGGGTTTTCTCGGGGTTCTTCCGTTTTCTCCCACTTTCTTCATTCTACCATTTCATTTATTACTCATAATCACCGTCTCCTTTAGCCTCACCGGCATAACCATGGGACGTAAAGCTAAAAGATTTTTAAATAGTCCTAAGTAATTCGCTTAAATCGCCTGAGCTAGGTTGGTCAGTTTTCAGTTTATAGTGTTTTACAGATTGTTTTGTCATTCTCGAAAGTTTCTAGCTCCGAAACGAGGCGTTTTTATACCCACGTTTATTCGAGCATTTTTGTTTCATTTGGTATAAGGAACCACCTCCCGAAGCTTGATCATATATTTCAATGTACTGTATACTATCTTCAATTTCTGGGTGTCCTTTCCAAATCGCAAATATTTTTGTTGTAATTTTACCAGTTTATCAATTACTAACATGTTACAAATAATTTTGCATCCCAGCTGTCATGATTGAACAGGCCTAAAGCATTAAGTTACGAACGCAAAGGAACCGATTATCGGAACCAACTATTGAACATAAGAACACGTGTAGGAGACAGAAAGCTGCTTGCTACATGAAAGATGACTACCGTATTTGCCGGCGTATAAGACGCACCGGCGTATAAGACGCACCCCCTTTTTTGGAAACGATTTTTGAGAAAAAATATAATAGTGAAAATTTTATTAATTTCCATTATTTTTTGTTCAAGCATTTGTTATTTTTTATTTTACTTTAATGTAGGTACTTTACTTTAATCATAAAATGTAAACAGATATACTGTAAAAATACAACAAAAAATACATGCATTTATGACAAAAATACAAGAACATATTCCATTTACGTTACATTCACCTAAAGTGCTTGGACAGAAAGAAAAGAGAACAAAAAATAAATACACGCGTACATGACAAAAATACAAGAACATATTCCATATACGTTACATTCACTTAAAGGGCTTGGACAGAAAGATAACAAACTTGTTTTGTCACATTGGAAGACGTCAGTCATCACTGTTACTGCTATCAGCAGAACTTGAAACTTCATCACTTGCCGTTTCACCAGAAGCAGAGCTACCACTGTCTTCATACAGTAAGTCGTCCTCAGAACCATCCATATCGTTACTGATTCCACATTTTTTAAATGATTTTATGACAATTTCCTTTTTCACTTCATCCCATGATGCTTTCACCCATTCGCATATTTGTGAAATACTGGGTTTCTTTCTTCTTCCTGTGGGAGTCACTTCGAAGTCAGCAGACCTCATCCACGCATTCCATTTCTCTCTCATGAATCCCTTGAAAGGTTTGTTGATAGAAACATCTAAAGGTTGAAGCTGGCTTGTCAATCCTCCCGGTATTACGGCTATGTGCGTTTTCATATCATGCAGTTTCTTCTTGACAACCTCTGTTTTGTGGGCACGAAATTCATCCCAAACAAGTAAGGACGGTTTCCTTAAGAGTCCTCCAGGACGACTGGACCACACCTTCTCTATCCACATCTTATTTCCGTTTTCATCCATCCAAACCTTTTCATGAACGTGAATCACTACACCATTTGGTATTTGTTCTTTTGGTAATGTTTTTCTTTTAAATGCCAAGAATGGCGTCAATTTCGTTCCATCTGCACAACATGATAACACAACAGTGTAACGCGTTTTTTCATGACCAGTGGTTTTCACAGTAACAGTTTTTTTGTCCTTTGAGTCCACTGTCTTATTTGAAGGTACATCAAATGTGAGAGGTACCTCATCCATATTGGCTATTTGCGAAAGTTGAAATTGTTTACGTTTTCTGATTTTTAAGACATATCTGTGAAACTGTACAATTTTGTCCTCATATTCAGCTGGCATTCTCTGTGCTATTTTAGTTTTTACACGCATAGAAAGGCGATTTCTTTTCATGAATCGGGAACACCATGAAGTTGAACCAGTGAAATCAGTGATACCTGCACGCTCTGCCATAGATTTTGCTTTGTGGATTATCATCTTTGTAGACACTGCAATCCCGTTCTTCCTTTGGTCCTCAACCCATTTTCTTACATCCTCTTCGAGTTGTGGCCACTTGACGACTCCTCTGCGAAGATTATGCTTAGATTGCTTTGCTGCTGTAAGTTCATTTTCTTGTTTTCGCCAGGTGCGAATCATCTTTTCTGTAGGAGGAGGGCCAAAATGACGTTCTGCGGCTCTATTCCCATTAGCTTTTGCATATTCTATAATCTGCAGCTTAAAAGCTGTGTCGTAGCTGTGCCTCCGCGACATTTTAACAACTTGCCACGATAACGAAGATTAAAGAACTGAAGCGGAACACGATGCGAATCTTCCTTAGCCTTTGTTAGTCATCTATTCATAAACAATGCAAAACATAAAAACTGTGGTTACAAGTACTAAATAAAAGAACACCGTCATCCTTTCAAAAGCAATGCGGTGAAACAACAATCGGCGGTTACGAAAGAACACGGACTGTTTGGTCTTTATCCAGCGGTTTACAAGAATCATGCCGACAAGTTTTGCATGCATATTCCTTTCGGAAAAAACAATGTTATCGGTATCTTTGAAATATTCAACCTTATGTCAGCACTTTCTTGAACCCTGATTTCAACAACACAAAGGAGAAGTAGAGGCAGTGAAATATAATGCCTTCGTATTACCATTAGTTGCATAAGACGCACCGGCGTATAAGACGCACCCCAATTTTACCAACAATTTCCAGGGGAAAAATGTGCGTCTTATACGCCGGCAAATACGGTAATTTGTTAGATGGGGAGCTTTTTAAGTTCTTGATTGTGTTCAGGTCCATATTTACGCATCGGCCAACAAAGGCAGTGGCCAGACACGTATACAGGAATTTATTTCAGGAGTAACTCAAGCTTTTGGAGGTTCAAATTCAATACGATGACAAATTTTATTAAAATTTGTAAAATCACTATGCTAAATTTTCAGAAAATTGGTATTTCGGGAGGATCTGGATCCCGAGGACCCACCTCGTGTGTACGTCTCTGGCCATGGCTCGAGATGGCGACATATTTGTAGATTCCTGGTCATGGAGTCGGAGTGAGGACTACAGTTATGAAAATTTCAGCGATTTATGGTGCACGCGCATATTTATATAACAAAGGATTTTAAAATGTACAGGGTGCAGCAAAAAATGTATACACACTGAACTGTCATAGAAAACTTATTTTCCAACCTACAATGGATTCCTGAGTAAAAATACGCTATTTTCTCAACAGGTGGCAGCAGAATTGTAAGTCTAGCAGCCCAACCCAGTTAGTGGCTAGGAAAAAATTAAATATTTCAGTTTAACGTCCCACGATTATGCCCTTTAGGCTAAGGGAGACTAGTTAGTGGCTAGTAGTAACACAAACATGGCAGATGGGCGTTTGAGCTTTGAAGAGAAAAAGTAGGTTAAGTGATACTGAAGTTCGAGAATGTTGCTGCGATTCAGTCAGTGGAAACGTGAATATAGAACTGATCCATCTTCAAGGGTAACAATTACACGCTACAAGACAAATTCAAAGTTTATGGGACAGTCATGTGCATAAAGGCCGATCAGGGCGGCCTCGCACGTCTACGAGTACAGAATTCTCAGTTGCGTGCTAGAACTGTTTGTGTTCGCCACAAATATCTTCAAGGTAAGGGTCACGAGTGAGGAGTGTAAGTGATAGTGCGCTACGCATATTGAAGAAAAGCAGGCTGCGCGTAAGACAGGATACAATTCTGGGAATGGGTTCAGGAAATGCTTACATTGAACTGGGGTTTATGGATTGTGTTGTTAGGACCAATGAAGCACAATTCAAACAATGGAATTATCAGTAGGCATAATTATGGTACTGGGCTGAAGATAATCCCACGTTACTGTTGAAAAGGCCGCAAATTTACCTGGTGTAAATAGTGGTGTGGTTTGTTTTCTAGGGGACTCATTGGATCTTTGTTCTGGCAGTGCTGTAAATGCAGAAAAGTACCTAACAATACTTGCTGATTCCATTCTCTCTGCCATTCGTGCAATATGCGATAATGATAGGTTTAATTACCAACAAGATGGCGCCCTGTCGCACTATCATAGGGATGTGCGAGCACACCTGGATCAAAATATATCTTGCCAGTGGATAGAACGCAGGGGACGAATAGTTTCCTGCACTCTCTCCAAACATTACGCCATTCGATTTTCTCTTTGAGGTAAAGTAAAAGGTGAAGTATACTGTCGTAAATCACGTAACCTGCACACACTTCGGGATGACATTCAAACGATGTGCGTAGAAATCCCATTGAAGATTTTGATGCGAAGTGCGGAAGCAGTCGTCACTTGTACTCAGAAATGTATCGATGCTGAACGCCGCTATTTGGAACATTGTTTGACCAGAAAGTACACTTACTTTTTAAATTGGACTGTAGCCGTACTTTTCTCAGAAATTGTAGGTTGGAAAATAAATTTCCTATGATAGTTCAAAGTGAATATACATTTTAAACACAACCGGTGTATGTATAAATTAACAGTACAGTAATATACTAATCAAAAACTCGAGACTACTTATATTGTTGAACGATGTTGACCCCGCTCCCTCCAAACAAAACCTGAAATGACTACTAACTTACTTCACTGACTGGCTTCAAGTTTTCCACACAGGCGTTTGTTAACATTGATTAGGCTGCATTTCATTAATGGACCGTGGAGACTGTTGGGGTATCTTTTGGAACTGAGATAATGTCTAAATCTATTATTATACGTGAAAGGGAGAAAAGATTGTGCAGTATAGTTTTCTAGCTAATTGCAATTTGAAAATTAAATCATAGTGTACGAAAGGCAAACTTAAAGAAATAATTTTCATTACATATTATTAATAAGATACAAACGAATACGTTACTAAAGTATTGATTAATTACTCACTAGAAATGTGAATGTTACAATCTTAACAGGTTTTGCTTCGAAATAGTTATTTTCTCTAAGTTGGCCACCTTTTAATAGAACCGATGGTCTCTAACATAGCTTTCACTACTGTGTAAATAATAAAAAAGAAACTTCAATCAGTTGTAAAAACAGTATGGAAGCAGTAACATAGCTTAATACGAAAATACTGTTGGCGAAAATTTCACTGTTTATGATAAGCTGGCAATAATGTTTCGTTTTTAATTTCATAAGTAATGAACATGTTAGTTTTCCATTGCTTTATCACCTCGAATCAAAAAGTTTCGAAGTTGTACAGGTACATATCTATGGTAATTGAAGTTAAAATAGTTTTACAGTCGGGTGCAAATAACGAAATACCTACTTTGAGACAGATTTCTTTTTAGAAAAATGTTTAAAAATTTATTTTATAAAATTGTGGTTGGCTGAGATAGTCTCTTTGATTGACGCTTTGGTTTATACAACCAGATACACATTGTTGTAGTGCATGATGCCTAACATTGCAGGGGTACATTGATTTCTTAGGTTCTTTATGTTGAACCGACTTGGAAAACAAACGGGAAAAAAATAGGAGGTTCTCAAATCGACCCGTTTTTCGCTCACAAACGTTCTGATGGGGCAGAATAAACTAATAAAAGTAATCGGCCCTTTCGTTCTATTAAGCATCTCAAAATAAGTGCTCATGCAAATTTTGCAATTTGACCGTCATTGGTTGGCAGAAAAATGTATTCTGTTCCGTTCCATATAAGATTTCGTTGCTGTGCCTTGAAAAATCGTTAGGGGACCTCGGTGGCTCAGTGGTAGAGCTTCTATCTCCGGTGCTTGGAGTTCCTGGTTCGATCGCAGCTCGCTCCAACTGAACTTCGTATTAGACAAATACCGTGTGTGTGGGTTCTCCCGTTTCCTTCCACTTTCCTCATTACACCATTTCTTTCATCTCTCACCACCACAGTCTTCTTTAGCCTAGCCGACATAACCGTGAGGCGTAATACTTAGATTTCATTTCATTTATTTGGAAAAACCGTTATGTGACATTTTCGTCGAAAATAAGTTATATTACAATATGAGCAGAAAGTTCTGTCCCATCTTCCGCTATATTCCTATATGTGAATTCTTAATTGTTTTCTTGTAACAAGGAAATAAATGACACTCGTTAATATTGTAAATAATGAGTAAGCCTTTTTCTAGAAAGTAGCCAGTCCTGCACACAGCGTTGTTTCAGGAGCAGCGACGATTTCTCCTGCTGGCAAACTCGTACGTTTTTATTTAGATACAAACTGATCCATAAATTAAAGTAGAAAT
This sequence comes from Thermobia domestica, assembly GCF_964235325.1. Taxonomy (NCBI): domain Eukaryota; kingdom Metazoa; phylum Arthropoda; class Insecta; order Zygentoma; family Lepismatidae; genus Thermobia; species Thermobia domestica. The sequence goes on from NC_137470.1 coordinate 90,830,414, forward strand.
AAGAGTTACCTAATTCGAAATTCAGAGAGACCTTTTCTTTGGCGTAGGATGAGCTTAAGTACTTCCCAGAACAGGAAAGCAAAATGGAAGTTCAGAAACTTTCCCGTCAAATTTTTCGTTTCCTGATTTTATTCGCTTATAACCTGATAACGCTGTATCAGAGACACAAGCACATTCCATTATATTCAAAAGTGATGTGTGGATGATGCGTTCATTACTTTAACAGTCTGAAAAAATATGTATATATTCTCACGTGTAACGAGGAAGTAAAATATATTACTTGTTCTTGTTGAAAATAATTATTTCATATAATTCCTTCCAAACTGTTTAATTGTAAAATTTATTGTTTCGAAAACAAACAAAAAAAATCATACAACCTGACAGTTTACAGTATCACCATCGTGTTTCCGGCATGATAAAATTGTACAGTGTACTATGCCACTGTCATCGGTTGAAAACATTAGAATCAAATTCGAACTTATTTAATTTTGTAGTGTTGTGTGCAGAAGGTGTAGAACCATGATCATGAAAAGTTACCTTACAGACAAGCTTAACAACATAAGCCACAATTGGAAAAATTTCCAACTCCCACTTAGATCAGCGTCACACAAAAACAGACAATAGCTTTATTCGTCCTTAGTTTCTTCTCCTAGACAAGTGCTTCAATGTGTAGGTAGTAGAAACCAGCTGACTAATGACTCCTTTTGATTCAACATCTGTAAAAAGTTCGCAATAGCGATAACTGGTGAAATTAAACGTGCTGAAATTGCGCACAACTACCTTAAAAGTTTCCCAAATGATACATTTCGATTTATACTTAAAAAACTAACGAGTGAGTTAGAGTAATACAGGATGGACCTAGTAGGAGTTTAGGAAGTTACGTGGGAAGGAAACGGAACCGTGAACGGAACCGTCTGGAGCCGTGACGTCCGGAAATTTTACATACTTCTACGGGGAAGGAAATAAAAATCACCAAATAGGAACAGGATTTTTCGCTCACAAACGAATAATGTTAGCAATTAAGTGGGTTGAATTTATCAGTGATAGACTGTTTTATTACTCTTAAGGGTCGGTGATATTATTGTTTTAAATGTACATGCCCCAACTGAAGATAAAGATGACTATATAAAAGACAGTTTATACGAGGAATTGGAACCGATATTTGACCAACTCCCGCGGTACTATTTGAAAATTCTGTTAGGATATTTCAATGCTAAGGTAGGGCGAGAGGATATTTTCAAACCGATTATATTGAACGAAAGTCTGCATAAGGAAAAGAAATTAATGGCAACGGTGTTACTTCTGAACTTCGCAGCATCCAAAAACCTTATCATAAAGAGTACAAAATTCCCACATCGTGACGTTCATAAATATACTTGGACCTCACCAGACAGAAAAGCACATAATCAAATTGATCACATTTTAGTAGATACAACAAGACAATCTATAATAATTGATATTTGGTCGTTTAGAGGAATACGCGACAAAACGTACCACCGACAAAACGTACCACTTACCCTGAGGGCTGCTTGTGAAGGGTTTTCTAAAAACACTTTAAATAATGACAAGCGACAAAACGTACCACTTGCTTGGAGGGCTACTTCCAAAGAGTCTTCCAATCAGCTATCAAATAATGACAGGCGTCAATACTTACCACTTGATAGGACGGTATATATATATATATATATATATATATATATATATATATATATATACCGGCCAAAATAAGGTTAAAAGTTGAACAGATTGGTGATGAGAGAAGTACCGATGTAAGACTAAGACTAAGGGATGCAAGACCATGACCATGCCTGATTTCCTCATTCTATCGATATTTCACCGAAAGTCCTATCTCCTGAACTTTTCCCCAAAGGCATTTCTTAAAATGGAAGAAGCACCCACTGATTCCGGTCGAAAAAAATACTTGGCGAAGCGCTGATATTGCCGACGGTTAAAAATCCACGTTCACTATTTCTGGTTTCCACTCCGGGACAGACTGAAGGATGAGTTGAAACAAACGAATATCTGTCTCCTTATTCTTATTGGGTAATAAAGCAAAAACTACCGGATTGATATTGTTTCTTCATACGAACTGCCAAAATCTGCATGAATACTGTAAATCTGAGAAAACTGTTTACTAGAACACTTGAAAGTACCACTCATGAAAAATGATTAAAGCGTTTCAAGCTCTCTTTGCCTTTATCACCACAAAAAATTATAATTCTATTTTCTTCTCCGTCGTCAGCTAACAGAAAAGAAGTACCGTCAAGCATCTTGAGTGTTTCTTCTTCTAACATCACTTCTTTACAGTTGTTAGGCTCTTTTCTATTTCCTTGCGCCGCACATCTGTCTCTGTAGAGTTCTTCTCAGTAGCCTATTACCCCTCCCCCCCACGAAAACTTTTGGTGAAAGTAAATTTTAATAACCACCACCGACCCTGTTTACAATGTCAGATTTCCTCGAACTAAATGTCTGACACTTCAAGGTCATTTTTTTTCCTTTAAATGGTACCTTTTGTCGCGGATTAAATATCTGAAATGTTTTAATTAGTCCATGACAGGTTGTCATTTATGACAGGTCGTCAAAAGTGGTAAGTTTTGTCGCGAAAATTCAAGTGGTACGTTTTTTCGCTGGTACGTTTTGTCGGGACACCGTTTAGAGTAGCTGTTTGTGATACTGATCACTACCTGGTAGCAGCGATAATGAGATATTATCGTTGAATAAAGGAAATATTCAATGTCTGAAAACTGCGAGATTTAATTTAAAGGAATTAGAAAAGAGCCACGTAAGATAGGAATGCCATATTGAAGTTTCGAATAGGTGCTCGGTTTTAGATGATTCGGAGTGCACTAGTGTTGAGGATACTTGGATTGAAATTAGAGATAGCATTAAAATTTCAGCAAAAGATAAGATTGGGACACGCGAAAATACGTAGGAACAAACCATAGTTCGACCAGAAATGCAGTAATCTAGTAGAGAAGAGAAAACAGGAAAACTTACATTGGCTTCAAAATCCGAATGAAATAACTATACAAAATTTCGTAGACATCAGGCGGGAAACTTCCAAACCTTTTAGAACAAAGAAACGCGATTTTTAACAGCTAAAATTAAGGAACTTGAAGATAATAGTAAAAACAAAAATATTCGGGACATGTATAAGGGGATCAGGTTATCAACCGCGTGCTTATATATTAAGGAAAGCTGACTGAACAGTTTTCACTGATACATGTAACATCTTAAATAGAAGGAAAGATTTCTTTGACGATTTGCTTAACACGCAGCCAAAAACTAATGTGTGTGGAGAAAGGGAAATGCACACAGCAGACCCGTATATTTCAGAATCTTACCGAGTACGCCTTTGGTTGTATCTTTGTCTTATTAATTTATTGCAACCAGTAATTATAGATTTAATACTTCAAGTATTGAAATTCCGTAGTTTGGAAATCTACCGTGGTTTCACACTGTGGAACGAAATTCACTTGTCAGGCTTCGAAACTATGCTAACCATGTAAGTATCACAAGAACGATATAACTTGGAACGGTTATATCGTCCCTCCGTCCGTCTATCGACAGTATCAGTGCAAGAACGATAAGATACATGAAGTTGTTTTTGGCAATCGATTCAGCTTCCCAGAAATAGGTTTTCGTTAACCCTATATTCAAACTGGAAGTGGTTCAAATTAACCATTCTCGGTTTAAACGTTTATTGCTGTAGAACTTTAACAATAATAGATGCCAATAAGCTGTTCTCTGCAATCGATTTAATGTCTCAAGAGACTAAAATCGTCACATCCCAAACACACCATCAAAGCCGGAAGTGGTTGAAATTTACTTGTACTTCCGGTTTCACTACAGATTTACATAGAGCGGAAACAGTAAGAGAGATCGAAATGTTTTTTGACACAGGTCTAGTGTCCCAAGAATGAGTTTTGTCTTTGTCTTGTCTTTTATCTATTTGTTCAGACCAGAAATATTGAAAATGTACGATTTTTCGGTTACAACAAATCAAAAATTGGATAAAACGGGAAAAGATAGCGATAATCAGTTTCTTCATATGGGTTCAGTTCGCAACAGTATGTTTCATCTCTAATTTTATTCCTTTATTGCAACCAGAAGTGATCGATATCAATTAGCTTTTGTGGTTCAAATTAATCTCCATAGAACAAAAATAGTAACACAGCGAGTATTTAGTTTCTGATATGGATTGAGCGTCCGAGGAACAGGTTTTTGATCATATTCCTGGATTAAAACCAATTGTTACAGATGTACTACTTCGAGTGTTGAATTTGTAGTTTAGAAGTTTACTGTAGTTTCATACTTGAACTTTGTGGTGGACAAACACCGTGTGCGTGGGTTTTCTCGGAGTTCTCCCGTTTCCTCCCACTTTCTTCATTCTACCATTTTCATTCATTACTCATCATCACCGTCTCCTTTAGCCTAACCGGCATAACCGTGGGACGTAAAACTCAAAGATTTCATTTCATTTACTGTAGTTTCATACTGTGAAACGAAACTCACTTGTTGGTTGATTACAACCTTACTTACTTTTAATACAACCCTTGTCTTAACCCCTTTCTGCATGATTTTTTTCTTTTAGCGAAAAAAAATAATCAGTATTAGAAATTCTCATATGGGAACTTGAAAAATGAATTAAAATTTGAATTTTAGATTTTGTACTTAATTCCGACGAGAAATAAGTACGTGCCATATATGACACACTGTGCAGTAAGATAAACTTTCCTAGAAGTGTGCAGGGAATGGATCTTTGCCATATATATCACTTCAAGCAGTAATATGTATACTATACTGTAGGGCTACTATATCTATACTATAGTCTGTTCTTTGGGAAAAGTGCACACAATATTTCGCCAAAAAAAAAAAAATATATTTTCACTGACAAAAATCCACTTCACAAAAACCACATGTCAACGTTTAGCCGCCTAATACAGCTCACAAAAAAACATGCCAGATGACACCAAAATCTCTTATTTATACATATCAATATATCACACAGCAGACGAAACAGCCATTTGGCGCCTTTGGTAAATCACACAAAAGCTCAAATGGAAAAAGGGGATGTGCCATATATGGTACGGCATGCGGTAAGGGGTTAATAATGAACAGGAAAGCACGTTCATGTTCACCATCACTATCCATTTTCAAATAATTAGATTGAAACAATACAGTGTAAAGTACAATTAAGTGGTCATAACTTACTATTGTTCCAGCATTCAAATATTAGTGCTCACATCTAAATGTCCTATTTTGAACAAATTAAGTTTAAATAATGCAATTTTTAATTTGCAATTAAATCGCTAATATTTCCTAATCTGCAAATTTCCTGCGAGCTAGCATTATCTAATGGTATGATTCATGCCAGTGGCGGATCCAGGGGGGAGGGCGATCGCCCCCCCTCCCAGAAGAGGTAACTTTCATTTTATATATAAATAAAACCCATTCCAAATAGCGATCTTCAAAGTACTCGTAATATTTTGTTAGGCTTTCTTATTTATTAATTTTCCAATAAAATGCTCTCAAAAACTTGCAGTAATTACATTAGAAGCCTCTATATTCAGGCCAAGTTGTAAACTTTACGTAATGGTATACTTCTTTATTTTATTTTTTATTTTTTCGGCGAAAACGTCAGTCCAAAAATGAAAATAACTTCAAGTATGCGGTCTTCCTTCACTCAATAAACGTTGGTACAGACAGACACGAAGAGAATGAGTCATTGCAATGTTGCCTTCGGTTAGGAATCGTTCCTTACCAGGAATTCTAAGCCATTTTATAACAGTATATGCATATCCAATACAAAAAGATATTAGTAATTATTTTCATAATCTGTTTCTACCTGAAGTATCACATAGCCTGAACAAGAGAACTTTGCTATTGTTCATTGTAACTCGATGTAGGAACGTACTAATAGAACAAAATATGGGAACATTTGCATTGATTTCAAGTTAGATCAGACAAAAGAAGGGTTAAACAATTATTTTATAACAATGGCACAATGAGTTTCATATTTTAGTAGAATTTTATTGTCTGATAGATTTGCTTACATTTATTCTTTCCTACATATCTTTATTTGTTGTGCCTTATGACATAAGCGAACTTTTTCATTTATTATTTATCGGATAATGAAGTTGTTTTTGAGATCTACCTTTACTACCATGCTATCAATATACTCGTCAAACTTGCCATTTTGGATTTGCAAAAACGTGAAAAATGAAAGTTTTATTTAACGTCCCACGATCTGCTCTTTAGGTTAAACGAGACAAATAACTTAAAGAATTGAATAATCATGAATTAGTGAAATGAAAATAAAAATGAAATGAAATCTTTGACTTTTACGTCCCACGGTTATGCCGGTTAGGCTAAAGGAGACGGTGATGATGAGTAATGAATGAAATGGTGGAATGAAGAAAGTGGGAGGGAACGGGAGAACCCCGAGAAAACCCACGCACACGGTGTTTGTCCACCAAAAAGTTCACTTGGCGGGGGCTGGGATCGAACCCGGGACCCCAAGCACCAGAGGTGAAAGCTCTACCACTGAAATTAGTGAAATGAGAATGTGCGATGAAACTGGAGAACCTCGAGAAAACTCATGAACGCGAGGTTGTCCATCACAAACTACATTACCAGGGATCAAACCAGGGACCCTTCGCCCAAAATATGGCACTAGATTTGCAGTATCTTGCTATAAACGATACTTTTCTCCTTATTAAAACTGCAAACATTGATACAGAAAACTATATACATCTTTAACATCTAATAGAAATGATAATTATTTCTTATTAAAAATGCAAATTATTGTCTTTGCACAGCCCTACTAATGTAGTGGCTAGCGCGCCCTTCAGTGTTCGTGATCCCGGATTCAATTACCGGTGAGAGCACTAAACGCGCTACGGTGGTTTGGATTCTACTTTAAACTGTATAAATCCATGTCTCATACAACCTCATGATTATGAGACGATGACCTTCAATAAATAAACAATATTGCTTTAGTGCAATAATACAACAAAAAGTGACAATTTAAGTTTAGAAGAAAAAAATACAAAATGTATTCAGGCATTGGAACCTATCCAAGTTGCACCAGAGAGATGTTTTAGCATCTGTTTCCTATTACATACCAGTTGCTCTATTATACGTTCATTTCAGTTAAGAACATAATTTGATTTTCCATATTACTGATAGTAAATGAACTAAATATCGTTCTGCATGTTGAAACATAGTGTCGATGAGAAACCTTAATTGTATTCAACCAACTTCATAATATTTTTCAGAATGGGCCGCGCTGGCTAAGCGGCTCTAATTCATGAGATCCTTGGTTCGATCCCAGCTCGCGCCAAATCAGCTTCGTGGTGGACAAACACAGATCAGAGTGCGCATGGTTTTTCTTGGAGTTTTCCCGCTTCCTCTCCTTTCTTTATTCCACCATTTAATTTCTCATCACAGTCTCGTTTAGCGTAGCCGACATAGTCATGGGACATGAAGATTTCATTTCTTCAGAAGAGCTAAATCCTTTGTTTACACATTTCCTTTGCTTTACTTGACAGGTCCGTAGCCAGAGGTTGCCAGGGAGATTAAGCTACCCAACGGATTCCCTCAGCCCCCCTGAAATTTTCGTTGTTTAGGTAACACATATGTTCCTATATAAGCATTAAAGAAATCCTTAGGGTTTTTGAAGCAAAAAAGAAATTAAGGGCGGAGTAATAATCATCATAGGCATTCTGCTATCATTGGCAGGTCACTTGCAGCAATTGAGAAGCTTCCATGCTCCACGGTCTTCCACTAACCTCTTCGTCTTCACGTACGATTTTTCTGTTTTGATATAGTCCATTAGTTGTAGCCTCCTTCGCCCCTCCCTCTCTTTCCTATCACCAAACCCACTAACGCATCCCTCAGGACACAGTTCCTTCTTAGCCAATGTCCCAACCAGTTTCTTTTCCTCTTCTCAATAATACCTGAAACTGTTCCTTTCTTTTTCACCATTTCTAACACCCTCTCATTCGTTTCCCGCTCGATCGAGCTAATTCACTCCATTCTTCTTCACACCCATATTTCGAAAGCTTTTCTTTCTCAGCATTTTTGCGTAGAGTTCATGTATCTGCCTCATACAGCACAATACTCCATACGAAGAATTTTACGAGTCTTTCTCAACACTATTCAAGGTCTCAAACACTTCTCTTCCTCCTAAAGACTTCTCTTTCCTATCCTTGCTTTTATTTCTCGTTCACAGTTCATATAATCACTAATAATGCTACCCAGGTACCGAGAACTAGTCACCTGCTCTATTTGCTCCCCTCCTATTTCTATATTTGATACAGACTGCTTCGTTCCAATTACCATGGCTTTTGTCTTTCTAACATTTATTTTTATTCCATATTCTTCACAGCCCTTCCTCAAATAATCTAACATCTTACTGATTTTCTTTTCAGATTCTGCCACAGTGCCATATTTGCAAGCCGCATATATTTAATTATTCTACCTCCTACCGAAATGCCGTCTCGATTATGTAGGTTGTTTTTTACTATCCCTTCTAAATAAATACTAAATGATATTGGCGAGAGACAGTATCCCTGCAGAACACCTATTCCAATTCCTCTCTCCTCTGTCATTTCCTCCCTCATTCTTACACTTACTTCTTGGTTCATACATAAGTTTCTTATGAGTCCTCGTTCTTTCCATTCTACTCTAGCTTTTTTTTTACAACTCCTAATAATAGTTTCCAATTCACATGGTCAAAAGTTTTTCTAGATAATTAAATACAACATACATCTCTCTCTCTTCCTTTTTCTATAAACCTTTCACCGACCACTATTAATAATCTAACTGCATCTCTTGTCTTCTTACTTCTCTTACTTCTCCTGAACTCGAACTCTTCCTCCTCGACTTTTTCATTTGTTCTTCCATACAACTTTCTGTTCAGTATTGCAATGAAAATTTTTGATGTATACGATATGAGAATAATAGTTGTGTAATCCTCAGATATCTCTGGGTTAGATCTCTCAGCCATCGGTATCATGATCGTTTTCAGGAAGTGTTTTGGCCACTTTCCTCATTCATGTATTTCATTGCACAGGTGGAACAATTCTTTCTTGCCATTGTCTCCTATATTCTTAATGAATTCAATTGGTTGCCTTTCCATTCCCAATCTCGGATATAGCTTTTCAAACTCATCTCGAAGAATATTAAACCCCTTACCATCCTTGCGAACTTCATTTTCTACTTCAAGATCTGGGCCACATGGTCTATCCCTATTCTCATGTACGTTCTCAACATATTCTTTCCATCTTGCTAATACTTCACTTCTCTTGCCATCTTCGCGTTTTTATTTTCTACTGCCATCGTAATACTTCCTTGTGTTCTGTTAAGTTCCATAGATTTCACCGCCTTGTGCACTTCCTCATATTTTCAGTCTTCTATGTCCTCGCATTTTATTTTGTAAACTCTTCCCTTGCTCTGTCTGTTTGACTTTATAACCCATTAACTCTGTAGATCTTTCTGCAGTCTTCTGTATCAACGTGTTTCCACACCTTCCTTTCCCTCATTTTCTGCAACATCTGTAACCAATGGTTTTCTAGCAGTTCGATGTTCGCGGCAACCTACTACTACTTCTGCAGTCCGCTGCATGCAAAGTTTAATATGCTTCCACCGTTTACTACTTGCACCTATCCTTTCCTCGTTTGTGTATTTTTCATCGAATTTTTCAACGAAAAGATTTCTTATTTTCTCTTTTTTTTTTTTCAACTTTTCTGTATTCAGTAACTTGTTGCCTACTTTTCTGCTGCCAACATCTTTCAGCTAAATATCCACTTCGGTCAGCACAAGGTTATGATCAGAGAAAATGTCGGCCCTGGGGAGGGTCTTCGCTTTTTTAAGCTGTTTCGATGCCTGTTCTGAATCATAACAGTCTTCCTGATATCTTGGGCCATCTATTGAGAATTTCCATGTATATCTCCTTCTCTTGTACTGATTAAACAAGTATTCCCAATAACTAGTGAATTCTGTCTACAGAAATTAACCAGTCACTCTCTTCTTTCATTTCTTTCGCCTAAACTATATTTGCCAACGACACTTCCTTCCTATTTCCCTCCACATCTGTATTGAAATCTCTCGTTACAAGTAGGCATGCACTTTTCTTCTCCGTGTCTATAATTTCTTCTGTTTTCTCGTAATTTTCCTCTACTTCTTCAGTTTTATGTGAAGTTGTCGGTGCTTACTTCTGTATCACTACACCCTTTGTTTCTCCTTTGTCTTAGCATCATAACTCTATTATCAACAAATTCTACTTTCATTTGTTCCCTTTTAAGCGCTTATCAAGATTTTTTCCTACACCATTATGATCTCTCTTTTCATTACTCGAGTAAAACATTCTATATCCTTTTCTGTTCAACGCTCCGTTACCTTCCTATCTAACTTTACAAACTCCTACCAAATCTAGATTGTTTCATTTCTTCTTTAAGATTTTCAAATTTTTCTCCTTGTAGCATAGTACATACGTTCCATGCCCCCACCCTTAACCCTTTTGCTCTTGCTCGTCTTTCTTCCTCCATCTTCCCCACATTGTTAGATTCTCGTCCAATAGTCTTTTCCCCTTTCCCGGAAATATCCGAATGGGGAATATTTTGCTTCCGGAACTATATTTCGACGTACGAAAGGCAATCGTACATATGTTCTTTTTGATGTCAGCAAAGTAAGAAAATATAGTGGTGGTCTTCCGCTCACTTCTACTCCGCAGTATCCCAGCCGTTGAAGTCACTATGACCCCGCCTAGGACCTAATGTTCAACTTGGTGGCTGAGTGGTAGAGCGTTCACCTCTGATCCGTGGGGTCTCTGGTTCGATCCTAGCTCGCACCAAGTGGACTTTGTGGTGGACAAATATAGTGTATGTGGTTTTTCTTGGGGTTCTCCCGTTTCCTCCCACTTTATTAATTCCACCCACACATTCATTTGTTATTATCTTCTTTAGTCTATCCAGCATAACCGTGGGACGTAAAACTGAAATATTTTAATGTTCAACTTGTCGTACCAATCACTAATTTCCACCAGCTTTGTTACTGGAGAACTGCTGTCTTCTCATAGAACACTCTTCAGCTGGCTACTTCCTTAGATCAAATCGGTAGGGGTGACTCTTCTTGTAGTGTACTATCACCGATAGAGCTCTAAATTTCACTGTAGCACGCAATCCTCCCCACCTGAAACATAAGCGTTTTCGTAAAGGTACTGTTTATTGAGGAGTGGGGAAAAATAGAGAACACAAAATTTTAGGATTTCCGACCGAATTGTTTCTCCGAAAGGACGAGACAGATTTTATTTTTAACTTGATCACTGTTATTGTAGAGGTTTCTATTCTTATTGACTTCACAGAAATTCCTTGTATTGCTGAAGGGCAGAAAAATTTAGTTGTTCCTAATTTCCAGAAAGTCAAGTGTTTTGCCAGAAGCCGCATTACATTTATTGATTTAATTTGGATGCCCCGGTAATCTGTTTTCCTTTTCCTGAAAGTTTTAGGCTCTTTTGTCTTCTACAGGCAGAACTTTTATATTCACTTGATAGAATTATGTATCTATTGTTAAACGGTATGGACGTGCTTTTGAGCCGCTCCGTGAATTTACTTTGAGTGGGAAAGTATGGTTTATTGCTGAGAAGAGTGTTTGGATTTAACATTCTACATGCCCCGGCGACTCAGATGACATTTCATGATTTGCAGGCACTGGTCAACACTGGGAGTGAGTCTGGTGTCGTCTGCCTTTTTGTCGTTCATTGCATTTTTGTGTAATTGGAGTTGTCTTCTTTGTGCAGTGATTTGCCCTGTGTGGGTGATTGAGGGAATACAGTGCATTTTGTTCATTTTGTGCTGTTTTCGTGTTTTGTTGCATAGTGCAAAATGCATGTCAGTTATCATTCGTTAAACTGTATGTCACTTTAAAAAATTCGAATTCTTCAACAATAACATTATCTCTCAAGCCTAAATTTAAATAATCCAACAATGAAGAAACAATGATTAATAATTTTGTTGACACATCGATTGCGTCTACCGTCAATCATAACAGCGTCGATTTTGAATCTACTGGGATCAATAATGTTATCCACAATTCTGAAACATCAGCTAATAATCATAATATGGATACATCAAGCATTTCAAATGATGTGCAATGTGTTCATTGTAATAAATATTTTGTTATCCAAAGAGGCTTATCCATTCACACGGGCAAATGTCATAACATTGTACGCAGGAGTAAGACCAGTAACCTCAAACTTAAACAGCCTACTGACTATATTTCGGATTTATTATCCATAGACTTCAATGACAACTAATCTTCTGATTTTTTTTTTCCAAAATGAATGATCTTACGTCACACTTGAAGGCTAATGTTCCAGTTCTTCGTCGTGTCCCTCGCGCTGCTCGTTCATCAGTAGCTGATTCTCTATGTGATATAATTCATATTATCAACAACACTAATAGTGTTGACTCTTCGATCGACCTTCTAATTTTCCCTTACGCAGTACCTTGCATCCCACCACTTTCTGAGAAAGTAAGCAATCTCACCACTTGGGTGAAGCTAAGAATCAAAAACTGAATGGAACATCATCGTGAAGTATTAACAAAGCAGCATCGAGGTACCAAAGAACCTCGCAAACCACAAAAATCCAGTTCACTCAACACAAAGAGCATTGAACAAAAAGTAGCAGATGGTGACATACGTGGCGCTATCAGACTACTGATATGATGACACTGTGGCTACACCAGATACACCAGTACTACATGCTCTTAAAGAAAAACATCCAGCTCACGCTTGCTCATTCATCAATCCCGAACCACCTGAGGACTCGACTACAGTAACTAAAGTCTCTTCCATCGAATTATTAAAGGCCATAAAATCCTTCCCCTCTGGTTCGGCGGGCGGAATGGATAATCTCAGTCTTTCAATCTTAAAAGATCTACTTCTAAATCAAGACTTCGTTTCAAAGGAACGCTTAATGACCTTAATCTGTGGATTTATCCACTTAATTATATCTTGGAAAGTGCCTACCATTTTGCGACTTTTTTTAACCTCACTTATAGCACTAAAGAAGAAAAGCGGTGGAATTCGTCCGATAGCTGTTTGCAATGATTGGAGACTTTTACCGGGAAAATTATCTGCTTCCTGATACGAGATTCATTAATTATTATATTATCACCACACCAACTAGGGATCTGTATACCTTTCGGAGCAGAATCCGCTGTACATGCTGCCAGAATGTACTACTCATCTTCCCATACTGAAGTGAAAGCATTTTTAAAAATTGACTTCCGCAACGCCTTTAATGAACTTAACCGCGACTCAGTGCTACAATCTATTAAAATTAACTTTCCAACTTACTATCCTTATATCTACCAATGCTACTACGAACCAAGCAATATTTTTATAAGTGATAACATAATTCACTCACAACGTGGAGTACAGCAAGGTGACCCACTTGGACCAGCACTTTTCGCTCTAACCATCCATCGCATTATTAAGGATATTAACACAGATTTAAAAATCTGGTACTTAGAAGACGACGGTACAATAGCTGGAAATATCGACATAGTACTACGCGCTTTTAATAACATTCATCTAGAAGCTTCATCTATTGGATTGTTTCTTAACTCTTCCAAATGTGAAGTGAGTTTTCGGAGCTCCAGAGATTAAGTTCATGACCTCTATGAAAGATTTAACGAAGTAGCACCTGATACCAAACTCTTATCTACCAATGCGGAACTTTTAGGCGCTGCCATCTCTGCCGAACCAAGGAGCAAAATTTTATTGGACAATATATCAAAATTAGAATTCTTCTTTTGGCAATTATCAAAAATTTCTGCACACACCGCTTATTATTTACTACGATCTTCACTTTCAATTCCAAGACGACTATATTTCCTTCGTTACTCCACTTCCTGGCAGGTTGATAAATTACTTGACAAGTTCGACCACACTCTTAGAACAGGACTGAAATCCATACTAAACTGTTCTTTGAAAGACAGTTCATGGTTACAAGCTTCCTTACCAGTTGAGAATGGAGGCCTTGGGATTCGTTGAGCCATGAATATCGCCATACATTCTTTCCTCGCATCATTCTATGGCTCACGAGAACTAATTGAATCTCTTCTTCAACAGGAGGTTGACTTAGACTCTATTCGAAATATACAAGACTGTATCGATAAATGGACTAGTCTTGTTGGGATGGATCCCCCACCTAACGACAAAAGACATGTCCAGTCTGTTTGGGATGAACCTATAGTCAAGCTTCGTTTATCTTCACTCCTATCATCAACTAATAACCCAGATGTCAAAGCCAGGCTGTTAGCTGTCTCTTCCTCCAAAAACGGCGCATGGCTTCAAGCTCTACCTTCTCACATACTCGGCCTACATCTTTATAATGAGAGCTTTCGTATTGCTACAGCTCTGCGCTTAGGTGCTAATATTTGTGAGCCTCACCACCGTCCTGGATGCAACGCATATGTTGATAAAGGATTACATGGTCTTTCATGTAAAAAAAAAGAAAAAGAAAAAGAAAACAAAAAACAGTAATAACGTAAGTGAGAAGGACAGAGTAATGCTATGGTATATAATGTTGAATGCTACGGTCATTATGTGACGTATTGCGAACAAGTAGAAACGAAGTTACAAGAGATTGAAAATTTCACTTTTCCAAAAGATTTTATTTCGAGAATGCTTAGATAAGTATCAATCGAATTATGTACATGGTTTCCAACATATAAAGATCTTAATGTCATTTACACCAATTTGATCTCAAATCATTCGGGATACATGGAAAAATAGTAAAATATATTGCTTAAAATGACGTATTTGATGGAACTCTAAAACAATTTTTGACTTATTTTGCTTCTGTAACATTATAATATCTTTTTAGTAGGTAAAGTTACGAGATACTTAGACGAGATACTTATCTGAGCAACTTTCCGAAATAAATTCTTTTAAAAAAGTCAAATTTCAAATTCCTTGTAGCTTTGTTTCTATTCATTTGAAATTAGTCATATCATACAATGATAGTATTAGACAGTAAAGTACTTTAGAAGTTCATCCGTCTATCTCATTTACATTATTACTGCTGTAGAGGCCATAAAACTCTGGATTTTTGCAATACTGTAACGCCCTTAGTTTGCAACACTGCATAACTGAGGGTTTCCTTCTGTACGCAATTTAAAATATGTTGTAACCTGATGTAGTGCTATTTGAAAAAAATAAAACTATATAGAGCTGGCAGCACTTAACATTGTGGTACCACAGAGTATCCCAAACAATTTTCCCCCTGCCGAGATTTGCACGAGACAAATTTTCTACGTTTCTTGCCTATTAGTTAGTTCCAAAGGCGTATCAAGGTAGATGGTTCTTTACATATAAAACATTTCTTGTCATATCCTACAGCTTTTGTTCTTTGAAGATTACTATTGAAACCGGAAGTGGTACATTTTTACTATTTTTGTTTGCAATAGAGGCATAAAGACGAAACAAGCTTTTTGTGGTACTGAATCCACATAAAGAAGCTACCTCTCGCGTTATTCGTTTATCGATTACAGATAAATTGCTTACCTATTACCACTTTTTCACTATGGTGATCAGCCTTGAAACCGAAAATCGTACATTTGCAACATTTCCGGTTTGAATACAGGAATAAGAGACGATATGAAAGTTATTCTTGGAACACTGAGGTTGTATCCGAAAGCCATTTCTCGTTATGTCTTGCAGTTTTTGTTCTATGAAAATTAATATTTTAACCGGAAGTAGTAGTAAGTTTCTACTAGTTTTCCTAGAGATTAGATTGGAGGTGGAATCTACTCTTGGAACACTTACACTTACTCGTTACTTATAGAAAACAGCATCTTGCGATGTATACCGTTTTTACTCTATGGTGCTTAGCATTTAAAACTGGAAGTATCATTTCTACCACTTGCTGCTTACTGAGGTTTTTTTTTTAAAAAAAATGAAACGTATCCTCGGAATCCTGAATCTATTACAACAAGAATTTTAGGAATAATCCCCCCAAAAAATGGATCAAAAGATTGCGATCTTGGTCAATAATTAATTTTTGGATCAGGTGCCACAAAATCTTTGAACGACCCCTAAATCGAGTTTTCGTATTTTCTGCGGAATGAGCACATCATACTGAGTTAACTGATAGTTTGATTTTGGCTACACTATATGTAGTTCTCCAGATATATGGCTTGCAAGAAAATTTTTGATTGAAATATATTGGATCTTTTGAAAAAAAAAAAGTTTTTAGCTGTTCCTGATAATTTTTGCTCTATGTACGAGGAGTTGTTGATTTCTACCACTTCTAGTTTTAGTCGAGGATGGAGATGAAATCTACTGTAAGGACTCTGAATTAATTGCAGAAAACAGCTTCTCACTATCTTACAGATTTTGGTCTACGGTGACTATCTTTAAAATCGAAAATTGTTGATTTCTAACAATTTCGGTTCATGATAGACGATTGATGAAAGGACGGAATCTATTTTTGGGACGCAAAGTAGATTCCAGAGAACAGCTTATCGCTATCTTTCAGTTCTTTCTCTAATACCTGTCAGGCATATGAACTGACGAACATTGGTGTTCAGTATGGACGTTTAATAGATTTATTGTAAGTGAATCTGTGTGTCAGCCGGTATCATGAAAATCCATTTCGAACTTACTACAGGTAGTGTGGACTGTTATATATCTTACTGTATTGCAGGTTGGACTATATCTTCATACGCTCTTCTAATTTCTAAACTTAGATTATAAAAAGCTGAAATTTCGTACCGTGCAAACACTATGAGATAATCTTCAATACCAGTAAACTAACAGCGTTCCACTCCAATATAGTTTCATGTTTTAAATAGCACTACGTTAGGTTATACGGTTTACAGATGATATGGTGCTTGTTGCAGAATCTGAACGAAAAATCAGTAAGATGTTAGAAAACTTTACGAAGGGCTGTGAAGAATATGGGATGAAAATAAATGTTAGAAAGATAAAAGCCATGATCATTGGTAGAGGTCTGCGCGGATACAAAATATCGCATCCGTACCGCATCCGCAGCACCTCTATCCGCACCCGCATCCGCAACATCTCTATCCGCATCCGCAGATAATTAGATAGCAAATATATACAACTTACATATTCTATAATACACGTAGTTCTCTGAATCAAACGAAACAATATATTATATCAGTTTCCTCGTGATTAAATACCAACTACGATAAATAAAATGCAATATAAACCGCACAGATACAAATTAGAAATTAATGAACGATTTATGTACTTACCCAAGATCTTCAAATTCAGATATCGGACCAAAATAATGCCACGTACGTAATATCCCCTCAATCGACTAATTTTAGAGCACATCACTAAGTTTTTAAACTTCATCATTACTCATAAAAAAGGGGGCATTTGTTCTAAACACAAAGACGAAATAGAAATAATCGTTATTAAGAAATAAAAATTAATCACAGAACCGCAAACACATCCACATATCCCGAACTGACACTAGTACCAGTAATTGCACTAAATTAAAAAAAAATAATAAGTGACGAAACTAACAACGCAATGCAATGCATGCTTTCACGACCAAGCTCCTTGTGGCTAAGCGGTTAGCTTACCGCCTTTGGCGTAGGAGACCCGGGTTCAATTCCCGTCGGGAGCTCACGTGATTCGGATTCCACTTTAATCAGTAGGTCCACGTCTCATATAGCCTCGCTGCTGAACGGGACTTTAAACTCAAAATCAACTCAAGCTTTCACGACCACACTTTTACTGAAACTAGAAGTGAAAATAACTTCGAATAGAAATAGAAGTCTATGCCTTTAATTTCGGGAAGAGACAATAGAGGAAGTTTAGAATTTACTGCTTTTCTTTGCAGTCCCCACTCATTGTTGGACACATTTAGGGTAGGAGAAATAACGCATTTGTTGTTCTTTCTTTCTTTCTTTCTTTACCAGAGGCCCAGAACATGGCGATGCCCAGAACATACATACATATACACATACACATAAGAAGAGAGAGAGAGAAACAATTGCTGTTATAAAACTCCAATCCCTCGGAATGTTCATTGAGGTCCGTGGCACCTCTCCGAAGAGAGAAATCTGTGGGGTCGCAAATATGCATTCAGTATCTGCTGTACTTCAAAGGAAACAGTGAAGAAGATTTTTTTCTTTTTTAAGAGAGAGGGAGAGAAAAAGATGAGCGTATGATGTGATTTGTTTACTATTTCGGTGACCTAGGCGCTTCTCAGGTTTGTCACAAAAGGTAAAGATAATTCTGCTGACCAGTTTTCAGTTTATGGAAGGGAATGCGGTGTTTTAAATTAGGGTATTGGTTCCTGACCTCTCAGGCTAGAAAAACTGTATTTGAAGACATTTCTTCCTCTTCAAAGCGAATGGTCTGAAAATTTTCAGCTTTATCAGAGGGGCTTTGGTGGCAATTATTTTTATTTTTTACAGCAAATAGCGGTACGTGAGGAGTAACGATGGGGCCTGTCGTTTCTTTCTGTTTAGGTCAGATATGTCATTTACTTACAAAACGGCTGCTAAAAATATTGAGAACAGCAATGAAAGGACAACTCTCTCTCGTGTCATTTTTTGTCCTTTTGCTGTCACTGAGTCACAAGCTTCAAACACACTTGCATTTTGATTTTAGTATTTTTCAACTGGTTTTAAAACTTTTAATTCAAAACGAACGTTTCTAGTGCTCTTTGCACCATTATCAGAAAATTCACAGCATTTTTTTAGGTAGAAAAAACGTAGGAAACATTATCCGCAACTTTATCCGCTATCCGCACAGAAAAGAGATATACATCCGCATCCGCACAGACCTCTAAATCATTGGAACAAACGAGTCGGTGTCGAATATAGAAGTAGGAGGGGAGAAAGTAGAACAGGTCACTAGTTTTCGATATCTGGGTAGTGATGATATGAACTGCGAACGTTAAAAAAAAAGACTAGGAATGGCAAAAAAAGCATTTTAGGAGGTAGAAAATACTCTTTTGTGGGACCTGGAACGAAGAGTTGAGAAAAAGATTCAAAGTGCTTCGTTTGGAATTGTGCTGTATGGGTTACAAACATTGCCATTACGCCAAAATGGAAAAAATACTGGAAACTTCGAAATATGGGTGTGGATAAGAACTGAAAGAATTAGCTGGGCCTAGAGAAAAACGAATTAGTGTGTGTTAAGGCATGTTGCCACGCTACATGAATCTTATAGCTGTCAAATATCTTGAAACCCTACCATATTTCACCATGTAAACATAGTCTTGAAAGGGTCATACAATAGTTTTTACCATCTTGCAAGGAGTTGAACCATGTGCAACTTTCTGGATCGTCTTGCTTGCTACCTGCTATCGCCCTTCCGCTGACATAAAGGAAAAAACAGTTTCGCCGCTTCCGAAACAACGGATTATTTTAGACAGGGAGAGGAAGTGCGCCAAAATACACGTTTTTAATGAGGAGGTTCACTATTTGTCCACTAGAGCGCAGTGCTGCATGAGTGGAGATACCTTTCTTGCTTTCAAAAACTTGCATAAAAAGATCGGGTTGCAAGTTTTTTTTTTTCTATGACAGCTGCAATATTCATGTAAAATGGAAACAGAAATGGCGGGGGAGAAAAAGAACAATTTTAGGTATTATTAAGAAGAGGAAAAGAAACTGGTGGGGACATTGGCTAAGTAGGAACTGTATAATGAGTGACGTTTTAGAGGATGTGATGGCAGAAAATATAGGGAGGGGGACAGAAAAGACTACCAATAATGGACAGCATGAAAACAGAGAAATCGTACGTGAAGACGAAGAGGTTAGCGGAAGACCGTGGAGCATGGAAGCTTCTCAACTGCGGGGAGTGACTTGCCAATAATGGCAGAATGCCTATGATGATGATGATGATGATGATGATGATGACTTCAGGTTATTATATATATTTCAAATCTACGTGTTAAATGAAAATGTATGATGTCGCACTAATTATACAGTGTTAAAACTAAACACGCTATAGTGTCAAATACTGAGAAACAAACAAAATTTGGAGGCTTCTACCAAAATTGTCCATCTCACTTGCATCATCACTGCTGTTACGACCTAATACAAAGTTTGATTGTTAGTAGTACTGAAACGTCTTTGATTTGTAACACCGAATAATAAGTGTGGTACTCTAAGCTTTCGTCTAACATGTAGGTTTGAAATTTGTAATAACCTGACGTAGTGCCAGTATAAGAAAAATGTTGGGTTGGCAACACTGTGTATCTTATTGTATTGCAGAATGTGTCGATATCTGCATAATACAAAACTTAAGTGTTTTTATTTGTTAGTTTGAGTTTCAAGGCCATTTCAAGATAATAGGTCCACCCTATGCATACCAGTTGTATCGAAAGTCCGGGGCCATAGGCCTATTCTGTAATGAGTAACGATATTACGAAAAGAGAAATTGTTGGAAATATGTTGTTTTCATTTAAAAAGTGGTGGATTTTTTCAATCACACCAGCCGTTTGAGCTCCACACATGTAAGACGCTATGTTAAATGAAAAAGCAACGTTTCCGTTTCAGCAGTTTGTTCGAACACAACATAAGGGCAAGCAAAAATATCACGGGGAAGCTAACCACCACCTCAACTCAGTTTCTCAAAAATGTTAGTGTTGATATGGTGAAGACCAAAGAACAACGTTGCTTTTTTCATTCAACATAAAGCCCTTTACCAGTGTGGGTGGAACCCAAACGATTTCTGGAATTGAAAAAAAAATACTTTTTTATATACTGACAAGGAGACTTACGGAAGTGTCACTCACCGATTTGAATGAAACTTTGCATACTTGTAGAACATCGAAAAATAATCGACATGTATCTTTTTTTTCCGCAATGGTGCAGGTTTAAGGGTAGCATCGGCGCAAATCTGTCTTCAACATTGGGGGGACGGGTAAGACTGTTCCCATATATATATATATATATATATATATATATATATATATATATAAGCAATGTTCAAAATATTTATAAATTTGAAAAACAATGCTGTAAAGAATCAGAGGAGAAGAATTTTCTTCACTGGCGTATTTAGGAGGCTATCGGGCTGAAGCTCCCCCCGAAATAAATTTGTTTTTTGCATTCCACGTACAACAATAATCCTTCTTACCATTTCTAAGAATGTCAATTACTTTCCATTTTCTTATGCTCTTTGTTCAGAAATACTGTATTTGTCAAATTTCATTCCATGTAAGAACTGCGTCCTTTTGTTCTTTCTTTCGTTCTTTCTACTTTTCTGTTTCTTTTTCTTGACGTTACTTTCTTCCATTTCGCCTATCATACTTTATCGACCGTTTTCAGTTGTGATTAAAGTCGGCCGTCATCAGTAACACCAAAACTAAGAGGAGCTGGTAAGCGAAACTGGTATTCACACCAACTTGCGCGGATATCAACATGACAGGACTTCAGTTATTTTAACAAAGGAAAAATTATATTTAGTTATTTTTAAAAGAAGGAGATGTTTGAATTAAAGAAAATCAAAACGGTGGAACAATTAGCCCGGGAAATTAGGAAGGCCAAGATGATGCTTCCTTTCTCTTGTATGAATAGAATAAAGGGTTAGATTCAGTCCTAAATTTTTGTATCATAAATTAAAATACATTTAATTCACAAACTCAGGTGGACAATTGCCCACTTCCTTCCTTGTGTTGGGTATAGCTCCTCGAAACAAAATCCTAAATAAGTCCTTGGTTGTCCTCAACATTGGGAGGTGGGCAGATTTGAGGCTTATTCTAGAGAAGGGAGATGAAACTCATATTACGGTAGATCAATCTGATCAACTGTTGTAGAGTATATTATATATTAGGCGATGTAGATGAAGTAGCAGTACATATCAGTATTACAAATCACTGCTGTGAACACATTCTGAAATCTGAATACATGCATATTTATAATTGGTATGTTTCTAATTAGGCATCCACAAAGATCCACGTTAAAATTGTTTTGTAATAATATAATGATATAAATAATGATTTCCCCAAACCTATGAAGAAAGAATATCAATTATGTATGACGCAACAATACTCTTTGAGCAAAATGATGATAATCTCAATAACATTACAGGAATCGTTACAGAAATCTGACGCATGTCATATACTCTTTAGTTAACAGATGTAACCTTAAGATTATGGAGAAAAATATTCCAGCAATTAAATTCTTTTCTTTGCTTACGAAGCATCCTCTCTCAAAAGAAATATTGAGACATGCGGAAATACGTAGGAATAAACCATGGTACGAACTAGCACAGAAGAGAAAACAGGCAAAATTACGTTGGCTACAAAATCCGAATAAAATAACTACACAAAATTTTGTAGACGTCCGCCGGGAAATTTCCGAAACTTTTAGAACAAAGAAACGCGATTTTTTGAAAGCTAAAATTTAGGAACTTGAAGATAATAGTAAAAATAAAAACATTCGGGATATGTATAAAGGGATCAACGAATTTAAGAAAGGCTATCAACCTCGTGCTTATATTAAAGAAAGTTGATGGAACAGTTCTCACTGATACAGATAGTATTTTAAATAGATGGAAATAGCCTATTTCTTTGACGATTTGCTTAACACGCAGCCAAAAACTAATGTGCGTGGAGAAAGGGAGATACACACTAGGGATGGCCAGATCCGGATCTGATTGGGTCCGGATCCTTTGGATCCGGATCTCGGATCTGGATCCGGATCTCGGATCTGGATCCGGATTTCGGATCTGGGTCCGGATCTCGGATTTCGGATCTGGGTCCGGATCTCAAACCTCGGATCTGGGTTCGAAATTCGGATCTGCATCCGAAATCCGGATCTCAGATCTTGATTCTTATCCAAACCCACATCCCACCCAAATTGTGATAAACTTGAATATCAAAAATTCACCGAAAGTAATTTCACGAAGTCCTGACAGTGAAGAAGAAAACAGAAAATTAAGACGGATATTGACAAGTCTATTTGTCTCCTTCATTCTACACTAAAGATCAAATGCTTGCCTTACTAAAAAATAATCTGATTTGACCCGGATGAGAATTCGAATGTCGAATCTAGGTCCACCCGGTTGCAGGACCGAGATGAAATACACACATATTTATATTTGAAACTGGAATACAAAACTCGAATATTTAAAATTCCTCAATACACCTATTTCATTGACAGTTAAGAAAACAAACAGTTAAGACAAGTATTGACTAGTTTTTATGTATATTTATCTTGCTCAGTCTGCTCTAAATATTAAATGTATACCTTACAATTAGATTTAATAATTATTTAATAAATCACAATATGAGCACCGAGAATAAACTATGAATTTTGGTGCCCCTTATCTAGATTTGAAATTTCGGATTCATACATAGAATCAGGCTGAAAGATAAATATTTGAGATCTGGACACAGAAACAAGTGCTAGTACCAAGATCGTAGCCGTTTGTACCTAGGTAATGCGAGCGGAAGGCGAGCACTAATTCCGCATGTACCGGTACTTTGGGGAACACGAGAAGCTAAAAACAGATAAATATTTTTTTTCAGGGGCAAGTTGCGCTTTAACATGACTTTTCATGAGTGTTGTGTTCAAATACGAAAACTGTAATGGCGACTTGTTTGAAATAAATGCCTTTTCTTTTTTAGCAATAAAGTTAGGTACTTTCACATTGAATAAAAATTAGCAAAGCACATTTCACTGATTAGAGTGCTGGCTCTTATGGAAGCTTTCACACTGAACCGAAGATTTCCTCATGTGGGTATCGGATTGCCACAATTCACCTTGCTGAAAGACGTTGTTTATCAGAAGGTCGGCCAAGATTCTTTTGGACTTAGCCTGTAGACTGCTTCTGGTCTCAATTATTCCCATATAACAAGACTAACCATATATCAAGTTGGTTCGAAATGATTTAAAATATCACTAATTGACCTTAAGGGGATAATCGCGATTTAAATATTCGTAAATCAGAAGAGATGTAAAAGTTAAGCGTTAAAATAAATCCGATAATTCCTAATGCAACCTAATGATAGCAATAAAACTCCTTATGTAACATTTTCAAAGCTAAGATTAACAGTTTTGTTCCTGAAGAAGGTTTATGGCAACATAGAATATTATAAATCTAATTTTCATAAGTAGTACCTCTGACAGCCCCGCATTTCACATCACCATTGCCCTTCATCCTGACAAGTGGGCAATTCACTTACCCACAATGACTTTTCAGGCATTCCAGTGGCATCAATATCTGTTTGGGTTTGGGATCATGCTTCGCTGAACCGTAACTATCACCATCAGCAGCTAGAATCAGAACTTATTTCTGTGTTAGACAATGTGGGTAACTATAGCTTTTCGTCTATAGAAGACAGAGAGCGTGCCTTAGGTGCCCGTGGTCATGGGTTCAATTCCCGGAGAGGCACTCAACAATTTCGATGTTGACCTAGCATCGTGAGGACAATTGGGGAGTTATCTTAAGTAAGAGGTAGCGGACTGCAGTCTAGAAAGCCGGCATTAGGGACTTCGGGTGTCGATGCGTTGACTACACATCCCCACTTTCAACGTAAGCCCGCTGGTAGGAACCAAAGGACTGTCGTGCCAAGAATTTAGTTTGTTTTAATTATCATAAATGGCTTCTTTATTATTAAATGTTATCCAATATTTTCTTTTCAACTAGTTTGGGAAACTCAGAGCTAGCTACTTGCTTTCTTTTTAATTCATGTTCATAGCACAACTAATCACTAAGGAAAAACAATCTTTTCAATAAAATTCGCCTCGCGTCTTTCGTAGCTCTAAGTTTAGTTATTTTTAGTTTTCTTTTTTTTTTTTCAAGTTGAAGGGCGATTTATCATTTTCCCCTCGCTTTCCCTATTTTTTTTCTAGTTTTACCTATGTTTCTTTGCACGGACATTGCGCCTATACGCACGTGCTTAGTGTGTTCGTTTACAAAAGCGGGCCATTTTCCTGCCACTAGAGAAAGTAAGAGTGCACTGTATCAGAGAAATATTAATTGACGTATGTAAGTGAATATGTCTGTGACGAAGTCATAATTACTCAGTTTTTGCATCGTACATAGTTTCCTCGTCCTCATTAATCTCTTCACCCCCGCTTCCTGAATTCCAGTTCTAGTATTTTTTCTTGATGGGGGACTGATGTCTCATGTAGGCTTATTAACTATAACATCAGCAATAAAGAAAGTACGGTTTAATTTGCACTAATTTCAAAACATTACGTTAATTAAATATAATAATAATAATACGGAGCGAGCTCAGGCTACTTGTTAGGATTCTTGCTTCGCAATTGGATAATATCGGGTTCGGAGACCAGCCATCCTGACTGAGGATTTTCCAGGGTTGTTCCTCAGTTATACTGGGCAAATGCTAGGTTAGTACCTTGATCTAAGGCTCTGGAGACCTTCCTTTCATTCCTTTTTCAATGTTTTCATCTGTTGATTACTACAGTGTAAAATGACCTCTGAGGATGTATCTGGTAGCTTATAGTAAATAAACAATAACGACGTAATATATCTTCACGAAACGTGTGGGTTAATTTAACTACAGCCTTACAGTCCCAATAGATAGCTAAAGTTTTAATATCAATTTCCTGACTTTTATATACTATTTTCATATTGTTTCAGCTTTCAATTTTCTCATGTATGTTCCCACCGAGAATTGAACCTGAGATCACATGAACAAATGCGAATATGTTAAATATTTTTGAACACTTTAATATACAAAACACAAAACGCTTCAATAATACGATGCATGGATATGTTTTGGTTACCTCCTGCAATGTATGATTAAAGAAGCCAGGAGGGTGAAGAAAAAATAACAGAAATCTCTTTTATATTTACTCCTTCAACAAACTCCCGACCTCAGAAGGGCAAGCCATAAGTTAGGTAATAAAGTCATACAACGAACACAACCATATCGCTCTCCTGAAATTCTCGTGTGTATGTTTAAAAATCTACTGTTGTTCCACGCCATCCAGTCTATATTTTTTGTTGTATATACCTTCGAAGTGAAAGATATTCATTATTACATTTGTTGGTGGTTGGACTCGAATCAGAAACTACTATTAATAAAGAGTTTGTTTTGTCTACTATCCCTGCGATTAGAAGGGCCTTATCTAAAAGATATTTCATTTGTATATGAGAAAAGAAAGTTTATTTTATAAGAATAAAATAAATATTTTCAATGTGAAGCTAACATTAAGTTTCGAAGAGGAGCTAAACAGAAGAATTTGTTATCATTTACATCAGTTTTCAGACAGTTCACTATACTCGGAAATGGGAAGAAATCAAACTGGGAAACATTTTACTAGAGAGACTTCGACAGAAAGTGCAACGTGTAAATATTGCAAGGTTAAAATAAAGAACAAAGGTAACACAAACGTGTTATGGAAACATTTAAAAGCCTACTATATCAGTGAATCCTAAAAAAAAGTTTTAACGAATTTTAGATATTCAATTTTATCATCACAATTTCAGATGTAGGTTTGGATACGAATCAAGATCTCAAATTCGAATTTCGGATCCAGATCAGAGATCCGGATCCAGGTCCGAGATTCGAATTTTGGATCCAGATCCGAGATCCGGATCTGGAATTCGGATCCGGCAAGATCTGGATCTGGAAATCGGATCCGGCAAGATCTTGATCTGGAAATCGGATCCGGCAAGATCTTGATCTGGAAATCGGATCCGGCAAGATCTTGATCTGGAATTCGCATCCGGCAAGATCTGGATCTGGAATTCGGATCCGGCAAGATCCGGATCTGGAATTCGGATCCGGCAAGATCCGGATCTGGATCTCACTGGATCCGGGATATCCGGATCTGGATCTCACTGGATCCGGGATATCCGGATCTGGATCTCACTGGATCCGGGATATCCGGATCTGGATTTCACTGGATCCGGGATATCCGGATCCGGATCTCACTGGATCCGGGATATCCGGATCCGAACATTTTTGGCCATCCCTAATACACACCGCAGAACCGTATATTCCAGAACCCAACCGAATAGAAGTAGAAACCGCTATAAAGAAATTAAAGAAACACAAATCTCCGGGTGTAGATGAAATTCCGGCTGAGTTAATTTTAGCTGGAGGCGAAAAATTGTGGAACAAGATACACAAACTCATTCTCCTCATCTGCAACAAGAAAAAATTGCCACAAGAGTGGAAAGAATCAATCATTTTTCCAGTCCACAAGAGAGGCGACAAAACTGACTGTAATAATTATCGAGGCATCTCTCTTCTGTCAACATCCTATAAAATCCTTTCAAATATTCTATTAGCAAGATTGACCCCATACGCAGATGACATTATTGGAGATTATCAGTGTGGATTTAGACGAAATCGATCAACTATTGACCAAATATTTATCATTCACCAAATACTCGAAAAGAAGTGAGAATACAGTAGCCCGGTACATCAAATATTTATTGATTTTCACTTTCTAGCCAATTGGATGAAATAATTGATGTGTTGAGAGAACTGCGTGACACTTCGACTGAAACGCTTGATACTAGAAGAGATGTATGTCTTCTTGCAAGCATCCAGTCATTTAACTTCACCGCTTTACTGTATTTCTGGTCTGCAGTTCTCTCATATATTGATCGGATCCAAGAATGCCTTCAATCTCAGGATATGAGTTTCAATCAAACTCTTATTCAATTACAGAGCCTAGTTCACACCATTGACACCTGGAGACTTGAGCTGACCAAGGAAATCATATCCGCAGCTGAAGGAAGTTACAGGGTATGGAACATAACTGTGGGTACACACAATAAATCAAAGAATGAACCCCTGACTGCACAAGCCGAAGTGAAGCGCTCTATCAATGAAATTCTAGATGAGATGAGACAACAAATGTATGACCATTTTATTCAGATGCATGACCTGAACGACAGATATGGATTCCTATGTTCTATGGCCAACTTTGTGCAGCAGCTAGATGATGAAAGGGAGGAAAGGCTAAAAGCATGTTGCTATGATTTGGCTTTGTTTTACCCGAATGACCTGGATGGCGTAGAATTATTTCAGGATTGTAAGGATATAATCCGTTCACTAAGTGTGCTCAGAAAGCTAAAGAACAACTTGACTTTTCCCTACAAGGCATACTGAAATATGTATCTCCAATGGGTCTTGAAGTTTACTAAAGTTTGGCTACCGCTCTTCAGATTTTGATAATACTGCCCGTATCTGTCGCATCATGTGAAAGGTCTTTCAGGAAAATGAAGCTGATAAAATCATACTTGCGCTTTACAGCGAGTCAAGAAAGACTCACGAATCTGGCCATTCTTTGTATCGAAAATGAAATAGCATCTACTTTGGATTTTGATAATATAGTTGAGACTTTCGCAGCTACCAAAGCAAGGAATGTATCATTCTGAATGTTGGTGGAACACATGTTAATATGGTAGTGGGACTACTGTCGAAAGTAGTTTCATTTTTTCAACTTAAGGCATTAAAAAGTACCGAAAGCGTAATAGAAAGCAGTCGAGATCTGTCAATTGACTGGTAACTGGGGTAATGAAAAGTAGGATGGTATAACCCGTAGTAGCATTCTGTGCTATCATACTTACTTTATAATATATTCCCAATTATTAAATATACTCTGGATTTTTTGTTATAATATATTCAAATACTAAGTATGTTAGTAAGTGGTAATGGAAATAGTCATAAGTGACAGAATATAAACATGACTGAATTAATACAGAATAATATAGTCATAAAACAGGTGTGAAATCTGGAAACCATAGTAAAAAAAAACATGCAACAGAGAAACATTCTAGTGCTTAACTATTCATTGATATTTCAGCAAAAGCAGTGGGACTAAATAGATCGTGTATTATCACTGGAGAGAAACCTAGTAAAAAAATAAGTGAAGAAGACATGCAGGAGAGAAATGTATTCTTGACATTATTTACTGATAGTTCGATAGAAAAAGAAAAATGTTTAAGTATCGTTTATGATCACTGGATAGAATCCGAATGTTAAAGTGAACGGGACAGATTGTAGGAGAAAAATCTAATCAAATAAAATCTAGGTAGCATAAACTCAGAAAGGTGACAAACCGTGAATAAACTTAATCATATGAGAAATTGCAAAGGTGAAACACCAAAGGCGTGAACCGAACAAGAAAAGTTTAGAAAATATAGAGCTTACATTTAGAAATTCATCGATTATATTATTATTTGTATTTTTTTTCAATATCAGCTCATTGCTACATTTTGTACGTAAATTTTTCTCTAAATGTATTATTAAGAGCATTGCTTCCACTATTCCATCTAATTACAGTACGCGTTGATACTAGGATAGTATAGGTGTAGGATAAATTCTGGATTCTTTGTTTTTACGTTTTGTTTGTTCTTAAGATTATATTATCTCTGTTGTGGGTTGTAGTTTCCGTTACACTTGTATCTCTAATCCTTTTTCTATTGTGTTCTTTGTTTAAAAATAAATAAACAAGAATTTTAGGAATGATCAAAAAATGCATCAGAAGATTGTGACCTTGGCCAATAATTAGTTTTTGAATCAGGGCCCACAAAACTTTGGAACAGCCCCTAAAACGAGTTTTTTTTATGGAATAAGCATATCATACAGAGTTAAGTGACAGTTTGGGTTTGGCTATACTATATATAGTTCTCGAGATATGAGGGGTACATTTTTTTTTTTTTTTTGATTGAATGAAATATATTGAATTATTTTGATCAGGGGAAACAAAATTTTTAAACGACCTGTAAATCGAATTTTTGCGGAATAAGCACAACATACTGAGTAAGTGGTTAGTTTTGGTTTGGCTACACTAGGCCTATTTGTAGTTCTTAAAATATGGGGCGTACAAAAAAACGACCCCTAAATAAAGTTTCCATACATTCTACAGAATAAGCACATCATACCGAGTAAATTGTTAGTTTTGGTTTGGCTACACTATATGTAGTTCTCAAAATATGGGGCGTACAACAAAATGTTTGATTGTATTAAATATATTGAATTTTGTGGATCAGGGGCCACAAAACTTTTGAACGACCCCTAAATCGAGTTTTCATACTTTTAACGGAATAAGCTCATCATACTGAGTAAATTGTCAGTTTAGATCTCGAGATATAAGGCCTACAAGAAAATTTTTGCCTGAAATATATTGGATCTTTTGATCCAAAAAGGAAAAAAATATGCAATGATAGTCCTGGTCCAGTTTTATTTTTAGATACCAGCCTTCTGGCGGTTCTGAGCATTAAAAAAGTAGATAGGGATGCTAAATGTCACCCCACATTTAATTAATATATCCCAGATTAAGATGGTCTAAACACATACACCAACGGGAAAGGGGGAGGAGTAAACAGAAAGAATGATTATGTAAATGAATGTCAAAAATGAAACTGTATAAATCACGATTGTTCGAAAAGGGGCCCCGATCTACTTCACTGTCCCCGGGCCCCAGTTTGCCTTACGCCGCCACTGATTGTGCAACGTTCTTACAGAATTTCGAATACCGAAAAAGCTAATTAGATGAATTAAGGCATGTTTAAATGAATCCCAAAGTAAAGTCCGAGTAGGAAAATTTTTGGCCACGAGCTTTCGCGTCGAGAATGGCCTGAAACAAGGAGATGCGTTGTCGCCATTATTATTCAACTTTGTCCTGGAATACGCTGTAAGGAAAATCAAAGATAGCAACCAGGGCCTAGAGCTGAACGGTGTTCACCAGGTTATACGTACGCTGATTATGTAAATTTAATAGCGGATGATAGGAGAACAGTAGAAAGAAATGCAGAGGTCTTATTAAACACTTGCAGGGACATTGGTTTACAAGTAAATGCAGAGAAAACTAAATACATGGAAGTGCGTCGGGACCGTAATACAGCAAAGTATGGATACGTTAAAATATTAAATAATACGTTTGATAAAGTGGATACTTTCAAATATCTAGGATCAGTGTTAACAGACGAAAGTCATATTCACGAAGAAATTAATGTCTACTATAAATTAATG
Source organism: Thermobia domestica (assembly GCF_964235325.1). Classification (NCBI taxonomy): domain Eukaryota; kingdom Metazoa; phylum Arthropoda; class Insecta; order Zygentoma; family Lepismatidae; genus Thermobia; species Thermobia domestica. The sequence goes on from NC_137470.1 coordinate 90,861,390, forward strand.
GAATTCGTGTTATTATTCAGTTCAAAATCTCTTCTCGTTGCGAATTCTGTCGAGGAATTTGAAGCTTAAAATATATAAAACGATAATCATACTTGTTGTTCTGTATGGCTACGAAACATGGTCGCTTACTCTGAAAGAACATGGACTGAAAGTATTTGAGAACAAGATGCTCAGACGAATATTCGGACCCAAGAGGAACGGGAATGGGAAATGGCGGAAACTTCATAACGAAGAACTCCATAAATTATACGGCTTACCAAACATTGTTAGGATCATCAAGTCTTGGAGGCTTAGGTGGACAGGACATATAGCCAGGATGGAAGAAAGTAGGGACGCTTTCAAAGTATTAGCTGTAAGGCCAATCGGAAAACGACCATTAGGAAGACCTAGGCGCAGATGGGAAGACAATATTAAGATCGACTTCGCAAAAATAGGAATACAAATTAGAAACCTCGGGCACTGAACCTCCGGGTTCCATAGGCTATAGAGTTAGTTAGCTCACGAAGCATGAGTAGATGCCTAGGCTGACACTACAAATAGATTAAATGCGCATTTACTCAAAAAATGGGTTCTATTGACATTGGATAGTCTATATACTCTTCGTGTGCTAGGGCCTAGGGGAGAGGAGGAGATAAGATTTCATATCAGGTTACGTCACGCACAGTCGCACGCCTTCATTTTCATTAAAAATGGAAAAGCCAAGAGAAACAAATTTCATCTCACTTTCCTTTGTGGCAGTCGGACACAAATCATCACATTTATCTGCAAAAAGCACTTTTCAAATCGGATTATTGGGAGAGCCTCCAGTTCCAATGTTGGGGGGAGACATGTCTCCCCATTTCCTCGGAATTTGTGCCCGTACCTACAGCTGAGACAACTTTCCAGCATGAAGAGAGGGGCATATCCTCCTCTGGCATTTATTGCAATTTGTGCCCAAGTAGCGGAAGTGGAATTAATACATATTGATGAGACTACTAAACGCACTACAGCACGAAGTTCAGTTTGAAATACTACAGAATACGATTCTTTTTAGAAAATGGAAAAGCCAAGAGAAATCAATTTCATCTTACATTATTTTGTAGCAGTCGGACACAAATCATCACACTTATTCCAAAAAGCACTTTTTAAGTCAGATTATTGGGGAACAGTCCTCCCAGGTCAAAGATTGGGGGTACATTTCCCCCTCCGGAATTTGCGCCACTGAAGGGTAGAACCCATCCTTTGAACGGTAGAGGTGGTCTCCAAGCATAGGCAGAAAACATTCATATGATGTAGAAGAAAACAAACTGTTAGGGGCTTTTTAGAAGAGCTGATGCAGAATCTGGCGTCAAAATTATAAAATTCAAAATCGCGGATTCAATATGGTGATTACAAAAAGTCTTCTGGTTGAAATGTTCTGTAGTTAGACAAGAACAACCATAGTTGCCAAGGGTTACTGGGAGAAGGTTGCTGACCAATTTGAAACTCCTTTCTGTAGGTACTTTAACGAAATGTTTGTTTAAAGTGCGCCTCTGCACCTCTCACTATTAGGGGTGCTAATTTATAGTGAACCCTATGGCCTCTCACTAGTTGGTGAGTTTATTTAAAGTAAGTTCCCTCGCCTCTCACTACGTCAGAACTTCATATATCCTCAATTGTTATAATTATGTATTTATCGAGAAAACGTTTTACAGTAATGATATTCCACAAAAAAAAAGTGTGAGATGTATAAACGTCGTTTACACCACGCACACTTATTACGGAAATAACTGTAAACAAATCGCAAAATGCTGCAGTGTCTTTGAAACAAAATGTTACGGGATTTTCAAACGCAGTTTTTTTTTTTTTTTTTTTCAAATAACCGCTTTTGTACCACGTATACCTAATAATAAAATTTGCATATCTGGGAGAAGAAAACTGATTACGGATCAGTGATTGAATCTTGATTATATTATTATGGCGATGTAAATTTGTTGTAGAGGACAAGGTCATAAATGTCTCGAAGTTTTTCCACGGCCTAAGGAACAAATCAAGAGGCTGAATCCTACCAGTTGTTCCAGGGTTTCTATTTTTAGGTACTCTTTTTTGTTCTTAAAATAGATTCAAAACTTTATGAATTGTGATCACTCCACGAATCAAATAACAAAATGGACTTTGCATTAGACGCTGGGAAAAAACTTCCTGAAACCATGATCTCACAAGACTTGTTGTTAATTTTCCCTAATTTGATGTTTTCACAAGGACATTCAGATTTAAAGAGGTTGTTTTGGACTATAGTGAGAGGTGAGGGAACTCACTTTCAGTAAGCACCCCGAATAGTGAGAGGCAAGAAGACTCACTTTAAATAAGCACTCCTAGTGGTGCAGAGACGCACTTTAATCAAGCATCCCGTTAAAATACGTACAAAAAAAGAGGTTTCAAATCGGTCAGCAACCTTCTCGCAGTAACTCCTGCCAACTATGATTGTTCTTGCCTAACTACAGAGCATTTCAAACCACATTTCAAACCAGAAGACTTTTTGTAATTGTGATCACCATATTGGATGCACCATTTTGAATTTTGTAATTTTGACGTCAGATTCTCCATCACAGTTCTAAAACCCCTCCTGGCAGTTTGTTTTATTCTACATTAAATGATTGTTTTCTGTCTGTGCTCGGAGATCATTTCTGTTGTTCAAAAGGTGGTTTCTGCCCTTAAACCTGCACCATTGTCGAAAGAAAAAAATACGTATCGATTATTTTTCGATGTTCTACAAATATGCAAAGTTCCATTTAAATTGGTGAGTGACACTTCAGTAAGTCTCTTTATCAGTATATAACTAAAGTGCGAGGAGCAAGGGAATACACACCGCAGAACCCTGTAGCCCTATTCCTGACCCCCTCCCTCTTTTTCCTTTTTTTGCCAGATGTCAGAGGAGAAACTGGTGTCCAGGCTAGTTGTTAACAACAATAATAATAGTGTTGTTAGTAGTAGTAGTATTAATTGATAGCGTTTTTCGAAAGGCTTCAGATAAAGCTCACCACTGTTTAAATTCCACGTTGAGCATATTTCCCTCACCTTGCCAGAAACTGCTCTTGGAATCCTCTTTCTTCAATAGCTCCGTAACATAATCAATTAAAAAAGGAGGAAAGAAATGGATATTTCGCGTAGTAGATTAGGTTTTAAGCAGGGACGTACTCACGGGGATTCACCGGGTCCGGATCAACCTGAACTTTCAAACTCAACATACATTTGTACAATTTCTCAATAAAACTGTACTTGTTTAACAGAAAAAATTATTAACGAGTATGAAATTTTGATCTTACACTTTATCTGTATCCTTTCTCTTATAAAAACAATCTTCTTCTATAATTTTCTTTCTGAAAATTTAGGTGGAAGTATTTTACAATTACTTATCCTCTTTCCGGGTGGAGAATAATACTTGTTGAATACTACATAGGTGGCTGGACCCCTCCAAAGAAAAAATTCTAGTGTGTGCCTGGTCTTATATATTACTACCTTACCCTATAAAATTATCAACGAGGAATGATTTAGAGCTGAATGTGAATGCGAAATAATAAAAAAAAATAAGGCTTGCTTACTTCTGAAAAGCAGTTCTTAATTGATCCACTCAGTGAGCCGACCACATGGACATGAGAGTTGTGGCAGTATAAGTCGTCGCTCGACAGTCGACACCTAGAGTTTCGTCTATCATCATCAACAACATTAATAATAATAATAATAATAATAATAATAATAATAATAATAATAATATTTGTCAACATATATTCTATTCCATCATTGTATGTCGACTGGGGCCGGGAAAAGTGGTCGGAACAAAAGTCTAATGAAAATAAAAGGAAATGATAATCAGGATTTTTAATTTTTTTTCGTACATTTATGTTGACATGATTTAAACTGAAAATTACGCTTAAAGAATAATAATCATAAATGAACAATATCCACTGTACATATTTGTAGTAGTGGGTACTAAAATGAGCTAATAATGCAGTTCGTGGATATATTATTATATATATTTTAAAAACAAATTATCTTAAAGTTAGTACTTTTTCTTAAGAACTTATGCCTAGTTAGCATAGTGAGCCAATAACGAATGTTGTCCATATCGACATTGATTTGGTAGCCATTGGCATGTCTGCCCATATTAGGTATTTGTCTAAGGTCATTTGCACACGACAACGATAACATTATTTGATCTAGGCTATTATATAAAAGAGTAAATGTGACTGACGAGGGGCGCACTTACGAGGAGAGGGTCCACTGGGTTCGTCCTCTCACGAAACTTCGTAGTTTGACACACTTGTACCCTTTGTTACTAACACTATACTTGACTACCAGAGAAATGATTGAGCGTAATGATCTTACACTACACCCGTACTTTCGTTTGGACCCCCGCTTGGTATAGTGGCTATCACGTTTGCATTCGGTTCCCATTGAGGGCACAGTTGAATAACCAAGATTGTTCGAATTACATTATAATCATTAGGTCCATGTCTCTTTTAGCAGCTCTGGCATAAACTTGAGACACTAGAACAAATCAATGTATTTTATTTTCTCTTACGAGGAAAACAATTTAGTTCTATTGTGTTTTTTCTGGTAAGTAGCAGTATTTAAACAATAACTTATCATTTGTATAGGATGTAGAATATAACCATTACCGGAGCTTCCACCGATATTATCGTTGCCATGTGCGAAGCTCGATAAAAAAGCATTGACCCCGACAAAACCGGTGTCGGCGATATCGCCGGCAATATCGGAAGCTTCGCCGACATTTGCCGTGTCGGAAGATCGGGCGATAATGTTGGTGCGTGTGCAAGCTATGATTTGGGTACATTGAAGTCTATTCCATCGCTGACATTATCGCCGCTTCAACTGATATTATAGTTGGCGTGTGCAAACGACCTGAGGCAGTTAAAATTTTGTTAAAATTTGTACCTCCCAATTACCCCCAGAGAGTAATTGGGCGCATAATGCGGGAATAAATGGGTGGAATGCTATTTCCATTTTTTGCTTAGAAATCATTTAAATGCTGTGCTACCTTTGTCTTTTGTTTACACTTCTGTTTCATAGTACATTGTGCTTTTATTAAGCTATTTTGTTCAACTTAGGCCTCCAGTGGCCGTTGCATACGCCAATAGTGCTGATTCTGTAAGTAGGACCTGTTTATCAATCCAGAGTTCCAACACATGTTCTATTGTAATAGTTCATAGTTATTTAGCGTTAGTCTTATTACCTTCTTCTATATTTGTTTCAATATCGGGGCTTATTCTCTTGGTTTTCCTAGTTTTTTTCGTTTTCGGCCAAAGTTTTGACCGTTTGTTTTTCTCGTATGTGATAACTTTTGGATTAAGTTCACAGGCCAATATACTGTGCTATAAACAATAACTGGAAGCCTTGAAAAGTTATTCAAATATTTTTGAGATTTAGAAATAAGTTACTTTTTATTTTGCGTAAACAAAAGTATGGTTCTTTTCTAGGCCACATAAAACGATACGTTTTTTAAGTGGAATACAAGTTATATACACCAAATGAAAGCTTGTTTTCTTCATTTACATCCAAGCACCCCACGGGTTTATGTGCACCTTCAATGGCTTTAATCATTTTGCACCCAGTTACCACCAAGGGGGTAATTGGATGAAAATCAGACCAACAACAATAAAAATGTTGCAGCATCACAACTAAAGACGCCGAAAGCTTACCACTACTACAGTAGGTGCAGAAGAACCTGCGACATACAATCAGTTCTTAAAACTAGAAAAACGCCTATAACCTGTGAGGAGAAAGAGGTTGACAACAACATACCTCTCAATTCCCCCTTCTACCCTATGTCACATGAATATATTTTCCCGGAAAATGTTTTGCTAGGAAGCCAATATCTTAATTTTAACGTATATTGGAGAAATTACAACAGCTTCAAAAATGTTAATTTTGAAATAAGTCTGTTTTCATTCTTTTTTACACCATGTCTACTTTTTAAAGATTTAATATCAAATTTTCTTGGATCACCAAAGCGTTGTTTCACTGGGCGAGAGCAGTAAGTGTGCCAATTTCAAAGTTTCCAAATGATATTTTTTAAAAGCTATTTAGTATTGATCGCTTTTGCGTTTTTGCCGCACTGTGTCATTAAGTGACTTTACTCTTCTACATTCGAGGACTCATCCTAACCCCACATTCGTGCAAACATTCAGTTTGACTACAGTTATTGGTTCAAAGTAACCCCATAGGTGAGCTATACTTCAATCGGCAGCACAGAACTATTTCATTGTTGGAACTTTAATCAACAATGCTGATACTGATCTCAGTCGTTGTATGTTAACCGCGTTTAAATTATCTATTTCGTCCTGTCTGCCGTCTTCTGACGAAACAATTTTACAATCAAAAGTTTTATCCAGTGCAGTTAGTGGCGTAACTAAAGGCTTGGGGACCACCCCGCAGACAGATTGGAGTGAGGCCCCCCTCTACGTCCCACTTCACGAGTTGGGGCCCCGTGATGGCTTGGTCCCCCCGCAATGCGGAGGCCTTACTTACGCCTCTGAGTCCAGTTGGTGTAAAGTAGTCTTTATCGGTGTAAAGTGAAGTCAAATTTTCAGTAATTTTCAGATTAAAATTCCGTAACACCTTAGTCTATAAAGCGTCTCACTCTTAGATTGCAGTACAGAGTAAATGGAGCGCGCTGTTGCCACATTTCTTCCGTCGTATGTTTTCTTCTGAAGGAAGAACAAGAAAGACAGAAAGAGTGACTGGACTGTGAATAAAGCCTTTCTTAAATTCATATATTTTCTTCGCTTTTGCCGTTCTATTCACGTAAATTCACCTGGAACGACGAATTGGAAGGTACGAAACAACAGCCTAATAGCTGCGTGTTAGAGGTTTCATTTTATGATGGTTTAGAAATCGTTGCAATAAAATTATGATGGAAGCAATACGAAGTCGAGAGAAGATATGAAACGAATACAAAACATATGATTGAAATAAATGACAGGCTAAACAGTTCCACACAGAAACTTCCTGCACCGATTGTGCTGCAAACTAAGGAATAACAATGGGTAAGATACTGTTACTGAAGTTGGATAAAAGTGAAAACTAGAGTAGGGTGATAGTGATAAGTGACGAGAAAATATGACGTACGAGAACGCTCATTCGTCTGTGTACGCAAAATATCCGCAAATCCAATTCCGTTTGTCAAACAAGTTACATCGTCAAGTATATTGTGAAGGCGGTTGCTCCTCACTTCCGATGTATTAGATCCGATTTTCCCCGCGGAACAACAGTATGATATTTTAACAAATACCAGGAGGTCAAAATGAAATATCGCACTATAATAGAAATTATAAATACATTTCTGAATATTAACGAAAAATTTGTAAATTTAAAATAAAGAAGAACGAATGCTAAATACCTTTTAATCACTTTTGCTGGTTCCACATAAAGGTAAAACCCCTTCTATGTAGCTGAAAACCTAAAGAACATGGATATGTAAACATGAAATAAAAGCAAGGATGAGAATAGCGAAAGAAGCCTTTAGGAGGAAGGAGTATATTTTGTGGAACTCTGAACAGAGTTAAGAAAAAGATTCATAAAATGTTTCGTGTAGAGTATTGTACTGTAAGGGGAAGAAACATGCTCATTACGAAAAAAAATGATTAAAAACGACTGGAACTTTCGAAGTGTGAGTGTGGAGGAGAATGGAGAGAATTAGCTGAGTCGAACGGAAAACGAATGAAGAGTATTAGAAATGATGGAAGACAAAAGAACATTTTTAAATATTATTAAGAAGAGGAAGAGAAATTGGTTGGGACATTGGCTAAAAAGGAACTGTATCATGAAGGACGTGTTAGAGGGTATGGTGGAAGAAAAAGAGGGAGAGAACGAAAGAGACTACAATTACTGGACGATATCAAAATAGAAAAATCATACGTGAAGACGAAGAGGTTAACCGAAGACTGTGGATCATGGAAGCTTCTGAGTTGCAACAAGTGGCCTGCTAATAACGTATGGTGATGATGATGATAATGACAAATGCAATGGTGAATAGGAACTGAACATCCCTGGTTTCTATACTCACTTCTGACACCTCAGACACACAATGTTAGTTTGGAAACAGAAGAAGAATGAAAAGAAACCATATTATATTTCTTTTCTAAAGAAACATACAAGTTGTGACTTTTAAGTATAGTGACAGCCAACAAGATACAGATTGTTGGGCGAGAAAACAAAAACAAACAGAATTATCAAACCCCCCGAAGATATACCAAACAACTATTTATAGCGTTATTAAACCAAATCTGGAGCTTGTGATACTTATTTACTTCCACCATTCCGTCCGGCAAATTAGTGTGATCTGTACGAGAGGGAATGTTTTCGGTATGGTAAAATTTGAGATGACTGCTACCATGCTGTAACTTTGAGCTTCGCCTTATCTCAAGTAGATGCAGACTGTCGGAAGGTTTGATTCTTGTAGATTCATTAGTTCAAACGCTGTCGAAGATGAGGTCTGGGGAATATGACTCTCAACGAACAACATTGGAACAAATTTATCAAGAATGTTTGGAGATATGCAAAGAAAATGGTCTTGAAATTCCAGAATCGGAAATAGACTATAGAGGTTCCTCGTGGAAACGAACTAGACATTCGCCATCGAAATATCACAAATTCATTTTGGATGAATCTCTTCCTTCATTGGGGGCAGAAAACGAATTTTCTGAAGATAATATACTAAGACATTTTTCTGTCTACTATTGATAAGGCGATCACCGAGACAGAAAATCGCTTTGGATCATGTAGCAAAACCATTAGATCAATCACCACTCTACATCCAAAAAGTGAAAACTTTCTAAATTACAACATTGTTAAGCCTATGGTCAAGCATTATGGAAGTGATCTGGAAATATTCAAATGTAAACTCAAAATCCTCCCAAACACAATTAAGTTGTATGAAGACGAGAGAGAACCAAAACTGATTCCTTGATTAATTTCGTCGTACTTTGCGTCTACTAAAACGCATTCTTTGAAACCCACAAGCTAGATATTTCTGTGACTTTATCAATTTCTAGTGCTACATGTGAAAGGTCATTCTCATGTTTGAAAAGATTAAAGACATATAGGCAGTTCAATGACTGATGATAGGTTGAAAAACTTAGGATTACATTATACTGAAGAAAATTACTAAATCGTTAGATCTTGAAGTTGTTGATAAATTTGCTGCTGCTCACAAGAATAGAAAGATCCTCTTTTAAGTAGAGGCATGAACCTATAAGTTATTTTCTTTACCTGTAAAAGTGTATTTCTCTGCTCCCACTTAAATCACCAGCCACCCTGTATTTTAAACAAAGTGATTAAATAATTACTTATATTAGAAGTCAATTGTAGTAATGTATCCTAGTTGTTTGAGGTAGTAAATTTTTATATTTTCACTGTACAAGAGTAAAATCATTAACAACAAAGATAAAATTCACCTTCAAAAAAAGAACACAAACACACACACACACACACACACACATATATATATATATATATATATATATATATATATATATATATATACAGTGGCGTCGGAAGTATTTTTCAACTGGGGGGGGCAAACTGCTGTCTTGAAAATAGACACGGGAATGTAACATAGGTAAAATAATACGAATATATGTAATGTAACAATAATTTGATTTGATTGGTTAATAATAATAATAATGAAGCTGTAAACAGTTTCGTGAGAGTGAAATTTCCATCTATTAGAGGCATCTTAGTTTACATCTTTAGATTAATTAATTCCGTGTTAGTTTTGTGTTGGATTTTTGTCTGGTGCAGAAATTTTCAACCACTAAAATCAGAATTAAAAACATATAAAATTGTAAAATTTGTACTGCTCACAATGACTGTAAGTACAAATTTTACCATTTTATATACTGGTAGTATATATTTTTAACTGTATTGGACATAGTCACACGGACACTATTAAAGAATCTGGATGCTACTTAAATCACTTGGAAACGAGGAAATTAAAATTATATTTTTAAAAATCCAGTTCTGGTGTTGCAGTACACAGTAATATTAGAAATTGCTATTTAGAACTACAAACTTTGTAGCACTTTGTAGTAGAAAGTAACTTGTACATTATAAAACAGGCTACATAATTAAGTAAAAAATAAGAAAATATATTTTTTCTACGTACTTCGTACCAGAAATGAAAAAATGGAATTTTGACTAAAGACCATAAAATTTATATAGAAAATTCAATTACACTAATTACCCAGAGTTATTTGTATTTTTACTACACTTACTTCAGTACATCCAGTTTATTACATTCACCTCTCTTCCTAATCTCATTTTATTCACTTCACTTCACACTAATAAAGTACGACACAATTAATAAGAAATAATTCAAGTTTATATTAAATTTTAAGTGCTATTTTGTAATTTAAATAATTGGTTATAATACGCATAATATTTTCACTTACGTAATTCTACATTTATTTCTTTTCAAAATTGACCAATAGTATCTTCTCTTTCGCTTGTCTTTGATTTGAATTATCCCCAGTAGCACGCCGACGTGGGACCCATATTTGTTCGACATCGGCCAACGTCGGCGTCGTGGGATTTAAACTGGTCCACAATAACCCACCAATTTCCCATATGGGTCCCACATGGGATCTTGGTGGGCTTGCCGATGTTGATTTACCGATATGGGTCCCACATGGGAACTTGGTGTTGTTGCCCATGACAGATTTGCCAATGTCGGTCCCACATGGGATATAAACAGGCTTGCCCACCAAAAAGAAAAAAGCATGGAAATATTTCCTTTTTCTAATGAATAAATTTGAAGCACATGGAATTAAAATTTTTATGGTTCTGTGGCAATTATTTGAAAAAGTTATTTTTCGATTCGGCCTCGATCTATGTCGAATCGATGTAGATCGGCGTACGCAGGTTCTTTGTCAACTGTTCAGTTTTAAAACCATAACACAATATGGCGCCACAAGCGGTGCGAAGCGAGGGAAAATTCGGAAAAATATTATGACTAGTGATGGGCAAAATGATTCATCTCGGAGAATCGATTCATTTACTCTGATTCACTAAAATGATTTGATCATTTAATTCGTTCATATGAATTGGTCGTTTGCACATTCTCTTTGCGCAAGTGAATTGGTTGGGAATGATTCGCTCATTGAATCAGTTAGGTTTCAGCGCATATATTTTGCACAAATGAATTATTCGATCATAAGAATTGAGTGGGAATTACTCGATCATATGAATCGCTTGGACTACTGCACTTCTTTTCTGCGCAACTTAATAAATTCCTTGTGAGAAAGTACAACCTCGTGTATCATCTTTGCCATATGACATGGCCAGCTTTGCATTGGGGTGAGTGGAGTGGCTCGGGAACTCGTAAGCTTCAGTACTGTTATGAAGTTTCAAAAGCAGTTGCTCTATCAGGGGTGCCCACAAGGGGGGGGGCTATGACGCAAACTGCGTCATTGAAATATTTGGGGGGGTTACAAATCTATATAAATATGTTTGAGGGGGTGTAAAAATTAATAGAAAAGATTTTTTTCATGAAAGAACACCTACGGATAGACAATTGAGGGGGGGGTGCGTCATGGAGTTGAGAGGGTGGGCACCACTGTGCTCTATTACCATTGTTGTTATTTTTACATCCTGTTTTCATATTTAGGGCTTGAGGCAAAGACAAAAACTGTTGCAATCTATACGTTTTTTCTGTCAATTTCAGTTTTCGAGGATGAACTTTGTTGAAATGTACTCCATAAGATTCTCACGGGATACGAGCAGTTATAACAATTTATTTTCAACTTCTTATTGTCGTACATATTAATATGGAGAAAAATATAGAGCTCTCAGTGGATGGGCGGACCAAGGCAAATTCTTCACCTGGGCAAAGTGACTTTTTGGCGTCCCCTTCTCTAGTTCTAGTCTATATTATACATTTTATTACAGTGATTTTAATATTTGGATTATACATGAGCAGTTGCCCGGGTTGCTCGGCCCTCGGTCCGCCCCTGTTTAATGTATAGGCGACATTCATGCTTTTCGTTTTAAATACAGAAGGCATTATACAATGGACCTGTAATGTTAAAATCATTTCTGGTGAGTATCATTTTCCCAAGTCATATACACTTCGTAAAGTACACATCGTGTTAATTGATTTCTTTTGTTGTTGTCTTAGAGTAATGCCCTGCCGGGCAAAGAAGACCTGGATGATTAATTAAAGTAAACTGTTATATCGCAATAATTTCTATAATAGCCTAGAGGCGCGTGGGGTCCCTGGTTTGATCTACTGTTAACTAAGTTTGTAGTGTACATCATGATGTCCGTGGGTTTTGTCGTACTCCCGTTTCCTCCCACACTCTCATTCCACCCATTCTTCCATCATCATTTACATGCCCTAATCATTCGTCTCCCTTTGCCCATAAGACATAATCGTGGGATGTTAAACTGCGAGATTTCTATTTTATTCTATTATATTCTAAAATATGTTCTATTTTATTCTTGACTGGCAGAAAACAATGATCTTTCTGAGTTCCTTTGAACTAGAGAAGAAAGGGAGTTGACACATCAACCTATATTTAATATTATTGTGATCATTTTAAAAGGTTTCCCTCGGGGAGGCTTTGAATAAACGCGGAATGAAATGGAAACTTAAAAAGTTTTACGTTCCATGCTTATCATCATCGTGTAGACTAAAGGAAACGATGATTATGAGAATGAATGAAATAGTGAAATGAGGGAAGTATGCGAAAACGGGAGAACCCAGAGAAAACCCACACATGTGGTGTTTGTCCACTATAAAGCCCATTTGGTGCAAATAGAAGAAAACCAGGGACCCCATCCACCACAGGTGAACGCTTTAGCACTGAGCCACTACTACTTTAATAAGCAAGAGATAAACATATATTTGCGAAAATACTGGTAACCCCAATTGAACCCAATCTGAGAAATGCTCCAAGGGAAACTTCTTAGCCCCGGGAATTTTCTCCCCAGCTACCCCTGAAATCATCAATGTTCGTCTATATTCCGAAGAGAAAACCATAAGTTAGTTGAATTTAATTTTAGTTGATTTTGAATTTAATGTACCATTCAGCAGCGAGGCTATATGAGACGTGGACCTATTGATTACACGGATTCTGAACCACATGAGCTCTTGCCGGGAATCGATCCTGCGTCTCCCCACATCCTCTTGTTTACATGGAAGCTCAGAAAACCATTTGTATATTTACTATTTCGATAGTAGTAAAGCGAAAAGTAGAGACCACTAAGCAAGGGCGCCGATTTCTCTGTAACTTTGTGGCGGGGGGCATTCAGGTGTGTTTGGTTGCAGACAAGGGTCTAAAGGATTTTACGACGATTTCAAATTATGTCAAATATTGTATGTTCATAAAAATACATGGGTACGCACATGAGCATTCGGCTTTGTTCCACTAAGCTTTGTTCCATGTGGATAAGTGTTTCTACTGAAAGCTGCAATACTTCCCAGAAAGAATCTAAGTTCGTCTTTCTACATATACATTAGTTAAATCCATTATGTACAGTACAAATATTTTACAGTGCACTTTTCTGTGTAAATACTGTATTTAGATTGAACATAATATAGTAGGCCTACTTTGAGTTGATTATGAAACATTAAAGATGAGTTTTTGGCTAGTGCAGTTGAAAGTGATGATACTAGTTTAATCCAATGTACTACCATGAGCAAAATAAATGACGCGTCTCTTTATTTTGAAGTTTTTTGAAAATATCTCCGTTTTCTTTATATGTTCGAAATTTCGGAAGGTTTCCCCAGCAGGACAGGTTATTAACAAACCCGTTTTTAATATTTGTGTTAGATATTAGCTTAAAATAAAGAAATTAGGAGCAAAAAACATTAAATCGACAGAAATCTCGAGAATTACCAACTCTGCTAAAGTGGGAAATTTTCAAGAACACGAGGGAATTCTGCATTTCAACACGAAGCAGCGACATCTATGTCATTGAGAGGAATGTGGATTAAATCTACAAACTAAACTTTTAACGAATATTTCTAGTATGTCTTATTATATGCATTATCTGCAAACTCCAAATATATGAATATATGCTAAGTATTAACATAAAGATAGAGCAAATAGTGGAAATTATCTATGGAAAAGGACGAATTGGTAGGACGATCGTAATGAAATATCGTCTTTACCGGAACAGGCTCAGTTCACGTAAAAAGACAAATAGCTCAGTTAGTTAAAGCAACGAGTCTGTATGCTGAAGGTAGCGGGTTCGATCCCGTGGAAGTGCCGTTATCATTTTTATCACTACACTACGGTTATTTTTTTATTTTTTTATTTGCGAAAGAATCAAATTGTAACGTATGTGTAAAACTCATGACGATACCAAAAAAAGAAAAAATGCTGTTGTCGCACTTGCATTAGTCCCTAATTTTGTTTGCAAACAGTTTCGTAATTATTTCCCCTGTGCTCACTGCTCACCATATGCTCGCTGGCGCATAACGAATGTTTCCCAGTAAATGTTAATTCTAATTTGGAGAATTTTATAAAGTTTCACAATATTTCTCACTAGATAGTCTTCTATCTACGTGTTTGGATATTTTGATAACAGATTTCCCTATTAAATGTTTAATTTTCCCTAGATGTTTAATTACGGAAAAGTTTTACAATGTATTTGTATTGAATTGAAATTGTTTTGAATTTACTACATAAGGTAAGTAGACCGAAGGAGGAGAACTCAAGTAATTGATATTCTACGTAAAAGCAACCTATTGTAGAATGATGATGCTTCTTACCTTCAGCACATAATCTTTACGTTAGAGAGTCAGACAGAGAAAAATCCTGGTCTTTCCTCCTCTATGACCACCCATCTTAAACCTCTACATATCATTGTTCGTCTCACAAAATTTCGGTGCTCCAAAAACATTCAAATAATAATAATAATAATAATAATAATAATAATAATAATAATAATCCTGAATATGCCATCCTTACATAATGTAGGATATCTTAGTTTCCTAGTTTAAATCTTAAATATCTTAGTTTAAAATGCTTTCTTTAGTACTTATTTGAGCAACCATGTAGGAGGGGGTACGACTTTTTATTTTGCCCCTCTCATTTCAGTAGCCTTCCAACAGAAAGTAATTTTTGATAAGCAGGACAGACAAAATGAATAAGAAATATATTTACAGCATCCTCTCCCCTTTCATGATTGGAATATCACGTAATATTTTTTATTCTACGAAAGATGGCCCTGTGCGGTTAGGGGTAGGTAACTAAAACAATACCTAATATATAGCGCCCCTTGATTGTAATATTACCGCTTCTTTATTTGTACGAGGGAGCCCCTACACAATCAGGAGTGACAAAAAGAATAGGAAGAGTGTCTATTGATTCCAGTGGTGGATCCAGCACGAACTCCTGGGGGAGGGGAGTTGAAGTGAAACATTCTTTTGATGATGTGAAGCTGTCACAAATTACCACTTAACGAAACTAAACAATAGTGGGGGGAACTGGAACCCAGTCAGTTTAAATTGATGTAAAAGTTTAATTTTTGGATTCATATTAAAGTTTTGGTTTCAAATGAAAATTTCAGTCCAAGTGGTCAATGATCAAATCTCGGAGGGCTCTTCGGTGTAGGGGTTTCGGCTTCTTTATGGGACAAGATTCACGTAGTTGATATTGCAAAATTGTTTTGTATATATAAGTGGAAACTTGCACCGTTTGGTTAATTTTACCTCTTATGTTTTGCAGATTCATATTCCAAGCAATAGTTACTTCGCAGAGCTAAAAGAAGGCACTTACTAGTTTCATTAAAATGAAATGTCTTTTATGAGAGGAGCAGACGAACGAACAGGCACCCAAACGTTGGTTGAGTCGTACGGTTGAAACTCGTTAAGCTCGCTTCAATTATTATTATTATTATTATTATTATTATTATTATTATTGTTAATAATAATAATAATAATAATAATAATAAAGCATTGCAGGGACCTTTGGTGCAGGGGGTCCGTGGCTCGATTCCACTTCGTGCCAAGTGAAATTTGAGGTGGACAAATACCGTGTGCATGGGTATGTGTTTTCTTGAAATTTTCCATTTTCCTCCCACTTTCTTCATTTCACCATTTCATTCATCATCATTCTCCCTTAGCGTAGGTGCATAATCGTCCAACGTTAACTAGATATTGCAATTTCAATAATAATAATAATAATAATTAATTCAACTGAAAGGACTGTAATTTATGTGGACAGCAATTATCATAAATATGCAACCATTATTAAAACAATGCTTTGAGTAGAAAGATAATCCTTCCCAAGTGTTAACGAATGCGCACGACATAAGACATGTCTCGAGAAAGAGACAAGACGCGCTTTGTGACATCCAAGATAATACGAGGCAAATGTTTTGGACACGAGATAGCTTGTAAAATGTCTCGTCTTGTCTGGAATGTCTCGAAAACAAAAGTCTAAGTTTTAAAATTATTTTTCAAGATCTATTCTCTCAGAAGTAGTTCTCTGCCTTAAAATTAATAACGACATTTGTGATTTAAAAAAAGATAAACAATGCCTAAAGTTAATAGTTAACTTTTCGAAAAGAAGCTTCATTAAGGGTGAACCTGAAAGATGTCCACAAACTTCGGGAGGTGATTCGTGACATCAAAAGGAGACAAATGGTCCTCTTGCAGTTTTCGAATTCAGCTTCGTTGTCGAGATACAGGGTTGCCAACTGGTCGTGTTTGAGAAACTCACTGGGAATAAATTCAAGTCCAAGAATAAACTACTACTCATATATTTTTCAGGTCAATTGACTTATACCATGTTGTAAGGTCAAATATTCATTTATGAAGTGTGTACAAAATTCGCCAGGGTCTTTTCTGAGAAAATCGTCGAGAAAAAGTCACCTCCAAGAATAAACTACCCCTCGTAAATTTTTCTAAGAGAAATATCTGATAGTGCAATATAGGGTTGTTAATTAAATATTGATTAATGAAAAATAAACAAAATTGTTAAAACCATTTTTGAGAAAATAGCGTTTTTCGATTTTCGGCTGTTTGTAAACCACACTTATTTTAGGTGGTAGGAAAAAATGGAAAAGCTCCTGTAAGAATACTAAGTAAACCCTAAGTTTAAAATTTGGTGTAGATAAGTTGAACGGTATGGCCTCTAGGCGAGTGCATATAAAAGTGTGCCGAACGGACGGACCGGAAGGACGGGTGTCGAAAAGTCACATTTTCGGTATGTAGACGCCATGAAACATGTAAATCCGTTGAAATCTGAATTTGATATTATTTTCACAATCACTATATTTTCTTCTCTCTTTTGTCGCTCGAAAAAGAAAAGCCTGAGTTTACCACAAAAAGTTAGGGAGTTTCTCAAAAAATATTCAATTACAGGGCCACCGCACTAACTTTTTCAATTCAATTTCTTAACTGTGTTAGGCCGCAGTTGTTACTGAAGTGTGTATTTGGATAATACGAATAAAATTATCGTATTATTCAAATACATCGAATGTCAGATTATCGAATAAAAAACTTCGATTGAAGAAAATCCATACTACAAAACTAACTCACACTTTGAGCACATTTTCATTAGACATATAATAGACCAATTAATGCAATCATTGTTTATGAAATATGAAAAAAATCAAATGAATCACTTTGGGAAAGTCGTTCAAAAAGAACACGTCAGGAGTAACCTACCTCTTGTGAATTGTTTCGAACAATGAGTTAAGATATACTTTTGGTTATTAATGAAATATTTATTTGCGAAATTTGAACAAAATCGCCAGTCGTTCGAGAAAATTGTCGGGGAAAAAACCTTGACCCCAAAAATAAACTATCCGTTGTAATTGTTTTTCATAGAAATGACTTATACTAAAATATAGGGTTATTAATGAAACACTTATTTATGAATTATCAATAAAATTGTCCGAGTAATTTTTGAGAAAATCGTGAGGGAAAAATAACTCCCCGAAGAAACTATCTCTTGAGGATTCTTTCAGGGTAAGCGAGTTATTCCATATTACTAGGTTTTTAATGAAATATTTATTTCTGAGTACGAACAAAATTGCTTGACTCATTTTTGAGAAAACCGTGGAGAAAAAACACCCCCAAGAGTAAACTACCCCTCACATATTTTTTTCAGGACAAACGAGTTTTGCCATATTGTTCGGTTATTAACGAAATATTTATTTTTGAAATATGAATAAACTCTTTTGAGTCGTTTTTGAGAAAATCGCCCAGACAACACTCCACCAAGAATAAACTACCCCTCGCATTTTTTTAGGACAAATGAGTTATGCCATATTGATAAGTTATTAATGAAATATTTATTTATGAAATATGAACGAAAACATTTGAGTCCATTTTGAGAAAATCACTGAGAAAAAACTCACCCCCTTAGTATAAACTACCCCTTGTAGATTTTTCTCAGATAAATGCCTTATACCACAAAATAGGGTTGCTAATTAAATATTGATTTATAAAAAAAGAAAGAAAACAAGATCGTTATTGCCAGTTATGAGAAAATATCTTTTTTTTATTTTCATCGTACAGGAAACTACCCTTGTTTTGCGAGTAGGAGGGAAATAAACTATAGGAAATACTATGAAAATCTTAAACTAAAATTTGGTGCAGATAAGTTGAACATACCGTAAATTTTTCAACTAATTTACGGTATGTTCAAGTATGGCTTCTAGGCGAGGAATGGCTTCAGGTATGGCTTCTAGGCGAGTGCACAGAAAAGTGTAGCGAACGGACGGACGAACTAATGGACATGTATCGAAAAATAACTTTTTCGGTGTTAGGGGCTATAATACGTGTAAATTCGTTGAAATCTCAAATTTGATTTTTTTCTTCGAACACCATACTTTCTTCTCTCATTTGTCACTTCAAAGTAAAAGGAACTCAGAACTACAGATAAAAGACACCTACTTTTACACATAGACATTTATTGATTTAAAACTGTTTTAGTTTGTGTCATTTCACTTCCAATTGAAAGGTTTTACAATGATTAACGGCATACCAATGACGAGACGGAAGTTTTCAGGAAGTAAATGCATTCAGAAGTCTAGACTGCATTACAGCCTGTTTTTATTTCTGCAATTGTTAACAGCTGTAATTTTGTCCAAACGCTACATGAAATATTTTTTGGTTGACCTCATTGTATTACTATTTTAGTATTGTTCTCTTCAGACTTGGTTGAAGTTTTGTCTTAACGGTTATACATTTTTTCTTTCTTATTTCATCGTTACACATAAGAACAAAATGTTATGGTGAGTGGATAGATTCGAACCTACGAACATTGAGTTTATATTCTTCCAACACTTTACTAATGGACCAAGCTTTGTCTTCACGTTAACGCCCGGTTACAGGGTTTACTACGATTTAAATAAAATGGCTGGCTGTTAGAATTCCCTGCTCACATATTTCGATAAATAATTTTCATTGCTTCGTAGATACGTAGAGCAATGTTTAGATACACATTTTAGGAGAGTGAATTTTGGTGTATATAATAATTTCATGCCAGGTAAAAGCTAGATAAGTTTTGATAAAATGTTTCATATGTAGTTCTCAATAATAAGCTTGCTGTTCGGAGTGAAGTTCCAAGGTTCAGCATCGCCTAGCAGTTTTTGCTATTAATATCCCTTCTACCAATATTGGCAGTGGACAAAAGTTAGCCCGTGTTGAAGCTTTTTGCTCCTAATTTAGTTATTTTACTTATTTAAGGAATATATTGAAAATTGTCAGCAGGCACGTATGCAGTAATTTATTTCGGGAGAAGTCCGACTTCAATATTAGGATAAATTATAATAAAATTTAAAAGATAATCCTTAAATTTAGGCTAAATTTACAGAGAAGTTGGGATTTCAGAGGGGAGTCCGGACCACCTGGACCCACCCCTAAATGCGTCCTTGTTTGTCAGTAACGTTTCCTCATTTTGAAACCCTCAAAAACTTCGGATATATAAAGGAAAACGAGTTATTTTCGATAAAATATCACTTCAGAAGACGCGACAGTTTTATTGCACATGGTGGTATCCCAAGTTCACAAGGGCAAGAATTCATTAATTTTGATTCTCTTTCATTGTGCTCTATCGAAAGGTTAGGTTTGTAACATATTACTCCTACGAACAAGCATGACTGGCAGATAGGAATACTGAACACAACTCCAGAGAAATGCATGCTGAACTTACGTTTATAGCTATGCTTTGGTGATTTGCCCTCAAGGTCAATCGAGTGGTAATTCAGTTCCGTCTCTGTTCTTAAGCCATGTTCGTATTACTTCGAACAGTTTTGATAATGAAAAGCATGCCTCTTAATATAACCGACTTCTTTCGCGTAAGAAATCGAAACTCAGTTGGTCAGAGCAACTAGTCTGTAAGAATTAGGTTGTTAGTTAGTTAGGAGCCCAGTACGAGTAAGGGTTTTTATTACTATTGTTTTTATCTTTTTTATGTGAGGAAAAATCAAATTGTGACATCGCGATATCAAATGTATTTGATTAGGTAGCTTTGTCTTAGCTAAACTTTAAACATCAGTAACCGTCGAAATTATTTCACTAACCGATCACTTACTGAACATTTCAAACACCTCAAACCAGTGGCATAACATGAAGGTTAACCTCTCCTCCGCAGTCCTTAGTTATGCGTCCGTACTTTCAAGGGCAGACTAAGGGCCGGGCGACTGCCCGGGGCGCCAGAGAAAGAGGGGCACCAAAACGAGCCTCAAAAAGTAAATTTTATAATGTGCTTTCTACTGACGTTTTTGGTTTATATTCTTGTAAAGTAGTGGCAATTATATGATCTTTTTCCATTTCACTATGGAAGAAGAGAGTTTCATAGTACTAAGGGGGCTGTATCGAAAAATTGAGAGATGGCATGTAGAATAAAGAGTGCCGGGAATTAAGTATTGTTTGTTTGTTTGCTTGAGTTTAGCATTCCACGGTTATGCCTTAATGGGCAAAAGAGATGTGGATACTAATTATAGTGGAATCCGAACCACTTTTATTGTTCAACAGTAATCCACCGGGAATTGGACCCGGTACCACAGAAGGCAGGCGTGCTAGCCACTAGACCAGGGGGGTGGAGTTGGTATTGTTTATAGCGGGCCGTATTCTTTGTGAACTTTTCCTAGGTAATGGATTTCTTTTTGAAAATGGGTTTAAAACAGGGGCGTCATTTAGGGAGGGCAGGGAGGGGCATTTGCCCCCCGTGAGTTTGAGATGTATATAGATTTTATCATTAGAATAGTAGTAAATCAGTGAAAAACGTGAAATTTTACTTATATCGAGAGGTCTTGCCCCCCCCCCCCAAAGCAAAATCTGAAATGACGCTCCTGGTTTAAACTATTAAAAACACTATGATAAAATGTAAAATATAGGCTACTACTAGGGGAAGGGCGCCAAAAAGTCACTTTGCCCGTGTGAAAATTTGGCCTGCTCCGCCCCTGCGTACTTTCGGTATATTTTTTGGCCTTGCAGCTTGTGCGGTCTCCACGCCACATTCTTGCGGGGGCGCTATTTACGCCTACGCTTCGAACGAAATTCAATAACTGTTTAAGAAATTCTACCATCAGCGTGAAAACGGGAATATATTTTTCTAATAGTCCCATAGAACTTTCACTCAGAATGCCAGATGCAATTTTTCAGAGTGGGCTCTGGCTAAGTAGAAGGAAGATCTGTTTCCTAAGTAAGTTCCTTTCAGAAAGTTTGCTATTTCTTTAACAGTGATGTAAATAAATATACTTATCGTTATTAGCTCGACACGAAACCATCCTGGACAAATCCCTCTAGAACAATGATCGGCAAAAGTTATTCTGCATAATTTTATAAGCGACTCAAGGGTGAAACACTTGTTAACGAAAGCAATGTTGTGTATATACTGCCTTGTTTCTGACAACATATAAAGTCTTTTGTAATCTTTAGACACTTTTCCTATTCTTTTTGTCATCCTTGGTTGTGTAAGGAAGCCTCGAACAAATAAAGAAGAGGTAATATTACAGATAAGGGGCGCTATAAATATATTAGGTATTTCTTTTGTTACCTAACCATAACGGCCTAGGGTCGTCTTCAGTAGAATAAAAAATGCTACGTGATATTACATTCACGAAGGAGGAAAGGATGCTCTAAATATATTTCTTATTCATTTTGTCTGCCCTGCTTCTCAGAAATTATATACCTTCTGTTGGAGGGTGCTGAAAAGAGAGGAGGGGAAATAAAACGTCGTGCCCCCTCATACATTTTAAATTTTGTGACGTGGTTGCTCAAATTATTACTAAAGAAAGCACTTTAAACTAAGATGTGTAAAGTTACAACATTATGTAAGGGTGGCATATTCATTAATAATAATAATAATAATAATAATAATAATAATAATAATAATAATAATAAATATGAATGTCTTTGGAGAGCCGAAATTATGTGAGACGAACAATGATATGTAGAGGTTTAAGATGGGTGGTCATAGAGGAGGAAAAACCAGGATTTTTCTCTCTCTGACTCTCTAACGTTAACATTATGTGCTGAAGGTAAGAAGTATCATCATTCTACAATAGGTTGCTTTTACGTAGAATATCTATTACTTGAGCTCCCCTCCTTCGGGCAACTTTGCTTATGTAGTAAATTCAAAACAATTTCAATTTAAGACAAATATTTATAGAGAAAATTAAACATTTAATAGGGAAATCTGTTATCAAAATATCCAAACACGTAGATAGATGACTATGTAGTGAGAAACATTGTGAAACTATAAAATTCTCCAAATTAGAATTAACATTTACTGGAAAACATTCGTTATGCATCAGTGAGCACAGGGGAAATAATTACGAATCTGTTTGCAAACAAAAATTAGACACACTAATGCAAATGCGACGATATTTTCTCTTTTTTTTTTTTTTTTTTTTTTGGTACCGTCATGAGTTTTACACATATGTTACAATTTGATTCTTTCCCAAATAAAAAATAAATAAAATAACCTTAGTGATAAAAATGAAAACAGTACTTCCACAGGATTCGAACCGTCTACCTTCGATATACAAACTCGTTGCTTTACCTAACTGAGCTATTTGTCTTTTTACGTGAACTGAGCCTGTTCCGGTAAAGACGATATTTCATTACGATTGGGCTAACAATTCGTCTTTTTCCATAGGTAATTTCCACTATTTGCACTATCTATACGTTAATACTTAGCATAGATTCATATATTTGGAGTTCGCTGATAATGCATATAATAAGACATACTAGAAATATTTCGTTAAAATTTTCCTTTGTAGATCTAATCCACGCTTCTCTCAATGACATAGATGTCGCTGCTTCGTGTTGAACTGCAGAATTCCCTCGCGTTCTTGAAAATTTCCCACTTTAGCAGAGTTGGTAATTCTCGAGATTTCTGTCGATTTAATGTTTTTTGCTTCTAATTTCTTTATTTTAAGCTAATATCTAACACAAATATTAAAAACGGGTTTGTTATTAACCTGTCCTGCTGGGGAAACCTTCCGAAATTTCGAACATATAAAGAAAACGGAGATATTTTCAAAAAACTTCAAAATAAAGAGACGCGTCATTTATTTTGCTCATGGTAGTACGTACAGTATCATAATAAAATGAATAAATGCTCATCAAGGGCACGTGGATATTAACTACAAAATCTTATTACGTCTAATTGAGCAACACTGCCAGTACGTCACGTCGAGAAGCAAGCAACAGGAAAGTTTATTTGGAAAGTAATCTGCTTCTAAGAATGCGGCTTCCTATCTTTGCAGGAAGCAACCCTATCACACGCGCGCTTACGGTTTTCTTTCTTTTTTCACTGCCCGTCAATTGCAAACGCATTTGCAGAAGCATCCCTACCAACTCTCTCACACAAGCTGGCAGTTTGTGATTCACGATTCATTTCGATCACGGCAAGCAATTCAGTGAAAAGTACAAATGATTCATTAGAAGAATCGATTCGTTTGTGGAAAGAATCATAATTCATTTGATTCACGCCATGGTTCGTTCATAATGATCGAATCGTTCATGATCGACACAACACTAATTATGACGGTCGCTTGTTGGTTTCGTTTGCCTTCAATTCGTTGAAATCGTATAAAAATTAAAACGGTGTAATTTATTGTTTAAAAAAAGAAAACTAATATTATTGAAGGTGTGTATTAACATTAGTGTTTCTTTCATTACTAGAATGTATATTTTATCTTTGATTTGCACGCACGATGTCGACTATAAATTAAGAGATCCACATAAACTGTTCCAAATAAATTTTGGGTTGTTTGTAGCCCGCGCTCGATGCAGCTAACCTGATACTGGTTTTGTTGTTACATGTGCGAACATATGTAGATATCACTGTTATCTTTAATCAAAGAAATACAGGGTAGTTTATTCCAGTTCTTTTTAGCTCCGTTGTTTTTACAAAGAGCATTTTTACAAGGAACATATAGAGCTACATCAGTTAACCATGGGAACTAGAACGACGATGTGGGTATGGAGAAGATCTGGGTGGTTCGAAACATAGATTCCACATCGGTCAGCCAGGGAGTTAGGACGATGTGGGTACAGGGAAGGTCTAGATGGGTCGACATGGATCCCACATAGATCCACATCGATCAACTATGAAAGCTAGAACGAAGATGTGGTTTCAGGGAAGATCTGGGTGGTTCAACATAGATCCTACATAGGTCAACTAGGGAGCTCGAACGACGATGTGGGAATGGGGCAGATCTAGATGGGCCGACATTGATCCCACATAGGCCGGTATTGTTCAACCAGGGACCAAGATCGATGATGTTGATAAAAGGCAGATTTAGATGGGACGGCATGGATTAATGTGGGGCCAACATTGATCTGGAAGAATCCACATGGGACCCACATAGATCAACATGGATGCCTATGTCGATCGACATAGATTTGCCGATCTTGGCCAATGTCGGCAAAATGTTTGCCATTCTGCATCGATCCACATCGACACCGACATCGATTCCACCAACAAATCCCATGTTGATCGACATCGGCCCATCAATTGTGCTACTGGGGATCTTGCAATGGTGTTTAAGTCTGGTAGCTACACATGCAACAACAGCAGATGAGCCAATCTTTCCTGCGTCATGAACGTCCTCAAATATGTCTTTAGACGACGCAAATAGTTGAATAATCTTTCGCAAATGCTTAAGAAGCTGGCATAGTGAGAACGAAAGTCCTAGACGAACAACTTGATCGAGAAGGCTGCGAACAGTTGGGTTTCAGCACTAATAGCTTTTAATATTCTGATGGTCGTCAGCAACTCAGTCATCATCAAAGTAGATGGAAGCAGCCTGAGCTGAGCTCATAATCTATCCAGGTTAAAATCCGATAAGTGAACTCCCAATTCCTGATTCAAATATTCTTTTGAGAGAGGCCCACCAGCACATATAGCTCCTTCAGAAAGTATCTTCTAGAGTTTTATGAGTTGTTTGAAGTCTGGCTGATTGAAACGACGCTGCACTTCATTCAACAAATAGTCAATGATTTCGAAGTACATTTTTGGAAGATCTAATACAGGTTCTAGGGTAGGTGCTATAGAAGGATTATCAATCTGCTCCAACGTAATTGGTGTTCTCTTATCTTGAAGTGGGCAATTTTGAGTGTAGTCTCTCTGCATTTTCCTTTGCTTCCTTATAGATGTTTTCAAATGCACTGTTCGTTTGTAGGTTTCTCAGAGTATCCTTCAGATAGAATCGCTGCTGCTCTTTTAGCTCCAGAAGCAGAAGCTTCAGAATTTTGAATCACTTTCGCCAGTTGTCCGCAAGGTACAAAAGCACGTATACTGACTATCAGAAAAAATATTCCGAATTTATTCATTCTTTTCAAATATCCTTTTAGAATTACTTTTTGATCATCATTTGGACCACTTGTATTACTGATGATTTTCCAACGTGATTTGAATTCGTTTGTAATAGATTGAAATCTGATTAGAGATTTTCGCCTAACACACCAGCGAATAGGACAAACAGGCAACAAATGTTTAGGATTACTTTCGTTGATAGTTTTACAGGGTTCAAGAACAATATCGGCGTGCGTATATTGTCTATCGTTTTGCAGAATCCAGGTTGATGTTTCAAACATCTTTCACTATGGCCCGCACGTCACACAAAGATTCGCATTTCCGTGCTACTTACTGCAGTGGAAGATCTAATGCATGATTATTGCAATGAATGTATACAGCTTTCGGATGTTGAGTCGAAGTTACCTTCTGCACACCATTCACTCGTCCTGACATGATAGCTGCACCATCATGACACTGTTCGCGTATATTTTCAGCATTCAGGTTAGGTTTCGTTAGAATATCTTTGATCGTGAATTCTGTTTCCGATTTTGTGCCATGTGGGATCATTTCCATAAATATTTTGTTGGGTTTGATGAATCAGAGTCAATACAGCGCATGCAGACACAACTCTTTTTTCTTTAAAATAACAGTCGTGGAGTCGGCTATGATTGCATAAAATGGAGACTCTTTAGCTTCTGCTACCAAGTCTCTCTATATTGCGTGTCCCATAATCTTTAAAATGTCATTCTTTCAATCAGCACTAAGCCAGATATCCCGTCGATTAATCCATTGATTGAGAACAGGCACATCCATTTTTCTTTCAGCCAGGAGTGACATCAAATTACCCATACTAAGCAAATATCCACTGATTGCTTGACCACTGCCAGCTAAATATCTAACACTACTAGTTATTATAAGCAGTGACTGTCTTTCTTATTCTTATTTACAAACTTGGTCTGAAAGGAGAGCTGAAACACGTGTTCTCTTTCTGCACTCATATCTTAACCCTTTCACTACCACTGGGACATGTGTGTCCCACAATACATTCTCAGAGGACCCCTGGTAATTTACCACATTTTATTGCTATGAATCGATATTCCACTGGTAAAGAGAAGCCTGCTAATGGTTCACAGAATTCTTATTAACATTATCAAATAGACAGTAGTGGAAGTGAACGTGAACAATGAAAGTGATAATGGAACAGATGAAAGTGTCGAACAATGTGCTAGTGATAAAGCAGTGGTTGCATGTACTGTAATTTGGAAAAGGATGCCGAAATTTAAAATATTTGTAATCATAAATACGACCCAATTGTTTTTATGACAATATACGTTTGATAATTGAAAATACAAGATGATCATTCATGTCAATACCACCGGGATATATAGGTCCCACGTAAAAATATCAGAGGAATACATAATGTCCCACCCTTCACACGTCGAAAAACGAAACGGTGGAAAATGTTTTTTTTATATATATATTTATACGTTTGAAAACAACTTAAAATAGTCATATATTAATGTTTCTCACTCCGAAAAAAATGGTAGTGAAAGGATTAAACGGGCGGAACGACAATAGTTAGCATTTTTCAAATGCTCTGAATTATTAATCCTACCTTATACATTTTTCCTCCTCACTATAAAACTTACTGCACTCTGCATATTGTTTGTAAGAATATTAATTTAACTTTATGGAAAAAGTATTTAGACCCTAAATATCCTGTTACTCATTTAAACTGTTATATTTTTCAAACTTTAAAATCTCGCTCAACGACTCGTTTGATATTGCAGACTTACGATTACTTAAACAACAATTTCAGAAGAATTTACAGTGTTTTGAGAATGTACACCAATCTAAATAAAGAGAATTTTCTATTCTTTTTCCTAACTCTCTTTGTCTAACATGGGGGCAGAAAAAGCGCCCGGTCCCTTGTTTCAAAGAGAAAGGTGAATCTGGAATATTTTTTTTTCTTTACATTACTATAAAAAGCAAAATTTAGTTCATATAA
The DNA here is from genome assembly GCF_964235325.1 of Thermobia domestica. Lineage (NCBI taxonomy): Eukaryota > Metazoa > Arthropoda > Insecta > Zygentoma > Lepismatidae > Thermobia > Thermobia domestica. Next base: position 90,889,152 of record NC_137470.1, read on the forward strand.
TCAGTGTTGTGTGATGTTTTTACAGTCTGAAAATGAGGGGGCAAAACGAGTATCTTGCCCCCTTTGAAAATTTCAGGAGGGCAACTGCCCCCTTGCCCCCCGGTTCCGGCGCCCCTGCATAAATTTTTCATTCATCGGAGATGGATCCCTTAAAATTTTCTTGATCCCTTCCTTGGCCCCCCTTGAAAAAAATTCTAGCTATGCTACTGGTTCCTAGATCCTGGTGAAATTGGTGGTTAATCTTATTGCATAATTTCAGTATATATTCTTGCCCTACTTCCACTCACGTGAGATATTTAATCCTGTACTGTGCTGCCACCTCGGAGACGCTACACAAACTTCTTAGTTCCGAGTTTCACTTGCGAAGCAGAAAACATAACAAGCAACAGCACAAGATTGGTGCCTTAGACATCACTGTAACAAAACTATGCGCGGAATCCTACGCTACTCACTTTATTTTGGTCCTCTTAGGTAGGTTTGATACAGACTAAATTGGATGTAAGAAATGTAACCTATTCATTGTAGAAGTAGTCACATAGCCATAGTGGCGGCATACTATAGTTTACTCTTCAACACTTGATTACACCTATTCATTCATTCCTTTATTGTATTTGGCAGTTGTAGTATAGGCCTATTCGTGAACTTTGGTAGGATACAATCAGCGAAGATTTCAGAAGCCTTCCTCCTGAGGGGATATTCAATGCACGTTGAAAATAGTACCGGTTCTGCCAAGGGCGCCGATTTCTCTGTAAATTTCGGGGGGGGGGGCATTCACATTCGGAAGGTACAAATATGATGATTTTAAGACAAATTGCATTCAAATTATGCCAAATATTGTATATTCATAAATACAATAAGGGGCCCACATGAGCTTTGGGGGGCGGAACCCCGACCCCCCAGGATCGACGCCCTTTGGTACTGCAAAAATACTAGTAGTCCGAATTGAGCTCGATCAATTGTCTCCCGGAGGAATTCCCCGAGGGTTACCCTCTGAAACCACACTGGATAAATGTTGATCCAGTACTTACATAAAAGAAGTGAACATTTTACTAAGGATAGAGAAATATTTTTTTTTTTTTAATTAGAATGATGCCTCGTCGTCTCAGTGCCAGACAAGTTCTCATATGACTTGAGTTCTATACGAAAATTCACGAGAACGTAAATATTCCCCATTAAACACAGATTTGTCCTAAGAAAAGATTGTTTTCGGGTATCAACTGACTCGGCTAAACTCAATTCTATTGCTGCATCGTCTCATTTTACTTCAACGTGCGCGTTGTAACACTTATAATCGTTACTTGTGTGCCCTGATAAGTTGAAAGGCCCCAGTTCCACACTAGATGCTTTACGATTTCTAGGAACAGGGCCGGCGAGAGGGGAGGGCAGGAGGGGGCAGAGCCCTGAGGCCCAGGGCCCCAAAGGGGGCCCGGTGGCCGAGGATAAAGAATTACTAAATGTTGTATATTTTTACTCAGTTCGCTTCCAATCAGTGCGCTCTTTGTGTAACAATTTTTGTGTACTGTGGTCTTGCAAAGAAATGACAGGTGACCAGATCCAAGAACAAGCAGCTGCACTAGTTCAGCGATACCCAAAAGATTTAGGAGATGATCTTTCTGATGAACTACATAGCCTGAAATTGATATATTCGGCCAATTTTGGTGAGAAAACTCTTTCGCCATGAAATCTCCTAAATAACATCAAAACTTTGAATTTAGAAACTTTATTTCCAAATCTGACAGTGGCCCCTCGTATATTCGCCACAATCCCTGCTAGTGCAGAGCGCTAGTGTTAAATAGAGTAAAAACTGTTACGCTCTACAATGTGTCACGACAGATTATCAAGCTTAGGCGTGTTGGCAGTGGAGACAGAACTTGTCAAGTGTACCAACTTGGATGCTATCATTGATGAATTCGCCCAGAAAAAGGCCTGAAAGGGAATTCTGTTGTAACTATACGTAGAAAAATACATTGTAACTGGAACAGTTGTCTAGTAGAGATACATATAATAAATTTCTCCTACAGATAATTACTATTAATATCATATTATTAATCACACTATAGTTAATTTGAGCAATATTTCATTGAAATAACTAAATGAAGCCTAATGACTCATGTCTCTAGTTAAGGAAGACTAACTGCAAGCTTACTTTTATATAATTATTTATAGCAACAATTTGTGCAAAAATATTTATAGTACAGGGTAGGTTGGATGGTTGCGAACCTTTACTTTTTCAACTTTTATTAACTATTTAATACGTTCTTTTTGTATTTTCTTCACAAATTAGTTTGTTTTGAGCATTTGATTGAGCATTGGGGGAGAACTTCTGCTATTACAAATAGATAAGTTACTTTTTTCTGTATTTTGATACCATTGTATTAAATATATTATTTTTTTTATTCATTTTAGTTTTGAAGCCTTCAAAAATCTTAGAACCAACAAGTATAAGGTCTAAACAAAATCATAAATAGTGAATTGATGAGTTTTTTTTTTTTTTTTTTTTTAGCGAACAGTGAACATAGGCTAGGTTCAGAGTTCTTATTATTCACTTATTTGGAGATATAGCAATACTTTTTAACATGTAAATTAAACGCATTAATGGTCTAATAAAGAGTTCAAAATAAGTCTTAATGTTCATTTTAGTTTACTTCCGTCCAAAGTGGTAAGTACGTAAAAAGTCATAAGCAGAGCCCGTCAAAATATAGCTCTTATTTTCTTGAAATATGGCATAGCAAAATGGCTTTTAAAAATTAAAAACATGTCTTTTATATATATCTTTTATTAAAAATATGGCTTTTATGTACAGCTTTTATTTGTCCAATACTTAGATATTAAAAACTACAAATGGCCATTCTGTGAACAAATATCATTCTTTATTGAACATTGTAATCAAATAGTGTTCAATGTTGGCTGTTGACAGACACAATCTCCTGTCGTTGAGTAAATACTTCAACTTTGAAAAAGAACGCTCAACGTCTACTGATGTCACTGGTACAAATTTGCACGAGAGCATGTCCAAATGTGTCCAATTATCTGGAAGTGGTTCCAGAGTGTTGGATCCTGCTAGTGTTTGAGCCACTGCTCGCAGGGGCTTCCACCCACAATTTCGCCGTAGAACAGCTTCCATCGTTTTGCTTATTATTTTGCCTACAGGGCCAGTCCATTTGGGCGATGTGAACTTTTCTACCTTTGAAATGGCTGTGGTTAGTTGTATAGACTGACTCTGCAGTTCCTCTATTATTTGTGGGATCTCACCGTAGTTGTGTTCTATTGAGATAAGCTGTCTCTGCAGGGGGGGGGATTCTGAAGAATACTCTTAGCTTTCTTCACACATTCAGCATCCTCCTCCAATTGGAAAAGAAACATTAATTAGGAAAAATCTATACAATACGACTTGCTTACTTTGCAGAATATCTATTGAAAATTGCTTTAAAATATTGCTTTTAATCGGAAATATGTTTTTTATCGCGGGAACAGACAAAATATAGCTTTTATGGCTTTTTAAATGTATGTGGGAAATATGCTGGACCCCACACATCGCCTACATACGAAGTTTCAAGATGATCAGAACGTTAGGGCAAAACATGGCAAAATGGCATTTGACGGGCTCTGGTCATAAGGGAATATGTAAGGGGCCCCGGGATTGCTCAGACCCGGGGCCCGCGACCGCTCTCGCCGGCCCTGTCTAGGAATGTCAGTTGCTCGCCTTGAGCCAGGGCTTTTAGGTTGAGGAAAGTTCAATTCAGCTCAATCAATACTTCAGGATACATTATAAAAATAAAGCACAAAATAATTATTTTTAGAATGAAAAATTCCAGCTCTCATGTTATGTCCAGTACATCAATGGAAACAGGTGATCAAAGTAAATCGTGAAAGAAGTTTTGCAAAGATCGCAGACACTCAGCAAAAACTCATACAGCTTGGGAGTGAAACAGGGACTCCCTCATATCATAGATGAGCGCTTTACATCGTTAATTCTTCACTGTTAATTTATATGCTGTGGAAATATTTCGGTCAATATAGGAGGTTGCTTCATTATCTACTTCAGGGATTGTCCAGAGATGGAGTGGGTCATGTTATTAAATGTCAGTTTCAAATGAAATCTTTGGTTTACGTCCCAAGGTTATGGCGGCTAGGCTAAAGGAGACTGTGATGACTAAAGACCAGCCGCCTTATGCAGAGTCGTTTTGACATATGATTAGGAACATACTAAAAGCCTGACTACAGCAGGAAACATGTTAATCGAACTCATTAGTATAGCACTAATCAAGCGTCAGAACGACCCTGCATAAGGCCCCAGATGTTTAGGCATTAAAGCCTGGAATAGGCAGTACAATAAAAAAAATTAAGTCCTAGATAATGTTCTAAGAATATAGAAACATGTATGTTTAATATCTTGTCTTATATTACTGTGTATATAAAAATGGAGCTTGACATGTATTCCATCTATATTTGGTAAATACAGTCTATACTTCACTTCATCACTACATATTAGTCCAAATTTTACACAATTTATCAGTACATATTAGTCCAAATTTTACACAATTTATCAGTACACATTAGTCCAAATTTTACACACTTTATCAGTACACAGAACAGTCCAAAGTTCTACACGTCTTATCACTTCAAACAGCACTTACATTTCTCGGAATCCTTTCTAGAAACACTAAATTATATAGTTTTCCCCAATAAAGTCTTATTTTGAAAAAAAAAATGCATAGAATAGGCAACATTAAACACTAAAGCAATTATTTAGACAGAAAGAGGTAAAATAGGCAAAATGAAATTGGCTTAAATTGAAAGTATAACCCCATATAAACTTTAAAACGTTATTTTTCATCATATCTAATCTTTAACATTAAAGAATAGGCATTTTGCCTAACATCCGGTCTCTAGTGATGAGAAATGGAAAATTGTGGAATGAGGAAAGTGGGAGGAAATAGGACGACCCCTAGAGAACCCACGCACACGGTGTTTGTCCACCACAAAGTTCTTGTCGAAAAGTGGGATCGAACCACGGACCCCATATGCACCAGAAATGAACGCTCTACTACTGAGCCACTGAGACCCAAATATGAGTTGAATTGTGGATCACTGGGTTTAGTTTAACTGACCAGGTGCAACGTACGACATACATACAAAATGCATACCGAGACATATCGTGATTTACCACCCAACGTGCCCCGCTATGGCTGTTACTGAAAAAAAATCAACAACGTGTTTCCTTCATCATATGTGCAGAGTTCAAGAACGAAGGATCACCTTGTTGAGGGAGAAAAGTAAAAATTGTATCCTGTCGCATGAATACTTACTAACATAATTACCTCTAAACAAATGGGACTATGAATGTAACTTACCCCTTTTAGGATCAAATCAATATTGGCCTTCCACTTATCACTCATGGTGACAGGCCTACAATATAATGAACCATGTAGCTTGAAGTTGGGTTGCGAATGTCCGGCACGTTAGCTTCCATCGCCGTTACTTGCGCATTTGTGTGCCGGAGTTCACTGCCCCTTAAACGCTTATAAGACTGCATTCAGTATTGACAAAGGTTTTCTTTGTAGTTAGGTTTCCATATACCTTGTTCCATCTTTTTAGGTTATTCGTCATTTTCTTGAAGTCAAAGCATGATTATAGGTAGCCTTTGACTGTTCGGAAAGCATGTGAAGCGAGAGAATGCCGATCGCTTAATGGAAAATGCGTGAGGAGGGAAAACTACTAATTGGAGGGTAGCAATTAATGTAAAAATATATTTATCGAACCTTTTGCTACAAATTGCTGCTTCCATATTGTAGCACACAAGCACGGGAAAGATACAATATAGTTTGTTTTCGGAGGTTGCGTTTGATCGGACTTACCCCGATTTGGGGGAATTCCAATCGCCATTTAGTAAATATACAGAACAAAAAAAAAAAAAATGACATAAATTTTGGACATCGTACGAGTTTTGCTCAGCCATTTTACACCTACCAATATATCTGTTTCAGTTACGAATGAAAAAGTGTCCAAACCATACTATAGAACAGCATACTATATAAATTTATTGATCTTAAAAATAAACGTTCATGTTAATGATAGCAGGCAAATACAAGGGTTGAGCCGTATTGGACCTGAGGTTCTTAAAATTGATACCGTTGCTGTAGAAGCTCCGCATAAAAACTATTTCATAACACTATGTTTAATCAATGGGGCCGCGGTGGCTCAGTGGTAGAGCGTTCACCTCTGGTGCTTGGGGTCCCGGGTTCGATCCCAGCCCCCGCCAAGTGAACTTTGTGGTGAACAAACACCGTGTGCATGGGTTTTCTCGGGGTTCTCCCGTTTCCTCCCACTTTCTTCATTCCACCATTTCATTCATTACTCATCATCACCGTCTCCCTTAGCCTAACCGGCATAATCGTGGGACGTAAAACTCAAAGATTTCATTTCATTTTATGTTTAATCAATGCCTTATTGCATAGAAAGATCCAATTTTATGTTTATTTACATATTCCAGAGTCTCCTAATAAGGCATTTCTCCGTTTCGAGTTGGAATCTGGTTGTCTGTAGACTTAATTTTTCGGGTAAACGTCCCCTGAACGGGACGTGTTATCATCTGCATGATCTTCAAATACACTCTCAATAATTAGTCAGGTTTCTAGCCTCAGCAAGCCATTATCGCACTTCACATCTCTCAACAACTGGTGTTTCATGGTTGAATGAATTTTCTCTTTTTCCTGAAATCAGCATTGCAACCTTCTGTCTTAAGATAAAAAAGTTTAACAGAATAAGGAGATATCACTAATAAATTTGATTTCGAGAGTACACTAAGTAATACGAAGTACATCGCACATAATCTTATTATTAACTTCCTAGTAATGATAAGAGACAAGACTTGAAACTTAAGGCTTTTATAAGATTCAGGAGTAGTAGTTAACTCTTGCGAGTGACATCTTTCTAGACTATCTTCTCGAATGTGAATCAGTTTTATCAAAAACGACTCAGCTGATTCTGCTTATATTTAATAAATAAATATTTAAATCCAATAACCCAAGAATAATGTGTAAAACAAATTCTTATATAAAAATATGCAGGAAAGGTAATTTCCTGTTAGGGATGTTTTTTTTTTTTGTGTGTGTGTGTGTGTGTGTGTGTGTGTGTGTGTGTGTGTGTCTAATGCGGCATTCGATTTTATTGATACTTCCTTCAACTTGCAGAAATATAACTGTTTGGGATTGCAATACATCAAGTTTACGTGAGGTAAAAGGAGTAAATTCTACCCGATGTTGCACGTTTGAACATGCTCATACAAAATAATTTTCCAGTAAAACCTACCGAATAAATTATTCGATTTTATTAAAATATGTTTACAGTTATCTTCTTTATCGCATTCAAACAATCCTCACTTGCTGCGATTGAAAATAGTAGGGTAAACGGGAACAAATACCCCAGACTTCGGGATTTCCATATTTTAAATAATACAATAAGAAAATAATTTTCTGTAAAGACGTTCGCCAAAATTGCTAGATTTTGTCATAATAAAGAGTATAGTTTGTTTATAGCTTAACAAACATCCCAATGCATGTAGTTAAAATAGATCAAGGCCCCCTTATTCTCCCGATATTCTGAAAGTTATTTTCGCGATAACTTTCGTGAAAAATATTCGCTTTTGAACAATGTAGTATATATATTGCTTGCGATTTAAATTAGTGAAGAATGGGGATAATCCTAGGAAGGTCATTCCGCTGGCACTTGAAAGTCTCTTCAATGGTAACTTTCGTAAAGAAAAAAATAAAATAAAATAAAATAAATAAAAATAAAATAAAATAAAAAAATGGAATATTTGCATTGTAGTATGTTATTTCGGATGCCTCAAATTTGCCACAATTTCCTTGAGTTTAAAATTTTCAAGCCATCTTTCAAGTCTTTTTTTTCCTTTTTCCGCAGCGTGGCTATATGAGACTTGGATGTACAGTTTAATGTCGAATCCGAACCACTATCATTCAATAATCTACCGGGAATCGGAACCGGGGCCTCGTCCACCTAAAGGGCTCGTGCTAGTCATAGACCAGCTGGGAGGGCTTTCCATCTATAGATGTAGCCAAAACTTTTCGTATGGGTATGCACAAAGGTAATTAATTCATATTCTCCATCTTACTATAACGTTCTTAAGTGCTCATTTGATGTACCTTTAAGTGGATTTCGAAAACATAAAATGTTATTTTAAGGAATCACTCCGTCTCCTTTGGCCTAGGCGGCATAATGTGGAACGTTAAACTGAATGAATGATGACAAAGGGACCTATATTTCCCCTGCAATTTTTAAGTACGTCAATGTAGTGCTAATAATTTATACACTACCATTACACTGCCAGTCCTAAGCCTGGATAAAGTGTGAAGGGAAGTTGACATTGCGCCTCGAGGTTGTAGCCTACTTAGTACAACCTACTAGTAGACAGCATATAATTTATCGTGACATTTTATAAATGTCAATATCGCATGTTATAAATTCATGTGGATATTCTAACCAGCAGTATTTTGCCTAGGATGTGCTAACACACTGAATAATCTCTTGAAGAAACATCCAAATTTAAGGTGCCAACACCTGGAAATCTCCCCCCCCCCTAAAAAAAAAGACTGTTTTAAAATGTTAAATTACACTCGAATATTAATCTAGCAAACAGTAGGAAATATTTTTCATACTACTACTACTACTACTACTACTACTACTATTACTATTATTATTATTATTATTATTATTATTAGCATCGCCGATTTCCTTCTGAATCGGTCTTATTGTTTTTAGTTTAATGTTCCATGATTATGCTTTGAGGCAGTGGTATAGAGAGGGAGGCTCACCCAGCTCGATCCCCCCCCCTCCCCGTTAATGCCGTAATATCGAATATGATTTTGTATTATTATTTGTGATTCCGATGTTTTGACTTTTTTTAAAATATAATTTATCATCACAAAATGTATTTTAAAGTCATGTTCAAAAGAATAACTTCTTCATTATTGATTGATTTTAAACTCAAGGAAATTGTGGCAAATTTGAGGCATCAAAAATAATATACTACAATTCATATATTTCATTTTTTTCTTTCTTTACGAAAGTTACCATTGAAGAGACTTTGAAGTGCCAGCGGAATGACCTACCTAGGATTATCCTCATTCTTCACTAATTTAAATCGCAAGCAATATATATACTACATTGTTCAAAAGCGAATACTTTTCACGAAAGTTATCGCGGAAATAACTTTCAGAATATCGGGAGAATAAGGGGGCCTTGATCTATTTTAACTACATGCATTGGGATGTTTGTTAAGCTATAAACAAACTATACTCTTTATTATGACAAAATCTAGCAATTTTGGCGAATGTCTTTACAGAAAATTATTTTCTTATTATATTATTTAAAATATGGAAATCCCAAAGTCTGGGGTATTTGTTCCCGTTTACCCTACTATTTTCAATCGCAGCAAGTGAGGATTGTTTGAATGCGATAAAGAAGATAACTGTAAACATATTTTAATAAAATCGAATAATTTATTCGGTAGGTTTCACTGGAAAATTATTTTGTATGAGCATGTTCAAACGTGCAACATCGGGTAGAATTTACTCCTTTTACCTCACGTAAACTTGATGTATTGCAATCCCAAACAGTTATATTTCTGCAAGTTGAAGGAAGTATCAATAAAATCGAATGCCGCATTAGACACACACACACACACACACACACACACACAAAAAAAAAAATAAACATCCCTAACAGGAAATTACCTTTCCTGCATATTTTTATATAAGAATTTGTTTTACACATTATTCTTGGGTTATTGGATTTAAATATTTATTTATGAAATATAAGGAGAATCACCTGAGTCGTTTTTGATAAGACTGATTCACATTCGAGAAGATAGTCTAGAAAGATGTCACTCGCAAGAGTTAACTACTACTCCTGAATCTTATAAAAGCCTTAAGTTTCAAGTCTTGTCTCTTATCATTACTAGGAAGTTAATAATAAGATTATGTGCGATGTACTTCGTATTACTTAGTGTACTCTCGAAATCAAATTTATTAGTGATATCTCCTTATTCTGTTAAACTTTTTTATCTTAAGACAGAAGGTTGCAATGCTGATTTCAGGAAAAAGAGAAAATTCATTCAACCATGAAACACCAGTTGTTGAGAGATGTGAAGTACGATAATGGCTTGCTTAGGCTAGAAACCTGACTAAATATTGAGAGTGTATTTGAAGATCATGCAGATGATAACACGTCCCGTTCAGGGGACGTTTACCCGTAGAAAGTACTTATTACTATCACTCCGTACCCTAATTAAAAAGATTCTACGTATCGTAATTACATTACACATCGGGGCAATTCCGATCTCTTAAGTACAAATCCGATCACCTCTGAAGTTACCCCGACTCGCCATCTAAACAAAGCCATGTAGGCTAAACATTTAAATGCACAGAGTGAAACATACAGCATTAATTTGCTAAAAGTACATGCTATGGAATATTGTAAGGCTTATGAGACTCTTAGAAAAATAACAAGTACTTACTACGCAAAATAACCAGACAAAAATTTACGAGGAAAAGCAAGAAAACACAAATGTCGAAATCACTTGCACGCGACAACTGAACAAAGGTCCCTTCATGAGTACTTTGACTTCTGCTAGAGGAGTAAGCATAGTCTGGGTCGTCAGGTCACTTTTGAGTGATTCAATGATCTGAATTACCCCACCGATCGGAATTCCCCCACTTTTACTCTACTACTTCACAATTGTGAATCCACTATCCAGATCGGTTAAATTGTTTTTGAAATTGCTTTGGGCGAAAACACAAACATTTTTTCTTTCATGACATAATGTGAGTTAAGTAGTCAGTTTTGTTAAAAGCTCGAATTCTTTACTTGTGCTAATAATAACCAGCCAATGTTGTTCATGTTCGGTATGTCTATACAGTTTGAAACAGCGTACGCGCCTTTGGCGTGGGAGGCCCGGGTTCGATTCCCGGCGGGAGCTCATGTGGTTCGGATTCCACATTAATCAGTAGGTCCACGTCCCATATAGCCTCGCTGCTGAACGGGACGTTAAACTCAAAATCAACTTAACAGTTTGAAACAGTTAAATTGAAACTACAGTTTATCACAGTTAAACCATCACAATATTACTGTAAAAATACACAAATATTAGTGTTGAAATCTAGAATTGTCCTTTTCCTATTTTGAAATAACTAAATTGAACCAATACAGTTTCTAAATTGCGATTAAATAGTGACAATTTTAAATCTGCAAATTGCCTGCACGCTAGTGGCATCTGTTGGTGTCAGGCAGACATGTAGTCCAGATGATTACATGTTTTTTTGTTTTAATTACATAAAATTTTACTTACGGGAGACAACAGATCTGAAATTCAGAAGAAATAAAAGATACGGGTCACCGTACTAAACGTTCTCGCTCCAGTTCCTTAAGCTAAATCCTGTTGTGCTGCAGTGATTAATGGAACATTTTTTAAAAAAAACAGTTATAAGGCATTTTCGGAAAACTTCACCGAAAGAAAACTCATCCCCAAAAGTAAACTATCCCTTGTATAGATTTTTCCATAAGAACTTACGCCATATGTTAGGGTTATTAATGAAATATGTGTTTATAAAATAATAATCTCATGAGTGTTATTTTACAAATGTAAAAAAAAAAAAAAAAAAAAAAAAATCTTATCCCGAGAATAAAGTACCCCTTGTGGATATGGAAGTGATTTATGCAACATAAGAATAATAATGAAATATTTATTTAAGAAATACTAGCTTCAATTACCCGCCTCGCTGGGTTAAAATGAAAATTTAAATGCACAACTGCGTATCTCATGTGCTTGGTACCCGTAAAATATGCTGCTTTCGTTTTTAGTGGCATGGATTTAAACGGCATCGGAAAAATTACTGTTCATTTCAGCGACCCCGAAAACTATAGATTCGACGCTAATATCGGTCGTTTTCGATCATTTATAAATGTTTCTCCCCTGCCGCCCCCCCTAAGTTGCATCATCAAAGTGATATGACAAAACCATCTCAGGTCTCAGCCTCATCTATGATAAAAATTTCATCGAAATTGATCAGGTGGTTGAAGAGTGATGAAGTCAGAAATACCGTTCGTTTCATTTTATATCTATATCTGTCTATCTATATATATATATATATCTATCTATCTATCTATCTATCTATCTATCTATCTATCTATATATATATATATATATATATATATATATATATATATATATATATATATATAATAGGGGTAAAAGTGCGGGAAACGCGAAGGGGCGTCGTCCCCCAACCTCGAAAGAATATTACGGCGTCCCCCTGTTCCTAAAAAGATTACAATGGGCAAAGGTAGGCAAGGGGAACGCCGCGGCATCATGCCGCTACCTACCGTCCCCTGACCTTTTCAGATCCAATTCTAGCCCTATATATATATATATCCCTGCTCCCCCTCCCCTAAGTTGCACAACAAAGTAAAATAATAAAAGTCAGCACAGGTCCGAACCTCATCTATGCTGAAAATTTGATGGAGATCGATCTAGTGGATCAAGAGTAATGAAGTCACAAAGACACTTTCATTTTTTACCTTTTTTTTCTTTTTTTTTTACATATCTCTCCACCTTCCCCTCCCATAGGCCGCACCGTCAAAGTAAAATGGCAAAAAATATCCCAGGCCTGAACATCATCTATGTTAAAAATTTAATCGAGATCGGTTCAGTGTTTCAAGAGTTATTAGGTTTTATTTATTTTATATATTTCACCCTCCCCTCCATAGTCCCTAAGTTCTAACGTCAAAATGATAGATCACGTTCGATCTGAAGGAGGGGATTATCATATGTTGAAAATTTGAGTTCGCTCGGTTGGTTCAATTAGTGAAGTCACAAAGACAGTCACTTTAATTTTTTTTTTCATATCTTTCCACCTCCCCTTCCCCCACATTGTGCCGTCAAAGTAAAATGAAAAAGTCGTCCCAAGTCCAAACCTCATGTATTTTGAAAATTTTATCAAGATCGGTTGTGTGGTTCAAGAGTTGTTTTATTTATTTTTCATATATATCAGCCCCTCCCCTAGGTTCTACCATCACGGTGAAATCACGAAAAACTTTCCAGTTCCGAACCTCATTTGTGTTGAAAATTTAATTGAGATGGGTCGAGCGGTTCAAGAGTTAAGTCACAAACTAGTCACTTTTATTTATATTGATTTTTATATGTCTCCCCCTCCTCCCTCTTCCCTAAGTTGTTCTGTCAAAATGAAATGATAAAATACATCCCAATTCTAAGCCACATCTGTGTTGAAAATTTGATCGAGATCGGTAGGGTGTTCAAGAGTTATGTTTTATTTATTGTTTTCTATTTCTCCCCCTCCCCTAAGTTCTACCGTCAAAGTGAATATCTAAAAACACTCCCAGCCCAGAACTGCATCTATATCAAAAATTTGATTGAGATCGGTCGAGCGGCTCAAGAGATTAAGAATCACAAACATACTTTGATTTATAATATAGATAAATGAAATGGCTTCAGTCATTTTTGAGAATCTTCCGAAAAATATCCCCCAAGGATAAACTCACTCTCGTACATTTTTTAGAACAAACGAGTTATGCCATACTGTCATATTCTTAACGAAATATTTATGAAACATGAACAAACCTAGTCTATCAACAATTTTAGCTCTTGGGCTTACTTCCAAGGAATATGAAGCACTTATTCGGTCATTTATCGTGGTGTGACCACTGTCGTTAATTATCGAATTGTTAATATCCAGCCACAGGGGGAACAAACGAAAATGTACTCTGAATATGGTTTTGAAAATCGTCCTTGGCTCAGAGCAATAACGAATTTTGTACAGTGAAACCTGTCTTTAGCGGAATCAAGCGGAACTTGCAAAAATTTCCGTTAAAGTCAGGTTTCCGTTTAGTGGAGGTAGACCTTTCCTTTAAAAAAAATACATACTTATAAAGGGGCATACTGAGAAAATATATTGCTGTACGTACATTGTTAGATTACAGTACTTCTTTCTTCTACGAATAAATACACAAAAAAAAATAAATAAATAAAATGAATACAAAATATACTATGCACACGTTTTCTTTATTTCTCTAATAGCCAAGCAGGGTTTTCTGTGTACATTGCTGCTTGACTTTCCGCATACACTTTAATCTGAGACATTATACTAAGTGAATCAGAATCATTTTTCCGTTAAGGCAAATTTTTTAAACTTCTGAGAGCATCTTGATATGTATTTATTCTACACTCTTCTTCGAACTCGGTATCGTATTCCTCTTCTTCCTCTATCTTGTTTTCTTCTTTCCGACATTCTGTATGATTCTTGATTAAGTTGCGGAGATTAAGGACAGTTTGTGGGGGTGAATATGAGTAGTGGTTGGGAAAGGTCAAGACCGTCCAGAAATATTTAACAAAAGAACGAACATTTTATCGCAGACAGTGTAATGTATATGTCTCACAACATCTTCTAAAGCTGCAAGTCGGAACTCAGAATTTTCCCCTAAATGTTTATTTTTCTTTCCGTTGTCCGCGTAACACAGTTTCCGCTTAATGAAGGGACTTTTTACACGTTTTGTTCTCCAAAATTCATGGGACCGTGAAATATTTCCGTTTAAGACAGTTTTCCGTTTAATAAAGGGTCCGCTGAAGACAGGTTTTACTGTACTTAGTCTAAATGTTCCTATGATATTTCTAACAGTCGAAGTTACAATCCATTTGAACAACATCTAGTTCTTGTTGAACATCTAGTTGGATGAAAAACCATAATTTTCCGTTATTACATGAATTCAACTATGTAGAAAATAAAACGACTCATCTCAATCAAGCGAGCAAAAATAATGAATAAAAAATTGTAATCTCGTGCTACGTTTCGTGTCTCCAAAATAATTTTCTTTGTATTCATTTTCTTCAATTTTCCATCTCTCCTTTTTCAATCTTCTAATGTACTTTCTCTGAGTCTCTCTCATCGAATGATTATGTAGAAGATTGTATTATCGATAGATGTATATAATTATCGCGCACTTTCTTGATCGAATGTAATCCATCAGGCATCTTTGAGCTGGAAAATTGCGTTGATGACCTGGAACTGCGGAACAAATTCAGTGTCTGAATTCGTTAATGTCTAATCATAATAATAGTAATAATAATCATGCTTGTAATCTACACCTTTTCTTTAGTCTTGGAGTTAATGAGTTCCACTACTACAAAGATCGGAGTTGCTTAGAGTCTTGAGTCAAGCTACACTAAACTCTCCTTCCAAGTGGTTACCTTTTATCAAAGGTTTTGTTGTCAAGCACCTAATGAAGTAAATTCCGATAGCTCGACAGAATGTACTCCATGTTCGCGGTTAGAATCCTGAGAACAACTTTGCTTCAACTCTATGCATGTTCAGAACAGACAAGAGAATTTTCTACACTGTCTCGTATCAGAAAACGGATAATTAATGAAGGTAAATAAATTAGACGGGTAATTATTGAGAATAACTGATTGTGAAAATATTTTTTCTCTCCCACGGAGAGTCGAGTTCGGGACCATGTGAACATTAGACACAAGACGAGAAGGAATCGTGATTTGGTTTAATATATATATGATTGATTTTTTTATTACGTAGCTGTGACGTATTTATAATTTTCGTGCATCCATGCATGGAGCATGAATGTTCGTTGCAATAAATTGCAGATCCTTTACTTTAAACAAAATAATTAACGTGATTCAAACCCATACTAAGATAAGCAGCTCTACACAGTTCTGTGATGCTAACTACTAAACCATGCAAGCTTGAGTTTGGAAGTGTTCGGTCCATGTGTATCAGCCTTTCTTAGTTATTCTGTTCCTTACAAGCTTGAATCATCCCGTATCACCCAGTATGCTAGGTTTTAACAAAAGATCCAATACATTTCAATCAAAAATTTTCTTGTAGGCCTTCCATCTGGAGAACTACATATAGTGTAGCCAAACCCAAACTATCATTTAACTCAGTATGATATTCTTATTCCGTAGAAAATACGTAAACTCTATTTAGAGGCCGTTCAAACATTTTCTGGCCCCCGATCCATAAACTAATTATCGGGCAAGATCAGAATCTTTTGATCCATTTTTTTGGATCATTCCTAAAATTCTTGTCTATCTACATATCACTTATATATTTCTTTTTGTATACTGTTATGGTTGAATTCTATATGACAATTATATATTTACTTCATCAGCGTGAAACTGATCGTGTATGTTGTTCTTGTCAGACTATGCACGTTACTCTGTCACATTGTAAAACAAATTTCCCTGTAAGCACAGATCCAAGGGACGTAAGGATTTATGTCCACTTTTTTGGACTTAATCACATGAAGGTAGTCTAGATTTTGTGATCAGAAGAGTACAACTATGACACATTACTTTGTACTGTAACCGTAATGAATATTTGAACATGTACACATAAATATATAGCTAATTATGAGTGAGTCATTACCGTCCATCAAGGTAAAAGGTATTTATTTATTTAAGTCGTGCAAGAAATGACACGAGTCTCTGCTAATCGGACCTAATTCAATTGTTTAAGAAAGTGTAGTTTAGTATTGAAGTTACAAAACATAGGTAAATACGTAATATTCTCATTAAGTGAATCATTTTTTGCTTATAAACAAATATATTGTTCAAGCTGTAAAGAGTACTGCTTGGTTAGAAACTCAATTATTTAGTGCTGTTGCTAGGTCCGTTTCTTCTTACATTTTTTAAGCAAGCTGCAGCGTCACAATGTAACTACATGAAAGATATTCGTTGAAAGTAATTAAGTTTCATTTTAGCGCTTATTCCATGGATATAGTAGTATTTTAAATCCTGAGCATTGTACTAACCCTCTCTCACCAGCACCACCAATATTCTATCAAGCAAGGTTAATGCCTACGATTATTCTCATAATACAAGTAAACCGATTTTAGATTGTCCATATTTTGGGATCAACTGGGTGCATCAAGTCCATCAACGAACCTCTATTCTTAACTCTTGATCCTCTACACTCTGACAAAAATTGGTGGTCTATCCAGTAGTTCTTGAGATTTTCTCTCTCTCTCTCTCTGACGGACACACACAGACAGAATAAACATAAACAAGTTGTTCCGGTAAAGCAGATTTCCTAAAAGTCAGTATCCCATGGATCAGTGGATTACAGAAGGGAGTTTTGGGTTTTAATCCTCCTCCTGCCTTGCAGTGGTGTAACTGAGGAGCAGTGGCGAAGGGTGGTAAGAGGCCCGGCCTGCCCATTTAATTTCAGACATTATAATATATTAATTTTACTTGCACAGAGTGTATGATAATTTTCGATAAAGAAATGGTGGTTAGCATCACTGCTGGGAGCAGGCACGTAATAGGGGGGGTCCGAGACATGAAATACTGGGGTTATCCACACCAGAGTTCGATTATTCTAAACTATTTTACTGGTAACATATACTGATTCGTTTAGTCAGGATTTCGTAATGGGGGGGGGAGTGTGATATGAAATATTGTGGTTATCACACAAGGGGCTTGACCACTATTTTACTAGCAACACATATTGGTTTGTTAGGAATAAAATGAGGACATGATAGTAAGTATTTTAGTAAAAAACTATGAAAAAATGTCGAATAAAAGAATATTAAAAAGATTTAAAAAGATTTTACAATATCGAGGTTCCTTCTTCTGTTCATTCAAATATAACCATTCTCCTTTCATTAGGCCCTCAACTATTTTTAAAAAAGTACGTATCCAATAATGTATTGTAAAATATTTTACAATAATTGCGCTCCTTTCTCTATTGAATCAAATATTAACGGAACTTTCATCTACATAACTTTTTCTTTTTAATATCTGTCAAATACGTCTGTGCCAAATGAAAGTTAAAGGAGCAGTTGAAAACGGTTTCTGAAATAACATGTTTAATAGTACAGAGAAGCGATGATGAAAAATTATTTTTATTTTTAACGCTGACTTCCTATTTCTCGTTTCTTTTTGTTTTATCCTTCCTTATTTTTTTATTTCTGGTCTCGAAGGGGGGGTCCGGACCCCCCGGACCCACCCCTTGGCTACGTGCCTGCTGCGAGGCTCACCGAGCAGTGTCTCAGGCGGCAGTAGAACTACCGCCAAGCTACTCAGAAAATCCCGCGAGAGAACGTGTTGGTAATAACCTGCAAAAGAGACCGGCCTCGGCGCTTATCGACTTTCGTTTCTACATAAAGTGTTTCGCTTGAGACCTTCGATTTCGATTCGATATGCCAAACAAATATGCAAAATATGCCAAACAAAGACCAAGAGAACGTGGGCCCCATTCTGTACCAATTTTGCTTAATTTTGTGGACTCTAACGCAACGCAAAAGCTAGAACAAGCAATTCTGAAGGTGCTAAGTATATTATCGCAAACTAATTCTCCTTTATTCCTTTGCTTTACGCAAACCCGTACGAAATCAGACTCGTTCTGTTCATTAGTGTGTCTTTTTGAGATATTGTGAGTCTCTTTTTTTTTTTTTTTTTTACTTACATTTGCAAAAGCGAATGAAAGAAAATGCCAGTAAGTGGAGAATATGAACATAATATAATTCCTATTGAAGAATTGCCAGTCAGTGGTCTTTTGAAAATTAATGCGGTATCAAGGAAGGATGCCTGTGTTGAAAATAGAACAAACTAAGGGCAAGAGAGTTTTGCATGTATTGTGACAAAAATTATTTGGAGTTGTTGACACACAAAGAGCAGCGTATGTAAAAATATTTAAGTTTGATTCTGGTTTTAAAGGGGAATCAAGTGACATACAAAATGACTTGATTGTATGTTTGTCATGTGTTTTGAACAACATAATTAAAGACAAAATTTTAAAAGCAGAGTTTGTTTCAGTCCAAGTAGAAGAAATGCAATTTAATTGGTCCAACTGAAACAATTAAATTGCATTACAGAGAATTAAGATTAGTTATCAGTCACATACGTGAATTTCATTATTAAAATTGAGATCCGGATCGAATAAGTGCTGTCGATGGTCTACAATTACGTTAAATTCATTTGAATTTGTCTTCTTGTGTTTTCAGTAAAATATTTATGTCCATCGATAATCTTGATATTTTGCATTGTAACTATGTTACTTCAGATGAGATTAAAAGTGCTATTAAGCATCGCAAACCCAAACAATCTTGTGGCCCAAATGGAATTTCTTTTTACATTATTAAAGCATGTGGAGAGGTTCTATCCGAACAAATTAAATTTATTATTAATTTGTCATTGAAAACTAATATTTTTCCTCAAAAATGGAAGGAAACAAAAATAACTCCAATATTGAAATCAGGTAATTCGAACGTTATGACAAATTATAGGCCTATTTCAATAATTAATTCAATGTGTGAAGTATGTGAACACATACTATACGAAAAGTTGTTTAATCATGTGAAAAATTGCATTTCCCCAAATCAACATGGCTTTTTCCCTAACACATCAACAGTAACTAACTTGTTAGAATTCTCATAGGAGATCTACAATTGTTTCGAAAAAAAAAGGAACAAATGGATGTAATATATTTCGACTTTGCTAAGGCTTTTGACAAAATAAATCACGAAATATTAATCAAGAAACTTAAAACGTTCGGATTATCCAAAAATTTAATTATGTTGTATAATGTTTCCCCATTATACAACAAGATTGACCCCATACGCAGATGAAATTATTGGAGATTATCAGTGCGGATTTAGACGAAATCGATCAACTATCGACCAAATATTTACCATTCGCCAAATACTCGAAAAGAAGTGGGAATACAATACCCCGGTACATCAACTATTTATTGATTTTAGAAAGGCTTACGACTCGGTTAGGAGAGAAACATTATACAACGTTCTTACAGAGCTTGGAATACCGAGAAAGCTAATTAGATTAATTAAGATATGTTTAAGTGAAACCCAAAGTAAAGTCCGGGTAGGAAAATTTTTGTCCACGAGCTTCCACGTCGAAAATGGCCTGAAACAAGGAGATGCGTTGTCGCCATTATTATTTAACTTTGTGCTGGAATACGCCATAAGGAAAATCAAAGATAGCAACCAGGGCCTAGAGTTGAACGGCATTCACCAGGTTATGGCATATGCTGATGATGTAAATTTAATAGGGGATGATAGGAGAACAGTAGAAATAAATGCAGAGATATTATTAAACGCTTGCAGGGACATGGGTTTAGAAGTAAATGCAGAGAAAACTAAATACATGGAAGTGCGTCGGGACCGTAATACGGCAAATTGTGGAGGCGTTAAAATATTAAATAATACTTTTGATAAAGTGGATACTTTCAAATATTTAGGATCAATATTAACAGACGAAAATTATATTCACGAAGAAATTAAATGTCGACTAAAAGCAGGGAATTCGTGTTACTATTCGGTTCAAAATCTCTTGTCGTCGCGAATTCTGTCGAGGAATTTGAAGCTTAAAATATATAAAACGATAATCATGCCTGTTGTTCTGTACGGTTGCGAAACATGGTCGCTTACTCTGAGGGAAGAACATAGACTGAAAGTATTTGAGAACAGGATCCTGAGAAGAATATTCGGACCCAAGAGGAACGAGAATGGGGAATGGCGGAAGCTTCATAACGAGGAACTACATAGTTTATACGGTTTACCCAACATTGTTAGGGTCGTCAAGTCTAGGAGGCTTAGGTGGGCAGGTCATGTAGCTAGAATGGAAGAAAGTAGAAACGCTGTCAAAGTCTTGACTGGTAGACCCATAGGAAAACGACCATTAGGAAGACCTAGGCGCAGATGGGAGGATAATATTAAGATGGATCTCGCAGAGATAGGAATACAAAGTAGAAACTGGATCCAATTAGCTAAGGATAGAAGTCAGTGGAGAGCTTTTGTGAACGCGGCACTGAACCTCCGGGTTCCATAGGCCATAGAGTTAGTTAGTTAGTTTAGTTGTTTCTATCTTATTTACATAATAGAAATCAATATGTAGAGTTTCAAGAAGAAATTTCTTATCAGTTTGTAAGTTCATCTGGTGTTCCGCAAGGTTCCAATCTTGGTCCTTTTGTTGTTTTTAATTTTAATTAATGATTTGCCTGAGGTTGTAGAAAATTCCAATTGTTTGTTATTTGCCAACAATGTAAAGATTTATAAATCAGTTACAGTTGAAGAAAATAGTAAAATTTTACAAGACTTGAATAAAATCATAGATTGGTGTGGTTTAAATAAACTACAACTGAACGCAAGTAAGTGTAAAAGTGTAACCTTTAATAGAAAAAACAAATTAGTTAAATATGTATACAAAATTAATACTATCCAGATAGAGAATGTTACATCGATTAGAGATCTTGGCGTAATTTTTGATTGTAAATTAACATTTGGTAATCATTTAGTTAGTGTTATAGACTCAGCAAATAGAGCCTTAGGTTTTGTTATCAGAAACACACAAATATTTTCACAACAGTCAGTAATTATTAAGTTACATGCAACCTTTGTTAGAAGCAAATTAGAGTATGCGTCTGTAATCTGGAGTTCCCACTTTAAGAGACATCCAAGCAATTGAGGTAATTCAAAACAAATTTTTGAGGTATTTATATTATAAAACATTTAAATCAGATTCAACAACTTACTTGTCAGTGTCTCTTTTACGCTCGCTATTCAACCTAAGTAGCTTAAAGGATAGAATAATTGTACATTCTCTTATTCTAAGAAATATATTGACAAATAGAATAAACAGTTCAACACTGTTGCTACATATCCCTTTCTATGTACCAAGATATCGCTCCATAAATCAAAATATATTTTTATATACCTATGTCGAAAAGTTCAACTCATGCACACTCACCTATTATACGAATGCTGAGAGTCTATAATAAATTAAATGATAGGATAGACCTATTTTCATATGGAAAAGTTAAATTTGTTAAATTTTTCTATGAAATATTGAATAATGACCATGTATGATCTATCATTATTTGTTAACGTACTGATATATACATATGTATATTATTGTTCTCGTGGGGCCGCGGTGGCTCAGTAGTAAAGCGTTCACCACTGGTGCTTGGGGTTTCGGGTTTGATCCCAGTCCCCGCCAAGTGAACTTTGTGGTGGACAAACACCGTGTGCGTGGGTTTTCTCGGGGTTCTCCCGTTTCCTCCCACTTTCTTCATTCCACCATTTCATTCATTTCTCATCTTCACTGTCTCCTTTAGCCTAACCGGCATAACCGTGATACGTAAAACTCATTTCGTTTCATTTTCATTGTTCTCATGGCTGGATTGTACATTCTTTCCTTTTTATCTTTTATTTTTTTCTTTCCATGTTTTGTAAGATCATGTTACCAACAATTATGTAAGTCAAGAAGGTATGTTATGAGTGTATGCCTGTGTACTTACATATATATATATATATATATATATATATATATATATATATATATATATATATATATATATATATATATATATATATATGTGTGTGTGTGTGTGTGTGTCTGTCTGTCTGTATGACTGTGTGTGTATAGTATGTTAAAATACTTGGGGCAAGAACATATATTTTATCTTTTAATTTAGATATATTGTGGACACAAATACAAAAAAAAAATGAATGAAAAACCCTAGCAATAAAATGACACTCGTCTTTCAGCTTACGATTAACTATTCTTAAGTGTCTCAATAGGTAACACCGTTTTACTTTTCTTTTCTTTTTTATACATAAACACAATTATATCATTACCACGGACGTGATAATTGCAAAACCCGCAGAATCGTTCTTTTCCATTTCAAGCACTTTATTTTACTACGGCGGGAACACAAATTACCAAGAAACAGGAATTGTCCTTTCACGTGTGATAGGTAGAAAGACACACACACACACACCACAACCAAACATTGTGGCCCGGTTTTTTTCTGAAATAGTTCGCATAACCTCCGGAAGATGTCAGACTCCTTTGACCTCTGCGAGAGAGATCTCCGAGCGATATCGCCGTGTGTAAATACAAAATCTCTCTTGCATATGATAAAAAAAATCTCTACCCCTGATGATTTATCAAATATAAATGCCGCCTTAGAGTGTTATATCTATCTGTCTATCTACTATGTCGCTCTCTCTCTCTCGCTATATATATATATATATATATATATATATATATATATATATATAGGGTGTTAATGAACTATACCGACAAACTGTACGAGGCGATTCCTCACATCAAAATAAGATAAAAAGTTCATATCGACCTATGGCGAAAAATGCATAGTTTCAGAGCTAGGGGTGTCCAAAATCGAGAAAAAGCTAAATTTCAATGGGCCCTACTTAGAATTCCAGAAATTGTGGATGGTGGTTCTTATCAGCGTACAGGAAGTCGCGTATACACAATCCAAAAATGCATATTTTATCAACTGTCAATAGGTGTAGAGGGTATTCCCTACAGGGTGTAGTTCTCAGATATGTTTTCAATAGAGTTTTCAGATTTACTCTTTCAAGAAGGGTAGGCAGAAGGTAAACCTTGACAACAATGGACATCCAATGCTTCAGAGGGAAGGCGAAAGTGTTAGGAAAAAGCAGCTCCATTTTTTTTTTTTGTGTGTGTGTGTGTGTGTGTGTGTGTGTTCGGAATAATATGTATTTCGTCACGGTATACTTCACGCTTTCTTCACTTTCAACCCTGAAAGATAACATCGCAGCATACGTTTTCCCGAGTACAAGGGACCGTGCTGCTGACGATCCTTAACACTTCCGACATCGTGCCGTGTTCACTGCTATCAGGGCTTATCGTTTGTCTGCTTTGGACCAATCTTAAAGTCAGAGCATATCTCAAAATTCTGTTAATGGAATGTCTGGGAATTTCAACCTGCAGGGAATAATTTGTACACCCATTGAATGTTAATGAAATGTGCAGTTTTGGACTGCGTATGTATGACTTTCTTTACGCTGATAAAGACCACCATCCACAGTTTCTAAAATTTCAAAATAGGACCTCTTGAAATATGGCTTTTTCGCGATTTTGGACAGCCCTAGCTCTGAAACTATGCATTTTTCGCCGTAGGTCCATATGAACTTTCTCTTATTTTGATGTAAGGAATCACCTCTGAAAGTTTGTTTGTTTGGTATAGTTCATTAACACCTTATCTATCTATCTATCTATCTATCTATCTATATATATATATATATATATATATATATATATATATATATATATATATATATATATATATATATAATATATGGCGCCGGACCGCTGGTGGTGGTGTGTTAGGTCGGTCTCCATACTACGTCAGGCGCAGTGGAACAGCAGTGTCCAGTGGCTGCAGCAGACGGAGGTAGTGTAAAATGGGAGACCTCTCAGATTTTCAAAGAGGGCAAATTGTTGGTGCGCGGTTATGTGGAGTGAGTGTGACGGCAGTGGCTACTGTGTTAGGTGTGTCGCGTGGGACAGTGTCGAAGGTGATGACGGCCTACACAACACACGGGAAAACCATATCGGGGAAGCGGAACAGTGGGCGGAAGAAAATCATAAGTGACAGGTCACGCCGGGTATTAAAGCGCATTGTCACGCAGAACCGTCGTGCCACTGCGGGGCAAGTGACGGACGAACTCAATCAGCACCTCCCCCACCCTGTTTCGACAATCACAGTCCGCCGCGAATTACATGACATGAACTTACGGGGTCGTGTTCCACGGGCAAAATCGCTCATCAGGGACCATAACGTTTTCGCATGCCGCAAATGGTGCCGCGACCATGCAACTTGGACCATTGAGGACTGGAAACGTGTGATATGGTCGGATGAGTCATCCTTCACCCTATTTCCAACTACGGGCCGTGTTTATGTGTGGAGAACGCCCAAAGAAGCTTATGATTTGCAAAGTCTCCGCCCAACTGTGAAACATGGCGGCGGTTCGGTGATGCTGTGGGCCGCCATATCATGGTTTTCATTGGGTCCTGTGGTCACACTTAGCGGACGAATCACTGCCAACAATTATGTCGCAATTTTAGGAGACCACTTGCATCCTATAGTCCGGATGTTGTTCCCGGACAATGACGCCATCTTCCAGGATGATAATGCACTCATTCACACAGCTGGCGTTGTTGCAGCGTGGTTTGAGGAACATCGGGATGAAGTTCAACACCTCCCCTGGCCCGCCCAGTCCCCAGATCTCAACATAATTGAACATCTGTGGTCCGTCTTGAAAACACGACTCCGGCGACGATTTCCACCTCCATCCTCTCTCAAAGAACTGGCCGATGCCCTGCACGATGAATGGTGTAAAATTCCATTTGCTACCATTCACGACCTCTATGCCTGCATTCCACTTCGCATGAAGGCTGTTCTGAAGGCGAAAGGTGGCCCGACACCATATTAATCTGGTAAGTTGCAATTTCGTTCAGGTGTTTCCATTTTTCTGATCACCATCTGTATATATATATATTAAATATATATATATATATATATATATATATATATATATATATATATATATATATATATATATATATAATATTATAATCTCCAGAACCTGTTGTTAAAAAATTAGAATAACATCACTGCTTTCTAGTAAAGGGAAAGAAATCTTAACAAATAAGTTACTACACGATTTTGAAATATATGTTTAAAATAATGTTTTAAACTGTTCAAAATGTTTAAAACATGTTTTTTTTATCGTGTGTGTTTTAAACATATGTTTTGTTCGTTTTCAAAAAAGAAACTGTCCAATCCTGCTGGGGATACCCTTTATTAGATCCCTGGTGGTAGCGCTAAGTTGTCCAAATTATTTTGTTGGCCGTGTTTGTTATTCAACAATGTAAATAGATAAGCAATTGATTTATAGTAGACGCCTACTATTATTTGCAAACTATTATTTTCAACGAACATAAAAAGTTCGTTACTGAATTCTCTGTGTGCAATGCTGTCCAAACTCATGAGCTCGGCACTCACGAGTTCGGAACTCACGCTCACTCGACCTCAACCTCAAGAAGCGAGCGTAAGGTCAGACTGATTATGTGAACGTGAGGTCGAGTGAGTGTGAGGTCAGGCAGCTGATGTGAGCGTGAGGTTGAGTGCGCTTGAGGTCAGGCTGGTTATGTGAGTGTGAGGTCAGAGCGCTGAGGTGAGCGTGAGGTTGAGTGAGGTTAGGTCATACTGATGTGAGCGTGAGGTCAAAATTAGTTTGTGAGCGTGAGGTTGGATCAAAGTACACCTGGTTATTCCAATAGCAGGGAGAAGTACTGTATATTGTAATTCGAAAACACTGTAGATGTTTTGTTCTCTACATTCTAAAAACGAGTAGGGTTTTGAGAACCATAAAAATATAGTTGAACATGGTATGGCCGTTGGAAACATATTTCTTGTTACATAAACAAAATTAACGTTACTTCCTGTGTTACCAGAATCATGTGAGGAAATTCGTTTGTGGTACATAAAACATGCCATATTGTTATTGCTTTTATAGTTGCACGCATAATACACATAGTTGCACGCATAATACACATAGTTGCACGCAAAATACACATAGTTGCGTGAACAATATACATGGTTGTATGTATCGTTCCGTGTCGCGCATGCGCTGACCAACGTGAAACACGACTAAAGATGCCATTTGCAATTTCAAGAACGAAGAGTCTTACCAATAGTGTATGTGTCCAAAGGAAAAGCAAAACAGTTATTAAAAACATGGATTCTAAATGAACTAATAGAGAAATGTGAAGGAAAGTTTATTTAAGGAAGTTTATCCATTTCCTGGCATGTAAACGAGCATAACATAATGAGCCATGTTTCTAGCACAAATATACACATTAGATGGCAGCACTGTTACTCTCGTAAATGCTGCCCAAAAGTTCACTTCATAACATTTCTTTCGTAAAGGATTACAAGAAATATAACACTTTTTATTTTCCGTTGTACAATTTTATTAAAAAATACATATCTCATAAAGCTTTGCTTATGACACAAAAGTACGGCCAACTTAGATTGTCACTGTTACTTATTAGATATTTCTGGTATTAATACAAGGAGTATTTTAATTTTATATATACCCACCCGAAGCATAATCCTCAATCCTGTTTGCCACCTACACCTATCCAAAGACGCACAAGGGACTTCCCCAGTGCGTCAACCCGTCCACCCAACCTCCTAAAGGGGTTAAGGGGGGGGACCAAACCAGTATTCCTGTGTCACGCTCTAAGCAACCTAGACCAACATCGCCACAGGACACTACCATTCCAACCGCTACCATCAAAAAGGCTAAGAGTACCAACCAATCGCTTCATCAAACTTCAATAACCATGGATACCGCTTCTCCAAACCCATCTACCTCTGCTACTCCCAACAACACATCATCCACTCCAGCTTCTGTTCACAATTTCCTACTAACCGGCTATGAGCCAAAATATAAGTCCGAGAAAGAAATCTTCCTTCAAATCTCAAAGTATGTACCAAGGGCCGAACTTCATCAAATTATCAAAACCAACAATGGCTTCATTCTAAAATCTCAAAATCCAAATTTCCACATCCACGTATGCAATAAGGCCACATTTGAAATATTTGGACCGAAAGGAAACCTCAAACCTTTAAATCCTAGCTCTCCAAAGTCTCCTCCACCTCCCAGAATGCCTCCACTCCTATCAGTCGTTATACACGGCGTAGATCCCGACATCTCCGACGACGAAATTCATGACAAGCTTCGTCAAGAAGGACTCGAAGTGAAGAAATGTCTTCGGATCAAAAACGACCGAGGACCTACCTACCTAGTCCGTATCCTCACAAACCAACAAGATGTCATTGATCATCATCTTGCCAACGGCACCTATATCTATAGACGCCGACATAAAGTCGAACCTTCCAAAACTCCAGCACCTCTACCTGAACGATGCGAAAACTGCCAGATTTACAACGACCACACCAGCTCATCCTGCATCAACCAAACCAAATGTGGCTATTGCGCGCAAGACCATCCAACAAAAAACTGCCCCAACCTCAAAGATCCACCAGAATGTAACACCTGTGGAGAAAAACACCCAACCTACAGTTTCCGTTGCCAAGGTAAACCCCGATCCAGCCAAACCCGAATTAGTGGTACCACTCCGCCCTATAGACACTCCCACTCCTCCTAGTAACTTTCTGAAGGACCCTGTGACAGTCGAAGATCTCCTACGCTTCATGACTGTTGCACTCCAAAACCTCAATCCTTTCCACAGGGACCACATTCTGACCCAAATCATCCTCCGCGCCAAAAGCATGTACAACCTCCAGCTGCATGCCACCTACAGCGGCCCGAATGTACACTTTGAAATCCATTCTACCGAGACATCCTAAATGATGGCAAGACCGTCAACATACAACTTTCTATTCCTCAATATCCAATCTCTACCTACTCACTAAATCATGTATACCCATCTACCGCAGGAACACAACATAACTGCCTTCGCCCTACTTGGCTCCCCAGATATCTTGCTACATACCAAAATAGAATAGACACGATAGCCCTCATAGAAACAGAATCCATGGCGAAACAATGATAGGTATTAAAAACTACATACCACACCTTTCTCCCCAAGTCTCTCTACCAGAATACAACATCGAAATATTATATCTAAAACACCGCACTAACGCAATAGGAGCAATTTACATCCGCCCTGGACACCAGATCCGCACTGATTTCTTCACACACATTGACAGGAAAAATAGACATTACATAATTATGGTAGACATTAACTTTCACAGCAGAACCCAAGCCGATAAATAGGACTTCCTTATCTTTATAGACCAACAAACCAATGGAGAATTCCATGTACTACCAAAACCCACCAGACCAATTAGCAATACATCTCCTGACATAGTTATAACCTCCTCAACGCTTTCTTAACATACAACCCTCGAGGTCCTGGACTCAATTGGCAGCGACCACATTCCTATAAAAGTTACCCTTGATTTTCCTAACCACCTTCCCCTGATAACTCCAACCAATAGAAAGATATATGCCTATCATCATGCTGACGGGAATTCATACCGACAACAAATGGATCACTCCATTGCAAATATCACACCTCCTTCAAATTACGAAGAACTTTCACAAGCCGTCCAATCTATCACAAACATCCTTCAAACAGCAGCAGATCAACATATCCCAATTCAAAATATCACTCCTCATAAACCCAAACTACCTACCCCTAGTCATAGCCTCTCGCCGTGCCTTCAGAGAATACCTATTGACCCGAAACCTTGAAGCCCTTCGCCTTCACCGACAATACCTACGAATAGTCCACAATTACATAGTAGCCTACAAACGCAGACAATGGATACTCACATGCAAGAAAATCTCCACAGAAGCTTACCCCACGAAATACTGGAAGCGCTTCAACCAACTTACAGGCAAAAATAACCATTAACCATATCCTATCATTGCTAATAACCATGCTCCAACCACAGACACCGAGAAAGCTAACATATTCGCAGATCACCTGCAAGATATATTTACACCCCTTCCTGGACGCGCCTTATCTCGCAATCTATCCCGAATCATCAACCAAAGATCCGACTCACACTCACCTACTCTAACTCCGAGCAATTATCATACCGCCAATGAACAAGATCCTCTCACAGCTCCTATATTACCAAATGAAATCCATAACATCATTACCCGAAAGGAAAACACCGCACCAGGACTTGAGTCCATATCCTACCGCCATATCAAAGAATCGCTCCCTTCCATGTACTCTCTCCTCTGTGCAATATATAACTTTATGCTCAGAACTGAATACTTTCCAACCGAGTGGAAAGTCCCCAAAGTTCTAGTATTCCTGAAACCAAAAAAGCCTCCCCAAGACCCCCAATCCTATCGACCCATCCAACTCACATCTACCTTCAGCAAAATACTGGAGCGCATTCTGGTCCGACGCTTACATACCAATCTATCCATACACAATCTCTTGCCACGAGAGCAAGCAGGCTTCCGTCCCAACTACAGCATCCTAGATCAGCTCCTACGTCTTAGCACAGCAATTTACAACCAGTTTAACTAATCAAAACCCTCATGCCTCGTAACCTTCGACCTCGAAAAAGCGTTCCACAAAATCTGGCACGCTGGATTGATTCACAAACTCCACAATTTCTTCCTACCGCACAATTACATTCGGCTCATACATTTCTTCCTAACCGACAGAGTAACATAAGTTATCATCAATGAAGCCTTCGCAACCCTATTTTCCTCCATTGAGGAGTCCCGCAAGGCTCTGCACTATCATCTCTCCTTTACATACTGTATCCCGCCGATCTCCCGGAATTCACAAATAACCTAAACATTTTCCAATTCGTAGATGACATAGCCTTTCTCGCAACAGGCAACTCCATTCAGCAAATAAACAAAACACTACAGGCCAGCATCAATACCTTTGTCCGGTGGTGCTCCACTTGGCGCCTAAAGATAAATCCTACCTAAACTCAAGCCTTAGTATTCCTACCCCCTAAGACACGTAACAAGATCCGGAGAAATCCCCGACTTTTAGATATCACCGTCGACGATACACCAATCCCTCCAACAAACACATTCACCTATCTTGGGATCACCTAATCTAACCTGGAATCCACACCTGCAAACCATTACTTCAAAAGCCCGAAACCGACTAAACCTTTTAAAGCGATTATGTGGCACAACTTGGGGTCTAAATGCACATATAACCACCAATACCTACAAAGCCTTCTTAAGGCCTGTTCTCACCTATGGTCATACTACACGGACCTCAGCAAACCACAAGTTCTACCAGAAACTAGCCATCCTAGAAAGGCATGCACTCCGCCTCGCATACCGAATAAGCTTGCCCAGCCCGAGAGAGCTTTACGACCGGATAGATTTCTCTCCCATCTTGTTAAACCTTGAAACCCTTCACCAAAAATACATCAACAATAGAACCGAAACCGCCCATCCCATGATCGTAGACGACATCCAATATGATGCAAACCACGACGCGCCGCCAATCCATCAGGATTCACCTCTCCAACACTACATGACTTTACGCCATCTTTCCCAAGATCCCGCTACAATAGACTCTGAAATTCTAAACATTTAAAGATCTCAACAACTATCATCCGACATATACCCGTCTTATGCATGAACCTATACCAGGATACCGAACACCCAAACACTCCTATACTAAAAGATCGAGCAGGCACATGTCTGCTCTAGCCGACCATTCTAAGGTTGTCCAGAGTTTCCCTTAGTCACACCAGGCAAATGCCGGAATGGTACCAAACATAGGCCCTGGCCGAAAGAACTTTCCAAAATCCTTGTCCATATTCCTAAAATAAAATAATAAAATAAAATAAAAAATATATAAAATAAAAATGAAAATCTAATGATTAAAGAAAACTACCCAAACCCTTCAACAAATAAACCATCCTCTCCTGATAATCCTTACTCCTCTAATCCGAAGAAAGGGCGTTACCCTTGAAACGGGATGACGACCACAAAATTATAAATAATGATGAGCTCAGAGGTGCTGTCACACTGCCTTTTTCGCTTGTTCTCGCAGCGTTACAGTGTGATTGAAGGGACAATACCAACTTAAACACAATTTTTGAGTTTATGATCAGCGCAGCACAAAATAGGTTATTATAATAGCAAGTGCATACGATACAGCAGCCATCTTGACATTTTGATTATGGTTAAAGCAACATGTCTTATATTTTTGGGACAGCCATAATAAATCTTGTGATGGTCTCGACCACCATTCTGTATGGTATTTCCAACTATATAGAAGCTGTATAGTTGCAATGTTAAAATGATAAATATGTCTGGGACAACCATAATTTTTGTTGACCCAGCTAGAGTTTTTTAACAATATAATATTGTACTCCGAGTCATAATTCTTGCTGGCGCTATATTAACAATACTGTATAGTTACATTCAACCATAATTATGGTTGTCACCGCATAGAAGGCGCAACCTTCTAACGGCTGCTGGCTTTTCGCTGGCATAGAAAAAAATTATGGTTGAATATAGCAATACCGTTTTTAGGTGTATACAAAAGCTCCTTTTTCTCTATCTGAAGATAACACCTGCTGTGAAACGATCACAGGTAAGCAGGGAGTGTCTTTGGTCCGCCACCTTTTTTTTCTTTTTTTTTTCATTGGCCAACTTGGGATAGAAATTTTAGTGTCTTTGTCATCAGGTATTTCTTATACTGCTTGTAGGCGATCCAAGAAAGCATGAACAAGACCATTCAATACCTCAAATTTACACGTTCAAAGGAGTATTGTTCAAGACACTTGAACAAGAGTCTCGAACGGATTTGAAAGAACTTTTACACGATCATAGAGGTATTGAATCTGTTTTATATTCTTGTTAATAGATGGCAGTCCAAAACAAGAGAGTGTAACTATGAAAACAAATTAAAGCGAAACTGCGTACTGATTTAGTTCAGACCTGCACACGAATAGCTATAATATTAGCATATTTTTCGTAACTTTCTGCAGGCATTTGTAATTTAGTAGATTATATTAAATAATTTAGAAAACAGGTCAATTGATTTTGCAGCAATCCCATCGAATTTTCACTAAGTAGTTTGTCCCTTTTACATTAAATGCGAGTTAGGTTAGGTGACGTTAAAAAAAGTAAAGTGCTGCTTAAGTATAAAATCGTTCCCTATACTAAGCTTTTTTTTAAAAAAAAAATCTGACTCTTCAAATGGCGTGCTGATGACAGAACCACACTCAAAAAGAAAATCGAACTGTTTTCTAAAATTGTGTGTATCACTAGGCAATGACTGCCTTTTGATGTTATTTCTGCTTTGGCATCGAAGACTGTTTAAACAAAAGGCTGAAATCACAGAAAACTAAACGAAGCAATGATAATATTTTTCAGCTACAGGACTTACCGCCCATATCTGCATCAGACTTTCTTCACAAATCGATCCCAGTTTTGGTACTGGTTAAGAATAACCCGTCAAACGAATAGTAATTTTAATGTTAAAATGTGTGAGTGTGTATGAAGGAGAATTATCTGAGATACTGTAATAATTCCCACTGTCGAAACATGCCTGTATAATGTAGGAAACCAGTATTTTATGTTTAGAAGTTTGTTACCAGTATCAAATCATTATAGGAGCTATAGTTCAGATCAAATGAGTGAATACGATGTCAAGGGTTTGTTGCACTATTCTAATTTATACATGATTCTTATTCTTGTACTATAACCTCCGTCAATGACGCGCCGCTCCGTACGGACTACTCTCCCGTGGACCCCCCTTCAATGCTCCTGCCCCGACATTGTTAAATAGCATCTCGATTTTATTTATTTATTATTTTTGCACAGTCTTGTATGTAGCATATGTTAGGATGCACATTTGTACCTTACGGGAAAGCACTAGTAAAATTAATCTGCACGCGTGAAAGTAACCTCTACCTTAAGAAATAACTTCTCAAATACTGTGTGAATTTCGTGACAAAATAATTAGATTACAGTAGGATAACATGTAATTATTTCCAGGATACTTCAGTTTGCGACCATATTATCAATCTGTACGCAATTATTTGATATTATCAGATATGAATAACAACACGTCTTATACAAAACGTCTTATTAAATCAAGAAACGTCAGTTACATATAAATATATATATATATATATATATATATATATATATATATATATATATATATATATATATATATATATATATATATATATATATATAATATGAAAAAATGAAATCTTTGTTTTTTGTCCCACGTTTATGCCGATTAGGCTAAAGGAGACGGTGATGATGAGAGATGAGTGAAATGGTGGAATGAAGAAAGTGGGAGGAAACGGGAGAACCCCGAGAAAACCCACGAGCACGGTGTTTGTCCACCACAAAGTCCACACGGCGCGAGCTGGGATCGAACCAGGGACCCCAAGCACCGGAGGTGAACGCTCTACCACTGAGCCACCGAGCCCCCAATATATATATATATATATATATATATATATATATATATATATAAAAATAAATAAAAAAATAATTTAATGGACTCTTCTTTCTTAATCTACACCCGGTATTCTTGTATATTAAATTCTCAAATAATACTTCTCATTGCCTCACAATTTAACAAATGTTATGGGAATGCAAGCATTATAACTATATAAATCGTGAATATTATCAACAAAAAATACTAACAATATCTTCCGGCGCAAATATTAGCTTTGTTTATTATAATACACACTTGGAATATCAGATAATTATGGAGAAGAGTAACGAAAAGATATTTATTCAACTGCAGCTTTGTCTCACCACGCCATTTTTTTTTTTTTTTTTATTTTCCTGCACTCAAACTCGAGCGCTGATTGGCTATTGAATGCTCTTGAATTGGATTGTTTAGAACAGGACCTCAACGAAATTTCTTGAACGAAACTATTGAATTCAAGAGAAAAATGACGCCAGTGCTGACGTCTTTTTCATCAAATAGTCTTGAATGGTCTTGAACAAGTCTTGTTCAAGCTTTCTTGGATCGTCTACAAGCAGTATTAGAAGCAAGTAGAAAATAATCATGGAATGTCTTGATGTTTTGTCAGGCACACTGGAGTATTTGGCCTCGAAATCCGGTCAAGAGTATTCATTTAGTATCATAAAATAACCGATTAAATTAAATTCTTTTGTAGGCCTATTTACCTACATTTTTAAAGATACATTAACACCAAAAGTGGTTTGAATATTTTCCTTTGTTCCTTTAACTATAATTTTCTATTGTGATTTTGCTTGACATTGTACCAGTATAATAGAGATTTTGTTGGCTGTCAGTGTTTTATTTACGAATTTTCTAGAGGGGGGGGAGAATCTTGAATTTTGGGCTAGCAGTTAACCACATAAGAAGTGCAGCCTTCCCCCGCCCTCAACCGAGGGGAGCCCATCTCTCCAACTACTTGGGCGCAATTTCCCCCCGAATACACTATTCGCTCCCAAAACAGACTGCTTAAACTCTTTGTGAGATTCCCCCTCCCCAATGATTTTCCACACTTATTTGCATGTCGAATACATTGCAGGCTACATCACTTAGTAGTCCTTGTCCATTCTTTCTAAACAGGAGCAGTCTATACAGTATTTTCTTTCACCTTCCGTCATAATTTCACCCTTTCAAGCCAGAGAGAATACATTCATTCAGCTTCACAGTTGCCGTTCATAAAAGAAAAATTATAGTATAATTAAAACTGCGATTCTGTCATTTTGAAAGAAAATAGGCCCTCCCTCCAAAAAAAAGTCTAACGGGTGCAACCAACGCCCTAAAACCAGCCTGTGGGCACCCCTGTCTGCTCCAAATAGAAAATAGAATTTACATATTTTCTGGGCGAGTATTTGAGATACATTATCACATCTTCAAAGTATATAGAATTCCATATACACCGACTATCTACTTGGAAATAAAATTCATATAGTTACCAATTAATTCCTTTTGTATAAATATAACTACGCAGAACAGCCATAAATAAATGTTTTGTATTACTATAAGTGTGCCAGTCCTCGACCACTTAACTCATTTTCGTATAATCCTTTAATGCTTTAATCGTTGTTCAAAGAGCGGAACAACTTAGAAGGATACAACTAGCTCACGTGTGTTTTTTACAAACGATTAATTTGAGTTTTACAATACGAGCTAGTTCAATAATACAAGAAATTCGTTTCGAATTTTCGACTGTACGTAATAGTTTTAATATTGAAAATACCGAGAGTGTCTCTAAAGTGACCAGAATAACTGTTTGGACTGTTGAAATTTATGTAGATAGAAATTGGTAAGGTGGCAGATGTCGAGGGTCACATGCGAAAGAGAACTTAGGGAAGAGGCCGAAGCGCATCATATGGACCGGCCTCTACGCAAATGTCTACTGCAAGTATAAGGTTAAAATTTCACTTAACTTCGACCAATGATTCAAGCCATAGATTTGCAAAATCAATTATTTCTTGGAGAGCTTAATTTTTACTTTATTATTATTATTATTATTATTATTATTATTATTATTATTATTATTATTATTATTATTATTATTATTATTATTATTATTGGACTTTCGGGGGCCGCGGTGGCTCAGTGGTAGAGCGTTCACCTCTGGTGCGTAGGGATCCAGGTTCGATCCCAGCCGCCGCCAAGTGGACCTTGTGGTGGACAAACATCGTGTGTGGGGGTTTTCTTGGGGTTCTCCTGTTTCCTCCCATTATTTCATCATCACCGTCTCCTTTGGCCTAACCGGCGTAACCCTCTGACGTTAAACTCAGATTTCATTTAGAAGAAGGGTTACGAGAGATGACAACTATTCTTAGATGCCTAACCAGATTCCAAAACCTACTTGTCGCTAGTTCTTACCTTTTTTGCAATATGTACTGAATCCGCAAGTTGTAATGTACTTCTATCATTTCCGATTTCGGTGGAAAGATAAGGATGGTAACTCAATGTACTCTTAGGATGTTTAATTGCAAAAAAAAAAAAAAAAGGCTTATTACAGTTTTTACTTTATAGTGTTCAACGTTAGAACCGGACGTGGTTGATTTCTACCATTTTCAGTTTGAATAGAAGGTTAAGAGTGAATGTGAAAACTTTTAAAGAAAACTAAATCGATTTAAAAAAAACTCACTATCGTTTTTTTAAAATAGTTTTTGATCTATGTAGATCAATACTGAGACTGAAAATTGTAGTAAATTTATATTACTTCCGATTTTAGTACATTGTTAAAAATGGAGATGAAACGACGTCTTGGGACGCTGGCTCAATTGCAAGAAACCATGTCTTGCTATATGTTACTGTCTTTGCTCTATAGTAATCAATGTTAAACCGAAAATGGCTAATTTCTACCTCTACCCATGGGTAAATCATCTTCATTAACAAACTTTTCGAAATAATTATTTTAGCTATCGATCCCAGGAGACGGAATTCAATAATTCACTTG
Organism: Thermobia domestica; assembly: GCF_964235325.1. Lineage (NCBI taxonomy): Eukaryota > Metazoa > Arthropoda > Insecta > Zygentoma > Lepismatidae > Thermobia > Thermobia domestica. The sequence continues at coordinate 90,926,024 of NC_137470.1, forward strand.
CATTTAGTAGTTTGCGTGTGAAGCAAAAGTCGTATAGGCGTACGAACTAATATTACAATATTGTAAATCTCACTTGGGTGATCCTGATAAATCGACGTGTTTTTGTCATATTTGGTTGTATTAGGTAGTAATCCTGTGGAACAGAGAACGTTGAAGTATTGAAAGTCTAGATCGTGTTATATGAATAGTTTTCGGTATGTTGAGAAAGTGGTATCGATATACCTTGATATTGAAAACAAAACATCGGAAACTATCCAAATACTGAAAACTATAAAAAAAAAATCGACATCGAAAAACCCCGACATTTCAAACTATCGATCGATACATCGAAATATCTCAACTCCTACCCACGACTCTGTGCACCAAAAATGCGCATGCTAGCCAATAGACTAGCGGGAAGCGCTGTGCCCAAACTCACGAAATCGGCGCTCACGAGTTAGGAACTCACGCTCACTTGACCTCAACCTCACGAAGTGAGCGTGAGGTTGAGTGAGTGTGAGGTAAGCGTGAGGTTAGAATGATGATGTGAGCGTGAGGTTAGGTCCAAGTGGTCACCTCTGTCTGTGTGTGTCTGTTATTTGAGATTTTTTTTTTAATTTTGAGCTCTCCATTCGATGGAGCATCAAAAACTATCTGAAAAAAGTGAAGGAATTTTTCGCTCACTCTTACCGTTCCCAAGATATTGGCCAAAAAGTTCCGATTTCAGGAGATTTGAGCAATATCTCGGGAACCGTAAGGCATAGAGGGATGGTATTAGTGTTGATCAATACCAATATTGATTCAATATTTGCGTCATTAGTTATTGATTCAATTGCGTCATTAGTTAGTCAAATAAATTTAATATACAATTTCGAAAAAAATAAGTTCGTTCTGGAAATGCTCTTGGAGCATTCTCAACTGGTTTTCAATGTATTATTGTTTGTTTGATAGAAGTGTCCCGCAGCACCGAGGCTACATGAGACATAGATCGACAGGCTAAGGTAGAATCTGAACTATCCTAATGCATTCAACTCTCTCTTACCGAGAATTAAATCCGGGACCACATGCATCAAAGCCGCGCGCCATCGACTATACCAGTAGGGAGGGCGTAGGCGTAAGTAGGCCCCTCAAACAATTACTAATTGCTCACAAGACGGAGAGCTCGTATTATTATTACAAATTGTTTGTGATAATAATAATGTATTAAAAAGTTAGTGGTAGCCCAAGCCATCAAACTATACGCCATTGTGATAGATACACCTGTACTGTAATTTGAAGCGTGCAAATTGCCTTCCAAGGATATCATAAATATTAAGTAACTGACACTCAGAATATATGTCAGTTCCCACTTATTTCTATCAATGAGGCTTTCTGCGGTATATTTCACATTTATACAAAATAACGAATAATGTATTATATTTCCTGTAATCTTTCACGAAAATAACTGAAAGAGCGTCTAAATTTTCTGAGAGAGTATCCGGTATTTCTGATATATATATATATATATATATATATATATATATATATATATATATATATATATATATATTAATTTAGTTCCTTCCTCCTCCCCCTCTTAAAACGGGATTTCCCAAGAGTGTTGGGCACTGTGTATTTACAATGTAAAATATATGTATCAAGTTTCATAACTTGACGGGTTTATCAGATAGATTTTTTTTTTATTTTTTCGCAGAAGATATGGCCGCCTGTTCTGCCAGGGCCGTACCCACGCAGAAGATAATAGCTGGTTCGGATCTTTCCCCCAAATTTCCTAGCTCTATTAACATTTTTAACAGAGAAATGATTGATATGGTCTAAGTGTTCGCTTGTATATCTCATCTGTACTCTTCCTTATCGTATAAAAATAATCCAGTTCGTAGAGTATAGGTGGCAGTAATTAACAATTATTTGTCTTGTTTTCGGATGCAGAATAACAGATTTAAAATCTAGAGACTTGTTGGATCTTTAAAAAAGAAAACAAGAAACAAAAACTTTGGACCCGTCCTAACGAAAGTTTGTGGGTGCGCGCCTGGCTCTATCCTAAGATTGCCAAGTGGCCGGTATTTCACAGGTTCGGCCGGAAATATTGCTGTTATTTTGATTAAGGACGGTGACCGGTACAAACTTTTTACCAGCTCCTTTATGATCGGTATTTTGAAATCGGTAATCTAGAATAAAACATTGAACATCGGAATTCTTCAGCAGTGCTTTTACAAATACAAATTTCCGTTGTATTATACACTAAGCGATTTTTTTTTAAATCTTCGACAGTTTTTTTTTTTCATTTATTTAACAAGAAATTTAATAATAATTAGATTTTATTGTAAAACATTGTTTTCAACAATAGACAGATGTGTATAATTTGTCATAATTGTGCGGCATAAATATAGCGATAAATTTAAATTGTCCATCGATCGTTGGCAAATAGCTCTTAGGCATTTCGTGAGTACAGTGTTTGTTGTATTGTTTAGTTTCGCGTTCGTAGCTGCTGCATATGACAAATTTCATTATTTAAAAAATCATTTCTGATAAAAGCCTACCATTGTTGTTTATGTCGACCCGGCGCCGGCATTTCCTCTTTCCAGCACCTGCGTGGCTACAAATACAATAATGATCCACTTCATTGTATCCTAATCCAAACATTGATACGTTTATTGAAGCAGGACGCTTAAAGTGCCGTGATTGGAGCTTATTTTTACTCCCTTCCCATCTCCATACTCTTTGTTGTTGTTTGTCTTGAATCTTAAGCCTATATCATAGGGAATTTTGAAGAGAGGCCGGTAATTTTATTTTCCAGTTGTTGGCAACCCTACTCCATCCCTTAAGATGCACATTAAAATTCAGTTCTAGGTAGGTGATACTCAGGGACGTACGCAGGGGGTGGGTCCTGGAGGTCCGGATGCCTCCCGAAATTTCGACTCTTGTGTAAATTTAGCCTAATTTTAGGGGCATTTTAGGAATTTTAATACAAAATATCCTCATATTGAGTTTGGACCCCTCCCGAAATAAATTCCTGCATACGCTACTCGTGATACTGATAACTATATTCCAAAATTCATTTTAAACTGTTCAGCAATTCTCTCGTGATTCGATCACACCATGTCACTTTTATTTTTATATAGCTAGTTTATATTTTATACTTTTCACGTCAGTTAAATATTGACTAATCTCTTCACTGTATCAGATTTTCTACATAGGTATTTACTTTTTAGGAAGCGCTATTTTTTATTTTATTTTTTAGTGCTCGGGACGCCAAAAGTGTTAAATAAGAGGTCCTGAATATAATTTGTATATTATGAGAAGCAATCATGTATTTCATTCAACCAATATCACTTGCATTGGGAACATAGAGATTCCACTTCGCTTCGTCACAGCTTGTCGGCGCCACTAACGTTAAACTGCATCTGTTGAAGGTTTTTCGTATCTGCCATCTGGCGGAATTGCATTGTACTTCGAGTCTACAAGCTGTTTCATGGTTACACCAGAAACACATTCGTGAAAGTTTTATTTATAGATGATGCAGTTATTGGAAATAATACACAGAGACTATTGCTTTGAATAGGCCTACTCAGGGACATACGCAAGGGTAGTCCCAGGTTTTAACCACCTCCCTTCTACAATATATTGAGAATACATATTTACCAGGGGGAGTCACTTAGCTGTTTCGCACTGGTTCACTCGAGCCAATTGTTAAAATTTCTGATTCTATGAATCTGTTAAAATCCTCTAAAAGTCTCTAATAGCTATTATTTTCGTGGATTTCAAATTGTACATAATATACCTGAGCCCTGTAGCGGGTGCAGGGGGCGGTTGCCCCATGAAATTTCAAAAGGTTCTGAAGTGTCAAAACCTACAAATTTGATCTCACACACTATAGTATTTAATAATTTTATATAATAGGGACACCGTAGTCGAGTGGTTAGAGCGTTGGACTCATGCCCGCGTGGTCACGGGTTCGATTCCCGGCCGGTGCTTTCCAATTTTCGGCGTCCACCCAGCGTCTTGAGGAAAACTGGGGAGTCACGTGACAGCCACTTTGTCTAGAAAGCTCCTGATGCGCCTGTTAAACACAGAGCGACATAGCGCGCTGATCAAATAATCATGTCTAGGCTGGACGTAGTTCAGCCAGTCGATAACGGATGGCGTTGGAGCGGCTAAGGCCCACAAAATGGACTGTTACGCCAAGTGGTTGGGTTTGTATATTAAATACTATAGGCCTAATATCATAGTTCATGTACTGTAGTTAATGAATATAGTGTTTAGGCCCTAAATAATTGTTTATGATGTATTTTGTGTATGAGTACATAAAAAAGAAAGAGGCGGGGAAGACTTTCCCTTTACGATTTTTAAAAAGGCAAATAAGCCTGCTCCAGTTACATGATATTTATTGCCTATTACATCTCATTAATGAAAATATAATTTTGCCTGATGAGGAGACGCAGTTAATTTCTTGTTATAAGTATTACATTTTTGTCTAAGACAATGTAACACGAAATGGAACCCATAATCAGGGACGGATCATGTACCAAGTTCGGTTGAAATAATTCCAAGTGTTTCAGAGTTACACTGGAACACACACACAACTCTTATATATAATACAAATGTATGAGCAACGCCTTCGACTTTCCCCTGTAAATTCCTGAGTCAGCTGACACTCCCGTTCTTGGCTAAGCTTGGACTTAAATATCATTGGAATTAGTACCCACCAGCTAAGAGACTCCGAAACACATTAATCGACGGTGGACCTCGATAGATTAGAAAATAATCAAGGCAATCTTACAAGGAGAAAGCAGACTTTGGTAAATTAGCTTCGAGACCATTTTTTGCAAGGTGATAGTGCACGTTCAAAGTGTTCAATATTACAAACTGGGAGAGCGCAATTGCCTAATAGAGCAGAGAAAAAGCGTCTTACAGTTTTCGACTCACCGTATATGTCGTACGTTGCGCAAATTTGTAAGGTGACGGCGTGGCAGAATCAGTAGCATCAGGACCCTTTGCGCGTGAGTCAGATTTAATATTTAATGTTGAAACAGACCAGTACGATAGATTTCGAAACTTATCAAGTGCAAAGCCGTGATGACTGTATTCCTGTAGTTAGCAACACAGAATTATTTTCTTCTCATATTTTGTTTAGCAGAGCAAAGGACACTGAACATACAATATGCAATAACCTGACAGTGTTGTTTTATACAATATAATGTTCACCGTTTGCAATACTGTCGGCACCGTGTCACTGACGTTTCATGTATTTGTTACATTAATTATATACACAGCATCTTGCTGCAATATAGTCACTATTGTGACCCAGTTCTGACTTGTATTTACCATTTTTGAAAGTAAATAGTGCGTCGCAATGGGCAAATTTCTCAAACGACGGCACAGTCGCGCAGATGGTATTGAGAAAACTTAACCAGATTGGTCCAACGAATCTCCCCATACGCTATGTAACATGTCTGGAACACTCTCTCTATATATAAAATATATAAACTAGATCATTTATCTTGAAACGTCCTTGAACTTCTAAATGAATGACTAAAAACGTTGAATTTTTTGTACCATGCAAACATAAACAGGGAACATTGTTCGACACTGCTCAATACCACCAGAAAAACAGTATTGCCAATCCAGCATAATGGCAATTTATTAAAAAAAAACAGATTACTACATAATTCAAATTTACATGTAAAAAGAAATCTTAAGGTAGCACATTTGTTATGCAATGTTGCAAACTAAGGACTACACGGTATCACAAACCTTGAAAACAAACAACCCATTTTTGGCAGATTCTGCGACAGTTACTACGTAAGCGGCATAGGCGGGGTAACACATCCAAAGTATCTTAATGTTAAATACTACGGTCAACATATGACGTATTTCGAACGGGTAGAAACAAATTAACAACTAATTGAAAATTTGACTTTTTTCAAAGTACTTTATTTCGATAAAAGTGTTTAAGTATCGCATCCAAATACGCACTTGATCATAATGTCGTTTACAGCAGTTTGATATGTTAAAACTATTAGAGATATATGAAAAAATGGTTAAATTTGATATATTGCTTATGACTATATGGCATTTGTGGGAACTTTTTTTTTCTTGAAAGCACTATTTTTTTTTTATTTACTTCGCTTTTATAACATTACAATAATACTTTTTGGAAGGTATAAAAGCAACAAGTTCTCATAATTATATAATATCAAGCAGTGTTGTAAACTTCACCAGTATTTACCATATCTCAGAACAGTTTGAGATAAATGGCTTACTATCATCACATCTATTTGAAGCCACTTATGTATTTGAAAGAGATGCTTATCTAAGCCATTTTTTTCTAAATAAAGGCTTTTGAAAAAGTTACATTTTCAATCCCTTGTATATTTTCTATTCATTCGAAATCCATCATATCATAACCATGGACGCCCGAAGAAAATTTTCTAGGGGGCATCTCCCTGCTTGCTATATTACGTTTGGTTCTAATCAGTGTGCGAATTGAAAAATTTTCCCAGGGGGGGATGAATTTCACCCATATGCGCACCCAGTCCTCCCCCCCCCCATATATATATATATATATATATATAGGAAAGGAGGGCAAAGCGGATCACTTAACTTCAAGGGCCTCAAATGGCAACTAAAATTAAGACTAGGAAACCAAAGTTTTGAGGAAATATTTTATGATTATTAAACTTTGAAATAACAATACAATAGTAACGAGAATTGCATATACATAAATGATATTGCTTAATTACTGAACTACTGCAATTTATCCACTTTGCCCCACCGGTAGGGCAAAGCGGATCATGATAGTGGGGCAAAGTGAATAAGCAAAACTCATACATTAAAAGTCAGTGTTTAATACAGATATGCAAAATAGAAATTGTATAGAAGAACAATATATGTATACACAGTCTAAGACAATAAAAAAAGACACCTAAATGAACTGCTGTACCTACCAGAAGATTAAAATGTTTAATATTTTGTGAGTATTAGCCTAACACATTTAAATATAGAATTAAGTCTAGACAAAGCTTGCATACGCATGATCCCTAAATATGTTTAAAAATCCTCAAGTCCATAGAAGTCTTTTTTCTTATTAAGTAGGCATCTAGTATCTTTCAATCTATAGTAACTCTAATGAGTACAATTTACGTAGTAGCAAACAGATTTAAAAAAAAACAATAATAAGGCTTAAGGCTGAAAATAACATCACATCACACGCTTGGTTTACACAGATATCAAATGTGTCCCTTATAATAATATATGTCTTGTTCCTTATAATAATCGGTACAGTTTTCGTGAAACCATGACAGACAAATAGAACACTGAATCCCGTCTTCATTAAGTGGATCTGAATAACATTCATGACAGAACTTGCATTGGTAACTACCGTCTTCTGGTGATTTTGAATGTTTTTATTTGTAATTCCAGATGTACTTGGGAGAGCTATACCCGCAGCAAAACATTTCTTCTTGCAGGAGAACCTTGAATGGTAGATTTCCCTCTTTTCTCTGGTACTTCCTTTACGGAAGTTGCACCAGTACTTGGTTCGGTAGACATAGTAGACTTGCTATACTTCTTCGCAATCTTCTGTTTTAAACATTCCTTGATAGAGGTACTCGTTAGTTCCTCTGCACGTAGAGATCTCAAGCTTCCCCCTCCCCGAACAAAATTTCACCGTACGCCACTGTAGTCATTAGTACTGAACATGTATGGAACATTTTACGTAAATAGATTCGAGGCAAAAAGTAGAGAAACGAAGAAACAAACAAAGATCTGAAGTTAATTAAAATCATTTTAAAAGATGTAAAATCAAACTAATAGTTTCTTAACAGTGGTATAGAATTTCATAGTTTAATATAGGATAAGTTGCGTTAATAGCGGCTGCGATTATTTAAATGAACTCTTATCTTAACCCAACTTACTACTACAACAACTACTGATGTTACTCTACTACGACTACCACCACTACTACTATTACTATTGCTATGTTTTTGTTCGGCGAGTGTTAACGGAACAAATTTAATATGAATTTCAATATTCAAATTAGCTGTGTTGCAACGTATACGTACCGTCAATACCACATTTAGTGCCAAACAGATGTTCTAAAACAGTACTGTATTATGCTTGGGGCAAAGTGAATCGCTATTCGCTTTGCCCCTTCTAAAATTATTCACTTTGCCCCACACTACCACGTGAGACAAAAGACTGTCTACAGCATATGGACGACGTATTTACGATAATTCTCAAACATGATAACAAAGGTAAGATCCCACCCTGTCCATGTATAGTGTGTTCGCAAACATTCTACGGAATAGTAAGAAAATATTTCAAAATCCTTACCTCTTGAATTTTTTAGCAAAATGTGTATTTTTTTTCTTTCTCCTCTCTCGTCGAAACAACAACACGTACACATAAAAGAGTAACGCCCTTCTTTTCTTTCACTAGTGACGTCATAAACTGGGGCAAACATTTCCTGCCCTCTGTTTTCAGTTGACTGTAAATTGCGTTATTCGCTTTGCCTTATATATCCACTTTGCCCTCCTCTCCTCTATATATATATATATATATATATATATATATATATATATATATATATATATATATATATAATATACACTAACAAGTACAAAACAGTTGAGACGTGAGATCTTTCATAAATTTTCACTCAAGTAACATTTAGGTTAGCTACGCAAAGTAGACCTACTTATCTTTATGTCCACTTAAAAATACTCCAGAGGGGGGAAAAAGTTATCCCTGCCAGGGATAAAATTTTCCTTCTCCAGGGTGGGAAAGATTTTTGTCAGGGGGGAAATCCCTGGCATCCCCCCCGCCAATTCGCACCCTGGTTCTAATGAGAAAAATTGCCATCCTGGGTCCCACTGCTGGAAATATAAATTATAAATTTTCGTGAGCCAAGGGGGCCCGGGCACCCTGCCCCCTCCTTCGGGTGCCCCTGATCATGATCATATTAAACACTAAACTACCTTGGATGTTCATTGCTCCGTCCGTCATACGTTCTTTGTTACTGCCACTAAAATTTGAATGTTTGTAAGACTGTAGCAACACTGAATTACAAACATCAAATTTTAAGTTTTTATTTAAGTTGTAAATTTCAAATGTGTAATAACCTGAGGTAGTGTCATATGTTGCGCTGACAACACTATTAACTTGCTTGTGTCACGTAGTACGTCAAACAATTTCTCCCTGACAATATTTGCACGGTACAAAATGTCAACGTTTGGTATCGATTGGTTTAAAAGTTGAAAGAGCGTATCAAGATGGATGATCCATCCTGTTAATATTATTATAATAAAATATTAATGTACACACAAAATTGAACATTTGTCTTTAAACATTCTTATTTTAAACACATATATTAAATGGTGAGATTTTGTACTGTGCTAATATTGTCATGGAGAAGTTCTTTGTACTCGGCAATACCACCTGATCAACATGAAGTTGTGATTTTTTTTTTCAAATGTCTTTTCGCCAGGCTATTACAAATTTCTAATCTACATATTAAACTAAAACAAACACTACCGAACTGTTCACTGTTGCAAACCAGGGATGCTACAGAATCACAAACATTCAAATTTTGGAGCAGAATTGGTGAGTGGGGTCCCTGGTTTGAGCGCAGCTCGTGTAAAGTTGACATTATGGTTGATAAACAGTTTGTGTGTGTTCTATGCATTCTGCTGTTTTCACTTTCTTCATTCTACCATTTTCACTCATTCTCATCACAGTCTCCTTTAGCCTACACCGTATAATCATGGGACGTAAAACTGAAAAATTTCGTATTTTAGGTGCCTTTGCAAACAGTGGCGTATACTAGTTCGATGGCTTGGGCTATCACTAACCTTTATAACATCTGTACATTATTATTATTATTATTATTATTATTATTATTATTATTATTGGAGTCTAGTTTCCACGTTATTATACAGTCTACAAAATAAGAATAAACCTTTACAACACACTTTCATTTTATCAAGTAGATAAATATGATTTCCTCTCCACTAGCAAGACATATATTATCTGATTAGTATTACGGAACAACGATTGTACATTTCTATCTTTTTGTTCCATAAAATAACCCTACATTTTGCTTTGGATAGGGGTAGCTCTACTTACAAGAGAAAATGGAAGCTAATCGAGTAATAAAGAACGCTGAAATAGACTATTAACCAACGAAGGAGCCTGTCTGTAAGAGCCTTGGCAACGAAACTCAAATAATGAAACAAGTATTTAAAACAGCTATGTCAACTATCGCAAAATAATATAAAATACAAAATTTTCGTTGCATCAACGCAAATCGCTACGGAAAGAAGCTCAAGATGTTCGAGATAATTTCCAGAGACCCCCAAAATGCCTTGTCATTACTCGTATAATTTCCCTTTACTCTTCGCCCACGCTCAAGAAAGTAATTTCTCCAGAGGCAACTGTTGTTACCTGGAAGCCCGTTCGTACGCTGTGGGCGGAGGTGCAGCAAAGGGAAATGCACTGATATGATTATTGTTATAAAAGTTAGAGAGTGGTTTCTGTTGCGTTGTCATATCGAAGACCTCTGAAGTTAGTGAGACAGACTGCGTGCAAGATAGTGGGTCTTTCTAAATACATACAGTTGTCAAACTTGTAATCATTGAAAGAAGATAGTACAGTGTAAAATTATCAATATAATTTAGTTTATATTAGTGTAATATTCTAGGGCTACCACCGGTAGGCCCCGGTAGCCCACAAAATACGCCACTGTTTAGAACAATAATAACAGAAGTGAGACAGATGGAACAATGCCCATCCACAGTACCTTCGTATCGAATACTACGATCATGATATGAGACTTTCATTAAATATGAATGAAGTTAAAAGAGGTTGAAAATTTGTCGTTCTTCAGAACGTTTTCTTTCAAAAATTGCTATAAGTACTACGCATAAGGATGGTTCTCAATAGACGTAAAGATCATAATGTCGTTTACAGTAATTTGATATCTCGAACCGTTCTGGAGATACTGTAAAAAAAACGTAAAAAAATGTTCAAGTTTGCAACGCTGCTCAAAATCATTTGAGAGAGCTTGTAACTCTTAACTACTCAAAGCTCTTGCTGTAATGTCAAAGGCAAAAAGGAAAGTAAAAATTACTTTACAAAAATGTTCCCACAAATAAGTCATTTTAAGCAGTATAGCAATCTCGATGCATGTTTTCGTATCTCTGGAACTGTTTGAAATATCATATTGCCGTAAACCGCATTACGCTCTTTACATTTATTGAAAACAGTCTAACTTCTTCGAAATGAAGTTTTTTGAAAAAGTAAAATTCTAATTCCCTACTTACTTGAAATACTTCCTATCATGATAGTAGAATTGGACACTAAGGTACTTTTGATGTGGGTTGCTCCGTTCGTCTCACTTACGATACTACTATTACAGAAATCTCCAAAATTTGGACGCAGTGATATTTTAACATCCTTAGTTTGCAACACTAAATAGTAAGTGTGGTGTTACAAGTTTATTTTGCCATGTGCTTTTGAAATTTGTAATAACCTGATGGAATCCCATTTGAAAAAAAAAATACAACTTTAAGTTGAGCTGGCAATACTGCTGATTAGTGTGATAGTGTAAGTTTTAGTTTTACATGTAGACTAGCCTTTGGCTAGCTGGTAGTGATGAGCAAATGCAAGATCAAGACCGGGATGGTCTTGGTCTTGCACACCCAGTCTTGGTCTTGCAAGTCTTGCTAGTCTTGCTTTTAAGAAATCTGATGCTTTTCATAGGTATATTTTACTCTGGATGTAAGGGATAGTAAATTCTACAATGCTCCAATAGTAACGGAAATACAATGTATGTTTCTAAATGTAACATAGTTTATCTTCGTGTAAGTATGACAATAAAGGTCATCACTTACGTTGTACACTATTTTTTTATTGGGTGCCCACGCTTCGCTACTTATGAAATAAATCACGACGTTTCGTAATCTTTTTATATTTTTTAACAGATCCAACACTCCACTTGTTCCCAAACGTGGGAGACTACCCCTGAGACGAAGGGAAGAAAATCAAAACGGTACAGATTATTGAAATACCATGGACTGCAAATATATTTTTACACTCTTAAGGCGTCAGTTTTTTTTTCAACCAAGATTAGCTAATCTTTGTATTAAACAAACTTACAATGAAATATTGCGATTGTTTTACTGATTCCAGTGGGGTAGAAACATGGATATTACGCAAAAGCGATGGAAAAAATTGCAGACTTTCGGAGCCTGGGCATGGAGAAAAAAGGAGAGAGATAGCTGTGTTGAACGAAAAACGAATGAGAAGGTGTTAGCCAATATTCCAACCAGTTCCTCTTTCTCCTCTTATCAATATCTAAAATTCTTTTTTCTCCTACTGCTAATATTTCTGTGGAGGACGAGCTGGAGGGTATGGTGAAAGGAAAGAGAGAGAAGGAGCAAAGGAGATTGTAGTTGAAGGAAGGTATTAAAACAGAAAATTCCTACATTAAGACGAAGAGACTAGCTGAGGATCACCGTACATCGAGGTTTCTCAGTTGCAGCAAGCAACCTGCCAATAATGACAGAATAGCTTTGATGATGATTATGATGATATGGTTAGCATATCGACCAAAAAAGAGAGAAAAAATTAAAATAATTATTATAATCGAAACTTATTATTTTAGAATAATTTGAGTGAAAACTAAAAACTACTCAACTCTCTCTTTTCTATAAACTCAATTTGTATAAATACTTTTGACCTATATTAGAAATACAAAATAACGACATCAAACTACAAGTTATTTAAAATAACTGTACAAAATCAGTCTCACTTGTGAATATGGATTAGTAGCATCAATTACCCACTTCGTTGGGTTATTTTTTTTAAATAATGTTTCGTTAATCAGTCACTTTTTATTATTACTAAAGCGCTTTCTGATATCGGTCATTTTCGATTATTTTTATATTTCTCTCCCCTCTTTCTTCCCAAGTTGCGGGGCTGAATTTGGATTTAAACGACATCAGAAACCTCACTGTTCATCTTAGAGACACTGAAAACTATGGATTCGGCACTAATATCGGTCATTTTCAATAAATTTATATATCTCCTCCTCCCCCATGTTCCAAAGCACGGCATCGGAAGTGTCTGTTCATCTCAGTGACCTCGAAAACCATGAATTTGACATCGATAATAATGGTCATTTTCGATAATTTTTATATATATCTCTTCCTTCCCCCTTCCCAAGTTACGGTGCTGAATTTGCATTTAAACGGGATCGGAAGTATTACTGTTCACTTTAGCGACCCCAAAAACTATGAATTCGACACCAATATTAATTTTCGATCTCCCACCGTGAAGCTACGGTGCTGAATTTGGATCTAAACAGCATTGGAAGTGTCACTGTTTATCTCAGCGACACCCAAAACTATAGACTCCACTCTAATATCGGCCATTTTCGATCATTTTTAAATCTCTCTCCTCTCCCCGTTCCCTAAGCTCCACCGTCAAAGTTATGTGACAGAAACCATTTCATGTCGGAACCTCATCTATGTTGAAAATGTGATCGAGATTGGTTCGATGGTTCAAGAGTTGTTTTATTTATTTTTGTACACTTCCCCTCCGCTCTTCCTCCCCTAAGTTCTACCGTCAAAGTGATATGGTAGAAAACACCCCAAGTTCGAACATAATCTATGTTGAAAATTTCATTAAGATCAATTGGGTGGTTCAAGAGTGATGAAGTCACAAAGACAGTCACTAATACTTTTATTTTATTTTTTTTTACATATATCTCCCTCCTCCCCATTTCCTAGGTTGCACCGTCAAAGTAAAATTATAAAAATCGTGCCAGGCCTGAGCTTCATCTATGTTGAAAATTTGATCGAGATCGGTCTGGTGGTTCAAGAATTATTGAGTCTCAAACTTAGTCTCTTATATTTTTATTTATTTTGATTTTTGTATACCTCCCCCTCCTCCTCCCATACGTTGCTCCTTCAAAGAGAACTGACAAATAACATTCCAGGCCCAAACCTGATCTGTATTGAAAATTTGATTGATCTTGAGCGGCTGGTTCAAGAGATTAGGAGTCACAAACATAGTCACATTCAATTTTATAATATAAACAGTAACGTAGCGTGAAGTTTTGAAATGGGTAGGCTGAAATTAGATTCGTAGCTAGAGGGTGACTAGGAGGGCCCAGTCCCTTGAAATTTGCAATTGTTTGTTGTATGTATATATGAGTATAAACTGAATTGAAGTTGCCCCCCCCTAAAAAAAAACTATCCCGCCCTTACTTAAACGATCACGTCTTAGTGTTCTGACCACGGACCTGGCTGTAATGCTTGATAGAAAAATGCTAATTCATGCAATATATTTTTCATATACTGCAAGAAAAAGTATTGCTTGATAGAAAAATGCTAATTCATGCAATATATTTTTCATACAATGCAAGAAAAAGTATAACAGTGATTCTGCTTCATATTTCCCTCACATATACGGTTTCCTTACATATGCGATACTCGCGTATCACACATACCACACTGTATTACTATTTCAAAGAAATAAATAAAAACGGATATAGGGTTATCTTTATTATAAATTCCCCAAATCATAGACACAAACTTAAGCTCATTACCCACAACACATATCAGCATACTAATGGAAAAGAGTAGTGCTGCAGCTAACAATCAATTGATGTTGTTTTTTTTTTTTTTTTTTTTACAGAAAAAAAAAGTATTTTTAAATTGGAAGTACAAAAAAAGAAAGAAAGAAAGAAAAGAAACTATACCTCACCTGAGGCCTCATTCAGTATCGATCTTCGCAAACTTGCGGGGCGCAACGCAACGCAACAAATACAACAAGCAGTTATAATTGCTATGTCAATTATCGCCAACTAAAATGTAAATTTTAAGCTGCGATAACACAAACCAGTACGCAATAAGGTCCCTGATGTTTTAGTACTATTCATAATAATATTTTTATTCTTTCTCTCTTTTTTTCTTTGTCAGAACTTGACTAAATACGAGCCCTTAAATTTTTCATAGTCTCTCTGTTTTATATTAAAATAGTTTCTTACAAGACCGCGTCCTGTCGCTTTTGTTTCCCAAACACCCGAAAGGCTAGCCTTTCGTCAACATTCGTCCACTTTCGTTGCATCGTGTTGAATTTGTGTATTGCTCATGGTTTTCGTCTGCTAAGGTTGACGGGAAAGCGATTGGCCCCGCCCCATTCTCAAGATTACATGAGAAAGGAGGAAGGCTAGCGTCCCATAGCCTCCTAGAACGCGTTCTTGCAAAAGCTTCAGTCTATTCTGGCGTGATGTCTAAACAGTGCATCAGAAAATAAATCCATTTTAATAAAATTAATTGTATCAATGTCCAAAAGCAACATTTCAGGCTGATGTATAAATAAATGGATAGGCTAAGCCTTATAGCCTTAATGGACACTACGTCCCTGAATATAAATTTACTGTTGTAGTATAATGTTACATCGCTCAATCTTCGATGTGTCGTATATCTAAGGAGGCTAAAAGTTATATGTTGAATAATTGTTTATCAATGTAAGTATCCGCCCATGAAATCAAACTTGCGGTCAGACGCACTAAGTTTTTGTCAAGGTCATGAAAATGTTTTTGTCAATTTTATGAGCACACACTAAAAATTTCCAACGGATGCTTGAGTCTCGGAGCCAAGGCCATACCTATGTAGTCAGCGCCTATGGTGTACGGAATTGCCGATGTTCAATACTACATTTCTCTTCAGTTTTGGAAGAACATCACTAGTATGCTTTAAAATTAAATGAAGATCTAGTTTAACGTCCCACAGTTATGAACCAAGGCTAAGGGAGACGATGATGATGAAAACTGACAAATGGTGGATTGAAGAAAGCAGGAGGAAACGGAAAAACATGAGAAAACCCACGCACACGATGTTTGTCCACCAAAATTGCTTACATGGCGCAAGATGACACCTGTGTGGCTTAAAAACGAGCAATATCTACAGAACAGCGAAAAACCAATTCAGGAAACTATATACTGTAGCTATATGCTACAGGGGCAGATCGACTCACACGGACTGCATAAAACTATTGGGAACACATTTACTCCAGTGGCATTTTTACTGAAGCCAAAAAATTCAAGTAAAAGATGTAATGAGTTTTCTCCTTTTTTACATTCTATAAAGAATTCAAGTAGTACCAGTACTTGCGCAAGAGTCTTGGTCTTGCAGGTATGGTCTTAGTCTTGCATCGGTATTCCTAGTCTTGGTCTTGGGTGCAAGACTCTTGCAAAAACTGCAAGACCAAGACTCTTGCGCTCATCACTACTAGCTGGTGGGTCCGCCCCCAGACCCCCGTGTTTGCTCGGCCTACGGCGTCGCATCTCTTATGTATCAGTCCTTGCATCAAGAGCGAATTTCGTGCATTTCCTCTCAATATTTCCTGAATTCGGCCAGCTGAGGGCTTTGCCCCCAAATCCCCGCGTTTTCTCGGCCTACGGTCTCACACTTCTTAAACCTACAATTCTACCGAATTTCAAGTTTCTTTCCGTATTTCAACTACCTAAAAGATAAGATTTTGTATCCCAAGAAAACATTCATTTAAATAACATGAAAATTTCTTCATTCCCCTTTAGACCCCTTTATAAATATTCACTTTTGACGATTTTCCTGTAGGTTACTCCCAGAATCTACAGTAATGTCAAACTTCATCATTCTAATCCTGCCGGAAGTGGCTAAACATTTTGGGGGTGTAGATGATGCCCCATATAAGTAATATGGGAGAGATTTTTCAGTTCCCGCTAAAACACTCTAAAGTTGTAAATTTTTATTTTTGGTGATTTACGTGGTAACACTAACGAAAACGTATAAGCATACCGAACTTCATGTTTTTATTCCAATTTCAAGTACCTAAAATATAAGATGTCCCCCCAAAAAAAGGTCCATTTAAATAACATGGAAAATTTCTTCTTTTCCCCTTTAGACCCCCTAAAAGTTAAAAATATTCACTTTTGGTAATTTTCCTGAGGGTTAGTCCCGAAAAGCTACAGTCATGCCAAATTTCATCATTGTAGCCCTACAGAAAGTGTTCAATAATTTTGGGGTGTAGAAGGTGTCCCATATCAAATAACGTGAGGAAGATTTTTCAATTGCTCATAAAACCCCGCTGAAGTTGGGAACTTTAATTTTGGTGATTTACTTAGGTAAGGCTAACGAAAACATACAAGCATACCGAATTTCAAGTTTTTATTCCAATTCCAAGTACCTAAAACATGAGATTATAGGTCCCAAAAAAAGGTCCATTTAAGTAACATGGGGAATTTCTTCACCCTCATTTAGACCCCCTAAAAGTTGAAAATATTCACTTTTAGCAATTTTCCTGTGGGTTGGTCCTAAAAAAAAAAAAAAAAAAAAAAAAAGCTACAATCATGCCAAATTCCAATTTTCCACGTCAACCGGAAGTACCCCTTTTTGTTAGTTCATGTAGTTTTCTATATAGTTAGAATTCGAAATATATAATAATCTGTCGTGTAGTGCCATTTGGAAAGATACATAGGGTGGTTGTGCCAGTCTTCGACCACCCCCTAGTTGCCGACCACTTTTCACTTTAAAACCATATATTAGGCTTATTTTCCGATAAAAAAGCATGCTTTTCCGTTATAATTGAATTGCAGCTTATTCTGAACCAATCACAAAGATACTGTCAAAATATATTGCACATGCATTCGGTAGTAGCCAATCAAATGTATGCATACGGAAGACGCACTGAGTTTTCGACAACTTTAATCTGTTGCAAATGGGAACGACAGCGCCCTGTTTTTCGTGCTTTTCCATAGTTTTATCTCACCAGGTAAGAAATGCACATATTATTCTGTTACATGGAACTGTAGAGCACATTTTAGCAATTGAATTTTTGTGATAACTGTAAGGTATGAAGAATAAATCAATAAAATGTAGTGGTCGGACAATGACTTATGAAATATTCTTTGTTAACTAGTGTTCGACCACAGGGTGGTCGAGCACTGAAAAATTTTAGAAATATCAATAACGACTAACTTTCTATTCGTCTGCATGAAATGAGTACCTAGTTACCAATTCTGAAGTTATAATGGAATACGAAAACATTTACTAGTGTTCGACCACTACTTTTCGTAATACATTTGTACTGGTCGAAGATTAGCTGTTTCTTTCTCAGTGTCCGACCATGCTTTGCGTTTGTATTTTCTCGCAGAATTTCTTGATTCAAACACTAATTCAGTGATCAATTTACATTTGTATAATCATCTGCTGAGTGTTACCGTTAATACATGAATATTCACCGAATGGCCGTGGCTCAGTGGTAATGGTGAAGAGGCAATCCACTGAGGGTTTGAATCCCTCTCAAGAGCAAGGGTATTTTAATTGTCCTCGATATTTCTGTGTTCGTGTCCCTGTCAGGATTGGATTACCTCCAATTGGCTCGAGGAGCATTCAGGCTTAATGTCTCGGCTGAGACGAACTTTGAAAAAATAGTAAAGCGTTGGCTTAGCATTTGGAAGGTCCTCGGTTCGATCCCAGCAGTCGACCATCTTGACTGAATTATTTCGGATTTTTCCTCAGTCACACCAGGCAAATGCTGGGATGGTACCTTCAAAATAGGCCCTGGCCGTCTAACTTCCAACATCCTCTCCCCCACCCTATCCCGGTCAGAACCGTAGATGCCTAAAGTCCATAAAATAAATTCAAATTCAAGTAACTGAATATTCATGTGGTTTCCCAACATTTTCATGGAAAATTAACGGCACTGTTAGGGTATGACATTTAATTTGAATAATAAATTTATTATATTTGGTCTAATACGTTTAATACTGAACTACACTATTCTCGCTTCGTCGTGGAACGCATTCAAATATTGTTAGCGGAATAGTTACTATCAGCTTACGTCTGGAATACATCTGTTTTCCTTGCACATCCTTAAAATTTTTGATTCTTTCAGAGATAATGAGTGAGTAGGCCTAAGCTTAAACTGCCAGCTTATTCAAGCGAGAATCTACAAAAAGCTCTGGAGGGTTGTCGCAAAAAAAAAAAAAAAAAAAAAAAAACTCCATACGAAAGGCATCAGTAATCTATGGAATTCCTCGGGTAACGCTGATGGATAAATTTCATGGTCACAGTCCCAAAAAGCGAAAAATAGATCCAGAACCATACCTAACACAGAAAGAAGAAGAGGGATTAGAAAACTGGCTCCTTACTCTGAGCAAAAGGGCTTTCTACAGAAGAAATACGATCTTCTGAACAGTGTTAAAAAATTGTCGATTCAGAAAAACGCAAAACGCCGTTCAAAAACAATCGAGCTGGTGAAACCTGGTACTACACTTACTTGAGAAGACACCCACAAATCGTGTTCCTAAACTTTGAACAAGGCGCGATACACTGTAACCGAGGGAAACATTCGCTTGTGGTTTTAGGACTTTGAGAAATACTTGAAACAAACGGGACAATATGATATTCTAAATGATTCTAAGCGAATATTTAATGCTGGTGAATCCAGCTTTCAACTGTGTCACAAATCAGGAAAGGCGTTGGGGTCCAAAGCGTGGGAAAATATGTACGAGGTGAAGGGCAACGAGAAAGAAACATTAACACTGCTTTGCACTTTTTCCGCAGCAGGAGAAATTGTATCCCCGATGGTCATATACCTGTATGTAAGAGATCTTTCAAAGGAAGTCATCAGTGGAGTTTCTTCAGAGATTTTCATAGGCAGGTCAGGTCAGATAGCTGCTGGATGCGAAGTGAAACACTACGAATGGATAGCAAACGGTTTCCTAAAATGGGTGAATGATCCCTCTATTAAGAAACTAGTCCAGTCCTTCTACTAATCGACGGCCACAAGACTCACTTGGAAATAGAAGTCAGCGAATTTTGTTCCAGCCATGCTATAGTACTCTACTGCCTTCCACCAAACAGCACACATATTCTTCAACCCTGCGACCAGGGGCGAATCCAGGATCGACTTCTGGGGTGTGGGGGGGGCGATAGGTTGTCATACTGCTACTTTTAAGGGCTCCAAACTTTGGGATGGGTTTTATTTATATATATAAAATAAGAAAGTTTCCTCTTCTGGAAGGGGGGGCATCGCCTCGATCGCCCCCCTGGATCCGCCCCTGCCTGCGACGTATCAGTGTTCAAATCATTTTCGAGAGTTCTACATGGAAACTGAGTAAAATGTTATACGTGTTATTTCTGCACCACTAATTAAAAGAGTGATATACAAGGTAGCAACACAATTAGTAATTAAAAACTAATTTAGAAGATGGGGTTTATACCCCTTCAACCCAGAGAAGACGAAGCAGTTTGGTGCTGCATTCCACTGAACCTTAAATGAATTTGGTGGTCCCTTTCTTGACAAAACTATCCCAAAATTACTTAATCTCAACGACTATTGTGCGAAACTGCGAAGTGATACCTGAAAAACTAATGATGTAACATCTACAGATGCTATTAGTTTGGTAAAGTTATGCTTTAGCCTTCATACTGTAATTAAAAGCACATTAATCGAGTAGTGGTCGATGACTAAACAGTAGGCGGTCGAACATTAACGAAAAATGGTCGAACACTAAAAGAAATCAGTTACTGGTGTTTCTCCGACTAATATTACATAAATGGTATAAGTTATCTTAGTTTTAGATAAAGTATAAATAAAATATAGTTTTAGGAACACACGTGAGCTACTTGCATCCTCCTAAGTTTTTTCATTGAGTGAAAAACGATTAAGGACCATAAGAAAATAAGTTAGGTGGTCGAGGACTGGCACATTTACCCTATTTGCTGGGTTGGCAACACAGTTAACTTTGTGCTATCACAGAGTATGCCAACAATGTTCCACTGTCGATATTTGCATAGTACAAAATTTCAGAACTTTTTGTCCGTAGTTTAAAAGTTAAAAGGCGATGAAGACAAATTGTGCACCCTAATAAATATATAGGGTGTCTCAAAAGTCCCCTGACATAGGGTAACTCTGTTATCAGAGTTACAACAAAATGTAAGAGGGAAAATAGTCTCCACATATGATGTTTTCAATGTAAAGTGAAGGATTTTTTATAACTTTTAAAATCTTGGGTTTTTGGGGTAGTTTTTAGACTTAGTCAAGCAGCTACTGCGTCGTTACTATATGTCCTAGGATCATGGTTCATACCTCATTCTCTGTAGAATAGAGCAGGCTTTAAAATGCCGTACTATATACCACTTCACTTACATGCCCGTACCATATACCAGGAGAGGGAAAAATTGAGGGGAAAGGGGAAATTTCAGGGAATTTTGGACACATTTTGGGCCCCTCTGGAACGGCTTTGTATAAACGTAGAGATCTGAAGAAAATCTGATAAATACTACTCGGTAGACTGAATGTGTGTACCAAATTTCAAGCTTCTATCTTGAATAGTAAAGACGGAAAAAATATTTATCAATAATGCCTACAATGCCCCAGATTACCGTAAAGGACCCCAATCTCAGGTTAAAAATTTCCTGAGACATCCATATTCATCCTAGAATCATAGTTCATCATTCTCTCTAGAATAGAACTGCCTTTCAAACGGTACCATTCACATGTTTCCATCATGTATCTGAGACATAAAAATAGCGAAAAAAAAGAATTTTTTGGGGTAAAAAATATATTTTTTTTTTTTTTTACCTTTTTGCTCCTCTGGACCCCTCTGTGCTAACGCAGAGATCTGAAAAAATCGGATAAATACTATTCAGCGGACTGAATGTTTGTGCAAAATTTCAGTCTTCTAGGTGCAAAAGTAAGCCCGCAAAAAAACGAAAATAGGCCTAACAGAAGAAAAAAAATTTTTTAAGTTATGACATCATCACCTACATCTTGACACAGGAAGGCGTGAAACCATACGTAACATGTTCTACAATTCCACTAGATTTGAAATATATATATATATATATATATATATATATATATATATATATAAACGGACGGAAAAGCTCAAATAGGAGACTTAACGCAAAGTTCCATAAAACACCCATATAATACGTACAAATTGTACCATAAGATTGTATAAGGGTTAAATCGGAGAATCCGTTTGAGTTCTATACTCTTTATGCGCGCAATTTTAAATGAAAGTGCAACATTGCCATTAATAGATGGGCTGAGAAGGGGAAGGAGGGGTGGTAGGTGGGTAAAG
Source organism: Thermobia domestica (assembly GCF_964235325.1). Taxonomy (NCBI): domain Eukaryota; kingdom Metazoa; phylum Arthropoda; class Insecta; order Zygentoma; family Lepismatidae; genus Thermobia; species Thermobia domestica. The sequence continues at coordinate 90,948,147 of NC_137470.1, forward strand.
TTTGTAAGAGTATGGTGGATGAGGGCATGTTTGAAATGGAAGTTGGCAATCGACACGTTAACGTAAAAGACAGTAACTTCATTCACTTATGTTGTGGGTTCAGGTGAATAGCAACGTTGCATTTTCATTTAACATTGGACGCATAAAGAGTGTGCAGCCGAAACGGCTCGTCCGATTTAAAAACTTCCTTCATTTTATATTGAAAACATTATATTTGGAAACTGTTTTTCCTCTTACAACCTTGTAACTCTGATAGTAAGAGTTAAACTGTCATGGGACTTTTGAGACACCCTGTATATATATTTACATAATACACACAATTGGCTAAAGCAGGAACATATCTAGGCAAAAATATAATCACAATTGTAATTATATTTATATCGCGGCATGTGGGCTGTGAATTACGATATTCTGAAGAAGATAGCAGTCAACGTTGAAATATTTTCCTACCTAAATACATTTGATATTATAAATGATGCTTTTGTTTTCATGTTGAACAAGAATGCAAACGTTATTCATACCATTAATTATTGTTTTTTCTCAAATATTAAAGTTCATAATTATTTCGAGATTGTGTAGAATTGTATAATGAAATTTTATATCATTTCACGAAGTTTATCAGAGCAATTACAACTGTCAATATTCTGTGGGATATGGGTAGCTATTGCAGAATTTTTCATGCTTGGAAAATATCTTATATAATTTATTACAAATGTAGCTTTATTAAGTGTATATAGGTTAGTTAAAAAATGTTATATTACTTTAGGTATAATCCTGAAATCAGCATGAAGTCTAAATTTATAACCTAACAATAATACTGACTTTTTTCTTTCTTACTAAGTTGGAGTTTCTTACTTATAAATTTTATAACTTCCTAAATGTCAGTGTATTCAATTAGATGATAACCGTAGTGAAAAATGTAGGAGATAATCGTTGTAAATATATTTTTAAAAATGTAAAAATACTCAAATAATAATAAAAACCATCTGCTCAATGTTTTATTATCTAATATTTTTGACAGCGTTACTAAATATAGTAGTTTATTAATAAGTAAAGGACAGGTATGCGTCGTAGTTGTTAACTTACGCCAGACAATTTTTTTTTAAAGTGTGTTTGTAATATTGTAAGGGGAAAGAACTGAAATTCAAAGAATGTTATATATATAGTCGTAAGACTTACATGTTAATATATTGGATATTAAGAATTTCATTCCATGTTTATTGATACTACTTTCATTAAAATATAATACCAAAATGTTCCATTTATTACGTTTTGATAGACCGTTAGATCATTTAAAAAAAAAGAAAAAGAAAGAAAAAAAAGAAAAAAATATGTATCTTAACAATCCCAAACTGCTGTTTTGAAATAGAATACTGGCTTTTAAGGCGAATTAAAAACGTATTCTGCCGCTTTTCATGATTAGTTTGGATACGGAATGACATCTTCGCTTAGCGATGCTTTTTAGTAATCTCACTGAATGAGATTTTCAACAGATGGCAGTCAAAATCGTTACTGTGATCCCATGATGCATCGCTTCTGTGGCATGTGCCTTCTGTATCAGCCATTTTGCAGGTTTCCGCGAGAAATTGTGTCGAGTTAGAAGGCTTCTAACATCGGTAAGATTTATGAGCTTTACTCAGATTAACAATGTGTGTAACTTTGAGGGTGTCGTAGATTTTTTCTATCCGTTATTTTAATCTCTCAGTAGAGTATGTGGGAGGGCGGGGCGCTGTAAATCGCTCGTACTGGTTGTCGGCTCGACTGAAAAGCCTAGTTCAATAAAGGAGAACTAAGGGCACATGGTTTCCGGGTTTCTGCTGAGATTGAGAGTCAGAGGAATTAAGTGCCCTGTACTCGTATATGTGGTAAAATAGTGCACAATAGATATCGTAGCAGAGTAATATATTTTGTACACTTTCAATGCATTGGAGTCAAATATAGAAGTAATCGAGTATGAGTAAAAACGTACTGTTCTAATCCTAGTGATGAATTTGCAATCTTCAGCACGACAGTCGATCATCGTAACATGAATGCTGTATATCCATTTGTCATATTAAAAGATGCCATTGAAGATTAATATACTACATTAGGAAATCAAAGGTAATATTTAACTTGACGCCATTGCAGCGACGAAAAGGAAATAATATACAGCGAGTGTCCAGGTTCATAGTATGTAAAGCTTCTCTCTTAAGCCTAACTCATTTGTAAAAGGGTCACTGGTCGTCCTTATTATGACATATTTTCCTTGTGTGTTGGAATATATTTCGAAATATTAAAAGTAAGTCTTCAGAGTAGCCAAGTAATGAAGATGCACGAAAAAATTATTAAATTATAATTGATTAATCATCATGTATTTTGAAGAGAACGTCAACGTGATTTTTTTTTTTTTTTAAGTTATCTTATTGTATATTTCGGAATATCCTTTTTCGCAACTTTCATAATGTAAGTATGAGACTATCATGCCATATATACACTAACTATACGCACTTCATTATGGCCATTAAATGTATTGACTTAAATATGGAGGGACTTTTTAGATTATAACTTTAAACAAGGACTATCTGTAGTACAAGGTGAAATTCTAGAGTGTGGGACTACATATAAACTAGGTGAAATTATCTGATGATCAAGGGCGTTAAAATGAAATTAAAATTACCGTTTAAAAAAGACTTTCACGTAACATTGAATATTCTCAATATACTCAGATTACATACAAGTTAATCCACGTGTATTTAATACATGATACGTAGGAATTTTTACACGCATTACGTAAATTTGCGAGAAGTAAACAATATACTAATGTTGACACTTGTTTCCGTGCCTTTGGGCAATATCGGAAAAATGAGATTGGCGGACACGTGCAACCCTTGTACACAATGAATGTACGTTTACCGTAAGGTAACTGGATTAACATTTTGTCAGAATAATTATTATTACCGGTACAGTACTCTCCCTTCCTTTACCTCAGTGTAAAATAACAGCACAGCTAATTTACATTGCTATTTGGGAGAAGTAAATTTGGATCTTACCTTGCACTTTGTCAGCATATTCACTTACAAACACATAATACATATATACAAACACTTGCTTTCAGGAAGCAGAACATTTTTTTTTTTTTTTTTTTTAATTTGCCTATTGTTCAGCTCATCCTTTAATAACGAACTATTACAATTGGAAACAGAATTGTATAATATGGTTGCAGTGAACTATTACCCGTCCCCGTCTATAATGAGTTAATACAGAGAAAGGATATTATAATTACAACATGATACATCATTAAAAGCAAATTTTTTTCAAGACTTCCATATAATTAGATGCAAGCTGAGTAAATTTCGTGCATAAGTCTATAAATGACAATATGGTTGTTGCATGGTTAACATGAGTGATACAATTAAAACAATACTTTCATGAAAATACTTAATAATAAACGATCCTGTAGTCAGTTATCGATAAAGTTAAAGAATATTATTACATGGCATTAAAAGAAATTATGAATGTAAGATCCATGCAGATATGATTTACCCATGCATTAGCTTTATGTTCCCAAGTTTTTCTTTCAAAATTAATTTCAATAGGTTACCCTTGACATTATCGAACACAAGGGCATTGTTTTAACTTTATAACCAAATTACATAATTAATTATTTCAATTAACTGACTTTTATATATTGACCTATAAGGTATTCAGGTGGAAGTTATGTTTTCGACTTTGGCTTGGTGTAATATGGCAATATCTAGTTAAAAGCTAGCCAATATACTACTAAGAAATTTTCTTAATTTTGAAAGACATACTTTACTTTGTCCGTGATTTATCAACAAATTAGTGTGACTCAGTTTCATCAATCTGAACTGCATATGGTTTATGAGGGTAGAATACCCGGTGGGAACACTTGGTCGAAAAGGTGTAACAGCTTTTTTCACACTAGTCATCTGGAATGAGGTTTTTTCCTAGGTTAACCTTATGTATACCAAGCAAATGACGTGATGATACCTACTATAATGGTCCCAGGCCTCTTGCATCGTGCCCCAATCCTTTCTTTCTCTCCAGTTCTCCGAGGTGTGTGATTCCCCGAGGACGTCATCTCTCATGTGTGTGTGACGGGGTAACATGGCTATAGATGCCGAAATTCCTAATCGTAATGTGGTTAGAACATAGCTAGGTGACTTGAAGTTCATATAATGCATTGTACATGGAAATAAATAAAATTGACATTGCTTTTAGTTCTTACCAACATTTTTCCCATTCATAAATTACTTCAATAATGTACTTCATGGTCTTTGTCATTTTACGCCCAGTTAAGTATTCGTCAGCACTTCATGTGTAACCACGGAGCATTTCTATTGAAGTGAATTAATAATAATTTCCCATTTGAAAAATTGTTCTTACGTCATTACTACTTGCTGTAGAAAATCATTGTAGATTAGTTTAGACAACGATGCAAACAAGACCTGAATTACTTACATCAGATTTTCAATTTATTCTTGTTTTGCGTAACGAGTATCGTAAACGTGATCAAAATTAACAATTTACGGGTATTTTGAAAGCTTCATACCATTATCCTTAAGTTGAATTGTAGCAATCTTCAAGAAATGCATTATTCTTGAAACCTTTTCGTACAATTTTATCTGAATTATGTGGGGGCGCAAGTAGTAAGCTTTCAGAACCTCTTTAACTTGCCTGTTCATAGATAAGCTTGGATGAACTGTATATATGCACTAACTTGGGGGAGTTTTGTGTACTAATCCAACAATTTTTCTTCCTTCACATTAGCAGTAGGCAATGTCACGAAGTCATTACTATAACTACACAGTAACTATAATAATAAACATGACATTTATTTGTAACGCTTGGTATATAAGAATGGAAACTATTTAACATAGTATATGGATAAGCTTGTGCTGTTGTGGATGTCACTGTTATTAGAATCTTTCAACACTGTCTCGTTTCCTAGAGCTAATTACACAATATAGGTAACGGTAGGCATCAGCTGTCTGGTGCACATGTGAATCTCGGAAGCGCACACACACATACACGTGGCTAATTGCACCTTCTAAATTACTTCATAAAATGTGGAGTGCACGCTTGAACTTAAAATTTGATCCCGATTTTATTGGCAGTGTTTAATTATCGTTAAACTAATAATCCTTAAAATTTTAAGAACTACTTCATCTACATGAGTAATAGCTTTTAATAAGGCGTTAGATTATACATAATGCAGATGTAATCATATTGATGACACGTTGTTTTGAAAACATTCGTGTTCTTACCTTAGAATGATGGAAGTTTCTTCAGAGCACTTGTTTGCATTTGCTTAGGCTTTTTAAAAACCTACGTTAGTTACTTAGTATTAACTGCAATTCTTAAGCAGCTTGATCTGTTAGCATAGATTATGTGTTAGTTGTTGCGTATAACTTAACTGATTGGTCAAAATCACTTGTTAGGCTGTACATGTTCTGAAAACAGTGTTAAAATATCCCTTAGTACGCAAGAGATATTTTTAGGAGGTTTTTTTATTTATGCGATTAGAACACAAATGCAAAATTAATAGAATTTTTGGTACAATGGAAAATGTTCTTTACTATTGTTTATTAGTATGTTATACTTCCACGAAAGTTCTCTTAGCTGAGTTGATGAATACTAGTGTTGCCACTTTGAGTTAATTGAACAAATGACGATATTCTAAATAAAATTCAACTAAAATTTACTGAAATGCGTTAACGCGTTTACAACGAAAATGAAACCTCTTTGTAATTCATTACCGTTGTACTCTACTGTTGCCTATGTTTATAATTTTTAGTAAATATACGTATCTGGTAAGCTCAAATTACTGTTTGCTAAATTAAATAACTAAGATTAGTGTGGTTTTACTTGAAGAGGCCTGCATTATTTTAATTGGCGTAGGCTGTGATAGACACTACGGTATCAGTTGTAAATTTTCGGAAATCTCTCCTCATAAATTTTGTTACAAAATTTTACACGAGGAATTTCGCGGAACTCGAGGCCTAGAAGAATTGTCTGAACTCACACTAGTGTTTTCTTTTGTTCAGACATGTGTTTGTCTTGATTAATTTACATGGACTACTTTTGTACATTCGTTAATTTACTTCTACAGTCTGTATTTTTTTTTTTAGTGGATTCTCTCTTAAAATAAGTTTTCATAAGTCATACATCTGTACAGAAGTGACTCAAGCATTCAGTAATTACCTAAAACTTATTTATCAGGAAAAGTAAATCTACTTCGGAAGGTGACTACACATGTACTTCAGGTTTAGAGGAACTTTGTGGAACTCACATTAGTGTTTTCTCTTACTCAGACATTTATATACAACATTGGATGATCCAGGCTAATAGCAGTCTGGTCAGGAAAACTCTTTCCTGGGCTGTAACGCCAGGAAATCTCACTTGATATCCATTGTTTGTATACATTGATCATTGTATATTTAAAAAAAAAGTTACAATGACTGCAGTAGTTTAGTTGGTTAGAGCACAGTAAGTTGAACACAGTAACATTTTTCTATTTATTTTTCAATATAAGAATAAACTTTATTTCTTTTTCCAGGGTACGTGTACATGAATGGGGACATCGCGAAGATCCCATCAGGGGTGGTCTATCCTTCCACCCCTGATTCAGTTGCAACCACAGCGTCAGCCAATGCGGATTACAGGTACGTTTCAACTAATCACCTGATTAAAGGTTTTTTGGTTTTAAGTTTCGGCGTTACTAAAATTTATTATTGCGATTTATGTTTTCTGCTATAGAGAAATTTGACGAAGATATGTAATTCGTCGTCAAATTATTCTTTTTTTCATTGAAAGAATTTACTCAGTAAAGGCAGATTTGAGAAGCTTCGTGAAAAATGATTTCCTTGGTTCACGAATCTTCCGTATGTTAGTAACTGGTTATTGGATGAATTCTATGATTTGATACAAATGAACTATGAATAGTTACCTTAGTGCTGTTGTACTGTGCGTTATATTAAAGTAAACAACTTCATCTGTATGGATGGTCCAATAAGTTGAAATTCGAGAAACTATAACAGTGAAAAACGGTGTTGGTATACCTGGTTGTGTTTAAGGACACCTACACAGTCGCCAAACCGGGCTAACTATTTTATTTTAAAGTTTCTTAAGTCAAAAGTTTTAGTAATACATGTCGCTTTTCTAAAGGCTACGTATCATATTTTCGCTCCTTCTCCCCAGAAAGTCTCGAACGTATTTAGAAGTTTTTGTTTGGTATTTGTGTTCACAGCTTCTTCGTTCGCATCTTCTTTTCCTAAACCCCGACTTAAAATATTCCATTTTTCTTCTGTTTCTTTGCTTTGCTCAGAACGAAATATGGAGAACGGAAGTTGTAGAACCATTCCGACCTAATTCTACACAATAATTAATTTCTTCATTATGGGCGCTCTGATCTCTTGTAATTCGTCTTACGAGTGTTCCCATCGGAAGCACTTTATTTACACTGCGTCTTGAAAAACACATGATCTTACAACTTCTCGTTCTTTCAATTAAAGGAATATCCCCGATAAATCTGTGATAGTACATTCGCTACTATACTATGGCCGCTATGTCTCTGGCTCTGACAGCTCTGCACGTGGACAAAATAATGTTGCCAATTTGTCGTGGGTGTAACCGCACACGCTAAGAATAAACAGAAAAAGCAAGCAAATAAACCGAAATGAATTGCTTAATAAATGCTGAATTTTCATGGATTTTTAAAACCTTCCGTGTAAGGAAACAAACTAAAAATAGACAGAATTAAACATAAAGTAATCGAGTAAACTGACATACCTTCGCTGCCTACATGTATTCGTCACTATCGATAGGTTGAACTCCACAATCTTGAAATAATTCGTCAGAGTTAACTGCCGAAATTTCTTCTTTATCGTCATTGTCGTCACTGCTATCGTCACCATCACCCAATTTTATGATTAAATCTTCTACAGTTTGTTCGAAGACACCTTCAGCTTCCCAAGCTTGCTGCATAATTTTCCACGTAAGCTCAACGGCGTTTTTCCAATTATTCGGGGACACTTTCTCGATCGCCTCTATTACTAAATTTTTCACGTCATCTACACGAAATGTTTTATTATGTTGAGCCACATAACCTTTAACTTGAGCCCAAATTAAATCAATTGGGTTAAAATGGCAATGATATGGTGGAAGTCGAATAACTGTATGCCCGTGAGCCTCAGCAATTCCATCGATTTCATATGATGGCTGTCTTGGCTTATAGATTTTTAATAATGCTATTAATTCGGCTTTTTTCATATCTGGTGATACTCCAGGAACATTATTTTTTTCAAGCCACCTTATCATGTCCTCCTTTTTGCTGTTCGTATTTGGAGGTTTATTCGTTTGAACGGAATGATAAGCCGCGTTATCAAGCACGATTACGGAATTCTCGCTAATATTTGGAAGTAGACTATTAACAAACCAGTCTTTCAAAGTTGTGGAATTCATTTCCTCGTGATAATCACGAGTACTCTTTGATTTAAAAAGCAACATTGCCTCAGGTACAAATCCATGCATAGTCCCGGCATGAAGCAAAATAAGTCGACTTCCCTTGCCAATAGGTGTCTTCATTGTCCCTTCGGATGTATCGTCTGTCCACGCACTGCTTCTCGTGTGTCCTGCATTCACCCATGTTTCGTCCAGCCATACTAAGTTTTCCGGGTTCATTTTCATCATCACTCTCAGAAATTTGCACCGACCCGCAACAATATCGCTTCTTTCCATAAGAACTTTTCTTCCAGAGAATTTCTTCCACCTAAAACCAATTTGCCTTAACACAACACTCAAGCTTGTTTTCCCTCCCTCGAAAAGCCCTGCTTCTTTCAAGGACTTGAAGCTTACCGCGAGTCGGGAATTCTTTCCTTATATAATATTGATAAATGTGTTGCCGTATTGCGTCATTCTGGAAACGATCTAGAGACGTTTTAACATTGGGTCGATTTCTTTTTTTGCCTGGAGTAACCAAAACTGCCGAAGGAGAATTCAATTCTTCGGGACATTTTTCTTTCGTTATGTTCTTAACAGTAGACTTTCCCACACGAAGGGCATCAGCCACTCTGTCCACCACCCTCGTCACAGGGAGAAGAGGGCCACCATTATCGCGCTCTTTCTCGAAATATTTACGAAGTTTGTATATCAATTCTTGGCTTTGTCCTTTATACACTCCTATTTTCTTTGGCTTCGGTTCTGAAGAACTAGCCATTGTCACTACGTAATTACAACAATATTCTTAACAACACACCCAAACACACAAAAAGAAAAGAAAAAAAAAACCCAAAGTCGCAAAAACCAAACACAATCTCAAAACACTTTTCACTCAACTATGCACAAACAAAAGGGAGAACACGAAGCGGCAACAACGTCTAGTTTCCATGTCAGAGCGGTTACAGCTCGGTCACTCATTGGACCTTATGGGGGTGTGTCAATGTAGTATCAACCCTCGCTTTCTCTTTCGCATAGCTGTCAGAGCCAGAGATACAGCTGCCGTACAATAGTGAATTTTGTCAATGAAGAAAGAATGTTCTGATCTAAATGTTTTCCTACGTATTGTTACAACATTGAAATACTTTTCCCAGGAAATGTCTCCGCAGTAGCCACATGCGAATGTCCCAGCGCATGCAGATGAATTGCAGTGTGTTCACTGCTTCCGAACTTCGAATTCCAACAACGGATGAAAAAGATATGAACAGTTTCAACTGGGATGTTCATTCGAATCTTGCAAATCGAGAGTAGTCTTCAGTGGAATTAATGCTATTTTAAGCACAGGAAACTTGCAGAAACAATGTTTAGGGAAAATATATAAATGCAAGTAAATCGAAAATGTAAATTAGGAATAATCGAAACTATTCAAAACTGTTTATTTGATCCATGTGAATTTGTCTGTATTCAAATGATGTTTACGCCTGAATTTATATTAAAGTAAGTTGCGCTCCGCTGAAGTTAATTACTTAAAAGTGTCGGCTAAACTATCCTGGTGCTTGGTGCTTGACTGCCTCTATATTTTATATTATTCACATTATACTATATTTTCATAGTATCCATACATCTTACGATGTGAAGCAGAAATAAGGTGGGGTGGCGTTGTCATGCCTTTCTAGAAGAGCTTAAACCCACCGCACTGGTCTAGTGGCTTCGCGCATGCACCTTTTGTGCATAAGGTCCCAGGTTCGATTACCAGTGGGAGAGCATTGAAATTTGAACCCATTCCACCATTTCAAGGTTTACGTCTCATATGGACTGTATGCTGAAAAGTGACGTTGAATTTCAAGAAGAAGTCCTTTCAAGCATAATATAAATTTCTTAATCTGTAACAATTATTATTTCGGTCCCACTATAGAAGTATGATAGCAGATGGAAAGCATTTTTCTTCTGATTAAGTGAAAAGATTTATATATATCGGGTGTTCTAAAAGTGGCGCCCACGGACCACAGGGTACTATTTTACAGGCCAAAATAAAGCGAAAATGTTATGATTTGCCCTCCAGCGCCTCCTTCAGCCGCAATAGGGAATCAAAATTTCACAATGTGGCAACGTCGCAGATTAACTTGGAGCCATTAGCATTACTCTACGAATACAACAAGCAGTTGAATCGATTGCTTCTCTAATAAATGATGCTAGTGTTAATCAATATCGACTTTAGCTGCTATCTGGAAAGAATCGATGTAACATTTTAATAGATTGATAGATCTAACCTATGGGTCTTTATTTGCGACGTTGCCATATAGTGCAGTTTGTGTCTTCAGACTGATATATATGTTTGCTTTATTTTGACTTGTAGAATAATGCTCTATGGTCCGTGAGCGCCATTTTTAGAACACCCGATATATATATATATATATATATATATATATATATATATATATATATATATATATATATATATATATAGGGGTAGACAAAAAAAAATCTAAAAACGCCTCATACAGGACACGTAAGTTTAGCCCTCCACTGTACAACACGTATTGCGGGTGCCGATCGTGTTTTGTTTTCAATGTGTCATGTGGACCTTCCTTTTCCGTCAGCAGTAACCAGTTCATGTGTGAGTATCGTGGTGTGAAAGTGGTGCGGTAAAATGGGCGACCTGACAGACTTCCAAACAGGAATGATGGTTGGAGCTTCAGTGGCAGTGGCGAACATTGTGGGGTATCGAAAGACACTATGTCCAATGTCACGAGGGCATAAACAATTCATGGACAAACGACGTCTACAAAGCACAACAGTGGTCCAAAGACGATCCTGTCAGATAGGGATCGGAGGGCATTAAAACGGATTGTAGCAGCTAAAAAGAAGACCATTGCCATGAAAATTACGTCTGAACTCAATTCCGGTCTACAGAACCCGGTTTCATCGAAAACAGTGCGACGGGAACTCCATAAAATGAAAATTCATGGCAGGGTCGCTATCGCCAAACCCCTGGTCACAGCAGTATATGCGAAGAGGCGTATCCAGTGGTGCAAGGACCACAAAGCGTGGACTCATGAGCAGTGGAAACACGTAATGTGGTCCGATGAATCGACCTTCATCTTGTTTCCAACAACCGGTCGTGTTTACGTATGGAGAACACCGTCGCAGGCCTATGATAAAGATTGTCTGCTCCCAACTGTAAAGAATGGGGGTGGTTCTGTTACAGTATGGACAGTGATATCGTGGTTTTCCTCAGTTCCCATCATAGCCTTGCATGAATGCTAAGTTCCCATCATTAGCCTTAGCAGGCGTATGAGGCCATTTTCGGGGACCAGGCAGGTTCTATCCATGGCCCAAATATTGTTCCCTGATAGTGACGACATCTACCAAGATAATTTGTCACCCTGTCACGTTGAAATCATGGTTTGATGAGCAGGAGCTATCACACCTCCCCTGAGTCCCAAAATCACTTGATCTGAACAACATTGAGCCATTGTGGTCTGAGTTAGAAAGGAGTGTTCGGTTTCATTACCATCCACCAGCATCCCTTAAGGAACTGCAGCATGTTTCGGCGGAACAATGGTACAAAATTCCACACACCACAATTCAGGAACTGTATACTTCCAATCCACGTCGGATCCAGTCTGTTTTGGACGGAAAAGGAGGCCCCACATCATACTAGGTATTATTTTCACACTTTCGCAAACGTTTTAGATTTTTTTGTCCACCCCTATATATCGCTGTCTCAAGAGCTTAAGACTTTAGTATGAATACATCAAATTGCCAAAGAAGCATATTACTTTAATTAGCGTTCACAAAACTTCGGTTATAATGGAGGGGTATCCTAATACGTACTAGTGAGATCATAGCCATTCTGCTACTTCCAAGGACAATAGGCGAGTTCACTACGAAGGTGGGTCGAACTGATTCGTGCAATCAGTAGAGCTAATTGAGTAGTAAAACATTAAAAAAAAAAAAATCTCGATTGGGTTATGAAAATCGGTAACGAGACGTTGTATACACATTTCCAACACTGCATGATAAAGCACTTCTAGTTACAAGCAACCACAGCAAATTTTATTGCTATGATGGTTTAAACTTAAATTTAAGGAGACTGTTTGATAACAAGTTGTTGATTTGTTAACAGATGCTTATATAAGGATTAAAAACGCGAACACGAGGTAAATGAGTCTGCAGTTTCGGAAAAAATATTCAGTATCAACTAGATGGCGCATATTTCGAATAATAGGGACCGATGATTGCTATCTGGGATTGCCAGCCTTCAGCTGATGTAGATTTTATGGAACAGTTTTGCTCCCCACAATACATTGGACTCTGATAGTATGCATTCGTTAAAGCTGGTTACAAGTTACATGCCTATATACCGTTTGAATCACTTCTTAAATTCGGATTTAATTTTTGCTATGAAAAATGTGTTGACTCAAGTGGCATTGCGTTCATCCAATGTTTTGGCGCAATTTTTTTTTTTTAAATCAGACTAGAACACGGTATCGTTAATATTAAACTATGTTAAGTGAGATAATTTCAGAATCTGATGAGTTAGAGGTTTTTTTTCCAACCATAGTCTGCATAAATTGTAAGTTAATTTATTTCATTAATCGTCAAACGGCTAACAATGAAATTTGCTGTGATATGTAACAGAAGTGCTTCACTATGCAGTGATGGAAATATATCTACAGTATAAATTTCTCGATTTCCCGAGAGTGATTTGCGTTAAAAAAAAAAAAAAAAAAAATGTTTTAAATGTTATTGTTACACAGCTCAAATTATCGCTGTTGAGTGCACGAATTAGTTCGACTTACGTTCATGACACCTACTGCCTTTATAGTATCAAGTGGATTTTTGAATATTTCAAGTGTTAGTTATTTCTGCGTATTACGTGTATATTTTCACTATCTTACTTTGAGATTCGTCTTCGAAATAACGGGGCAATACTAAAAGACTCGCTCATGATATAACAAATATAAAAGACTATGGTTTTCGTGGGATAGCAAACTTTATATAAAACAGAAAGAAAAGAGAAAAAAAGGAAATTCTGCTTTTGTTTCGAAAGATTTGTACTTTTCATTGTAAAATAGGATATCATGACACACATCCTTCCACGAATATCTTTCAAGGTTTGAAGAATTTAAGTCTTGTCTTCACTCCAATCGTTTGTAAAAGACAGTGATGTATTCGTTCAAGTTCAGATGTTGAAATAATATGATTGTACTCATATTTAAGAATAAACTAGTTAGTTACGTACCAAAAACGGGCCTTTACGTTTAAATACCAAGATACGAAGCGGAAGCAGCACCCTTATGAAAAGGGGACTGGGATTACTAAAATTTGCAATTTAGTTTTGAGCGAATTCAAACAGTTTTCATTAGGCTTGGCTGATTTAAATCAAGGGGTTTAAACTAGCTGTTTTTTGTTTTTTTTTTTAAAAAAAAGAAACTGGTTTAAACCAAAAAGAAAAAAGAACGAAAAATGCTTTAAATCGTGTGAACTTCATGGTGACGTTTCCACATATCAAACCATCTGCATTAGTTTTATATCCTTTTTCCCTTTTAATCAAGGTGTCCCATGTTCAATTCTCGGTCGAACCACAACCCTTCTTTCATATGTAAACCAAGTAGCGGTTTGGATGGCACTTTGAAGCGAAAGTCTTTTTTTATAACCTCGGTATTACATAAAGATGTTAAGCCTAAACATACGAAACGAAGCCATATTGTATATTTTTGCTTGCCTGAATGCTTGTTGTTTTATAAAGGAGCAAAGGTTGCCTAAATGTATTGATAGACATTGGTAAAATTTATCGACTGCCTACGCAGCTTCCAACATTAGCTTGGATTGGACTTACTTTTAATTTTATTGAACGATATCTACATACTAAATTTGGAATTTAATACCTCAGTTTTAGCGTACTGATTATGATACGTTGACCTTAGATTTTACATGCAAAGCAATAACAGGATTTGCTTTCCATTTAAAGTAATAACAGGATTTTCCCAATGGCTAACGCGGGAGTTTCCCGATTTATATGTAATTCTGTATAATGGTTTCACTTATGCAACTATTTATCTTTTTGTCCTGAAATGACTCTTGACAATTAACAAGTATGTAAAGATCAGTACAGCGTATTTTTATCAGGAGACCTTCGTGAGTGAGTTGGCAGATTCATTGCATTTGTGGCCAACTAGTCCCGGTTTCAAGTCCAAATGGAGGACAATTTCTCTCGGAGGTTAGCCGGGAAGCTGTTTGGATCCCGCTTTAAGCTTATAAGACCCCTTCCAGCGTAACCCTGTTGTTGCATACTAACAGCAAGGCGAAACAAACTTATCTCTGTCCATACGTAATATAAATACATAGAGCAAATAATTTAAACCAGTAAAACCCATGGCTTTTGCCAACCCTGGTTTTCATATCCATTATCGAATTCCGCTATTTTCAAAAAAAGTATTCACCTATACTGTAGAAGGCTACTTCACGAATACTGGATATACGTTAAATGCAGTTTAGAGAAGTCATTTGGATTTTTATGACGTTTGTATAGTGGTTTTTAAAATGCCATTACCATTAAGGCTTCAATTCATGTTCACGTAATAATGTAATAACTTGATAACGTGATAAACGTAGAATTGTGAGATGATTTTGTAAAATAGAGCTTTTAATATTAAAAGTTTTTAAATGAACTGATATTTTTAAAGTTTTCACGTAGCTCAGACATTTTTGAATGTGAGAGCTGGAAAGATAGCTGTTTAATAGTATCATTAATTCAAATAAATATTCTATGTACTAGACATTTTTCTTAAATGTCTGATATTTTTGTAGTTCATGAAAAGAAAAATGTAAAATGGTGAAGAGTTTTAAGATTTCTGCGTAATTTCCTAATTCTAACGAAAGACTTTTTTTACTTAGTCATTCAGTGCTGTGCTAGTATTTCTAATTATAAAGAAGCCAACTGGTACAATCCACAGCAAAAAACCTGCAACATGAGCATATAAGTTTATTGTGAAACTATGCCAAACAGCGCAGGGAATCAACATCACGTCTAAGTGGCATGAATCACGCCAGAAGAAACCTCGGCGTCCTCCCCTGCACACTTATTTTGGAGCAAAAGGCTTCATCGTTTCACAATAAACTTACATGCTCATGTTGCAGGTTTTTTGCTGCGGACTGTACAATCGAGTAGTGTAAAGTGAGGGCTTATCTGCAAGGTTGAATTCTACTCAGAGCAAGGGTGTTGCGTATTGTTTTTTCACCGTTCGTTCATTTCTCATAATTACCTTTTAGTGTAGAGGGCACAACCTTGGAACGAAAATCCCAAAGATAATTAAATTAATAACTCATTATCAGGAAAACCTGAAATAGAACAACTTCTATTTGTAGAAATAACAAGAATTAGAAGAAATAATCTATGACGTAGTGGACAACTGACTTCATTGGTCTTTTAACGCTACACACTTGATTGCCAAACTTGAAAGTGCTAGTCTGATACATAATATAATATAATAGCTTCTTAAAATGAAGATTAGTGTATTGGAGTATACTAGTTAACACTCGTTTGCTCATTTAATTTCACATAAAAGACGTTTGTTAACATTTCAATAGGGTGTAAATAAACCATATTACATTTACTGCCCCGATGTTCCCTTCAGGTTCAAGGAAATAAAAGTGAATAATGGAATGGATTTACTGATAAAGTAGGCTGAAGCATGAGAACTGTGAGAACCTACTCACGATCTCCACGACAAAATTCCCGTCCTGTTATTAACTGTAAATAGTTTATCACTGATCGTACTTGTCCGCGTGTGTTGGAAATTCAAATTATTTGTGGCTTGAATGTAGTCCGACCGTCGCGGGAAAATGAATTTACTGAATGTAGTTGTGAAAATAGAATGGATCCAACTCATAAGGCTAGGTTGTGTCTATATTGTAAACTATTACTGTTAATCACTTTGAAAATATAACGAACTATGAAGCTTGCTTTAACAGTCCACCTTGTATTCCGGGCTAACAATTCCTCTCTGTCTTTGAGGACTTCCTTGGTCTCATTTTCAATGCAGCTTCTGCCCACTTAAACATGATTACAGATAAGGCTCGAAAAAGTTTCTTAGCTAAGACGCAGGGTTGGCTGGTTTAAACAATGGTTTAAACCAGCTGTTTTTTTTTTTTTCTTCAAAAAAATCCAACTGGTTTAAACCAAAAAACGAATAATGTTCGTCAAAGTGTAAGTGTTAGTAAAATCGTAATGAACACACATTTGTCGGTTATCACGTTTCATTCGTTTATTATTCGTATTATATTCAGACCTAAATTCCCCATTCATTACTCGAAAAGATGATTCTACAAAAGCAACTTTTTTATATAAATTTATGAATGTTTCTTTTGTAATTTTTTTATAGTTTATTGTTGTTATGCAATTGCAATCAAAGGAAAATTCTAAATATTGTTTCGTTTTAATAACAGGGTTGGCGAAAACCATGGTTTTTATTGAAAAAAACAAAAAAAAATTTTTTTGGTTTAAACCCGGTTTTTTGGGTTTAAACCCAGTTTTTTTTTTTTTTTTTTTTTTTTTTGTTTAAATAATTTGCTCTATGTATTTATATCACATATTGACCGAAATAAGTTTGTTTCGCCTTGGTGTTATTATACAACAATCGGGTTACGCTGGAAGGGGTTACATAAGCTTAAAGCGAAATCCAAACCGCTTCTCAGCTTACATTTCCGAGAGAAATTTTCCTCTATTTGAACTCGAAACCAGGATTGACTGGCGATACGTCTCCAGGCCCGTAGCCAGCCCTAAAACTTACGGGGGCCGGCTGAAGTTAGGGGGGGGGGCGATCCAACCATATGATAGTTCATCACCATATTATAGCTCTTTTGCAAGTCTACTGTAAAACTTAGGGGCACAGCAAAAATTTAGGGGGGGCCCGGCCCCCCTAGACCCTCCCTGGATACAGGCCTGTACGTCTCCCGACTCACTCACGAAGGGCTCCTGATAAAAGTACATTGTACTGATCATTACATACTTGTTAATATAATTGTCAAAAGCCATTTCACAAGGACAAAAAAATACAGTTGTACAAGTGAACCCATTATACAGAATTACATATGAACAATTTCAAAATACTGCAGAATACGGAAGAACTAATTTAGTCCAAGTTTATTTTACTACAACTTTTTTTAGTCCAAGTTTAAGAAATACGACGACTTAATTTGCATATCAGTAAGAAAAGTGAAGAAAGATAGGAATTATTTGAATCCAGTTTGGTTCTGACCCATTTATACATAAATAGATACCAAAGACACTTCTGATTTCAATAAATGCCTCTGGTGGGGTTTTGTATGACCCTCTTCCCCCCAAAAGTACGGCACTTCGATGTATTTTACCAACAGTAAACATTATTAAAACGAAACAATATTTAGAATTTTTCTTTGATCGCAATTGCATAACAATAATAACAAACTATTAAAAAATCACAAAAGAAACATTCATAAAGTTATAAAAAGAACAAAAGTTGCTTTTGTAGCATAATCTCTTTGAGTTCTTTGAGTACTGAATGGGAAATTTAGGTCTGAATATAATACGAATAACATATGGGAGTGAAACGTGATAACCCACAAATGTGTGTTCATCAAAATTTTACGAACACACACTTTTACGAACATTTTTTGTTTTTTGGTTTAAACCAGCCAACCCTGTTTAATAATGTTTATTGTTGGTAAAATACATCGAAATGCCGTTCTGTTTGGGGGGGGGGAGTCATACAAACCCCACGAAAGGCATTTATTGAAATCAGAAGTATCTTTGGTATCTATTACGTATAAATGGGTCAGAGCCAAAGTGGACTCAATTAATTCGTATCTTTATTCACTTTTCTTACTGATATGCAAATTAAGTCGTTGTATTTCTTTAACTTGGACTAAATTAGTTCTTCTGCACGTGAAGTATTTTGAAGTTGTCTATATGTAATTCTGTATAATGGGTGCACTTGTACTACTGTTTATCTTTTTGTCCGTCTTAGATGATTCTTGACAATTATATTAACAAGTAGGCCTATGTAAAGATCAGTACAACATATTTTTATCAGAAGTCCTTCCTGAATGCGTCAGCAGACGTATCGTATTTGTGGCTAATTAGTCCCGGTTTTGACTTCAAGTGGATCACAATTTCTCTCGGGTGTAAGCCGAGAAGCGGTTTGAATTCCGCTTTAAACTTATGGGACCCCTTCCAGCATAACCTGGTTGTTGTACAGTAACACCAAGGCGAAACAAACTTATTTCTGTCCATATGTGATATAAATACATAGAGCAAATTATTTAAACCAAAAAAACTTTTTTTTTCCAATAAAAACCATGGTTTTTAGAACCCTGCTAAGACGCCAGTTGTAAAATCCAGGTGCCACAATAATACAAATCAAATTTTATCTATGGGTCCGTCATATTTTAGTCTTAAATCATATACTAATATATAAAACAAAAATACAAGCTTGCCTTCTGGCACAGACTTAAAAGCAATGCAAATAAGGTTTTAAAAAGCAGTGGTATTTATGTCCATATCTTGTTTCTTTGAGCACTGAAATATCAATTGTCCACTTTCTTGACGGATCAAAATTCCAGAATGAAGGACCGTTCGTTTTAAGGTCAATTGGGAACTTCGTAGATACATTAAAATGTGTTCTTAATCCATTCCATCATTAATAAATCAGAAATAATGGCTGGTAATAATATTAATAATAAATAAAAATAAATAAGACTGCACCAGTCTCGTATTTCCAGTGGCGACCTGGTGTCAGTTTCCCAGCCTTGATTATAAATTCTGTCGATCCGTATAACCGCATGCTTCAACCTAGTCTTTGTAAAGAGGAAATAAGTTGGTTCTGTCCACGCTTTATGAAAATTATTAGTTGTGAATACTGTGTTACATGGAAAGTATAGCTGAAAGCTAAAAATGCGTTCCACATCTGGAAGTAGGTATTTTCGTGTAAACTTACGATAATTATGAAATGTCAAAGAGTAGAACTTAATGATAGTGGAGACTCCTACATCATTAACCAGCATCATTTCAAGTTTGAATCCAGTAGGCAGATCCAAGAGTTTAATTGCTGTTTTCTAAAGAAAGTAAATTCCTAAATTAAAATATTTCGTTACCAATGGCGAAAGGCATGTTGTGCATTCACTAGTTACCTTTTTCCTATTTCGGTTCTTCCCATGAAATAGCCAAAATGGCATGCGCATAAAATAGCCAAATTTGAATTAGGATGGAGACTTCATAAGAAAAGGAAAGAAAAAATTCTGATCCTTTTATTTGGAAGTACAAAAGCAGTTTTTCACAGCGTGTGGCATTTGTATTCAGAAGTTAGAGTGCTGAATAGCAAAGTAAAAGGATTACAAAGCATCCTTAAACTATTGTAATGGAAATAAGTTTTAACGTTTGTATCGTAAAAACATGAAGCTGCATCCAACAAAGTATAGGATTTTAAAATGCCAAGCGTAGGCTTTCGTTGAAAATTAAGTAAGGTTTCGAAACAAGTATGGTCCAAGGATATTTTTGTAGATCTGCAGTCTAAACAAGAGCGTGAATTTCTGATATATAATTTGTGTGTGTGTGTGAGTGAGTGAGAGAGAGAGAGAGAGAGAGAGAGACGTAAAAATTAAATCTAATCAGAGCAAACCCTTATTACTAAGCTGTTAGTTTTGGCTACAGCATGCTTGGCCTTAGATTGTACTTCCATAACGTAATGAAGGCAATGATGTTGAAACTAGTACTGATTGGTAATCAGAAGTACAGTGAAACCTGTCTTTAGCGGAATCGAGCGGGACTAACAAAAATTTCCGTTAAAGTCAGGTTTCCGCTTAATAGAGGTAGCCCTTTATTTTTAAAAAAAAACACACATATGCTTATAACGGACATACTGAGAAAACATATTGTTCTACGTAGCTTGTTCACTTACAGTACTTCTTTCTTCTACTAACTAATACACACACAAACAAACAAACAAACACACACACACACACACAAAACTTAAAATGAACACAAAATATGCTATGTACACGTTTACTGTATTTTTCCAATAGTCAAACAAGGTTTTCTGTATGCATTGCTGCTTGACTGTTCGCAAATGTTGTAGCCCGAAAAACTACACTAAGTAAATCAGTCGTTATTCCCTAAGGCAAATTGTTCAGAAGGTTTAACAAAAGAACGAGGATTTATCGCAGACAGTGTAATATATATGTTTGCCCCTCATACAACATCTAAAAATTTTCTAAACGCTGTAGTCCGGAACTCAGAATTTTCCGTTATTAGGTTTTTTTGCTTTCCGTTGTCCGCGTAACACAGTTTCCGCTTAATGAAGTGACTTTTACATATTTTTTTACACCAAAATTCATGGGACCGTGAAATATTTCCGTTTAAGACAGTTTTCCGTTTAATAAAGGGTCCGTTGAAGGCAGGTTTTACTGTATTTGCTTGGTCAGATTTTACTATAAGTTATACTTAAAAATGCATTTTGATTGGTTCAGTGATTACAAGCATGTCAAAGACCAAACAAAAGTTCCAACTAGGTTCGATATGAAAATCACGTGTTATAAGTTTTAATTTACTCACATTAAAATAATCCTTTGTAAAGTGAATCAATAAATGATAATCGTTAAGCGGTAATAACCCACAATATGATGTAAGTTTGCAATATTTCATTCAGATTTATTTCATGTTTTTACTTTTTCGCAAACTATTTTCACAACACACATACAAAAATAATTTGCAGTAGTAGCAAAAATATTTTCTAATTGTAGGGCCACTCTAATTAAGTACATATTCTGCACTTAAAAAAAAAAAAAAAAAAGTATTCTAAAAATAACAAACAAGAAAATATCGACTTATAGGCCACAAATGGATGTTATCTTTTCTTTACTAATATTAAATGTTTACAAAATCTGCTCCTAATAATTTAGTTAGCGTTATTGAAATGTTTCTAGTTGTTCATAGCTCCTTCAAATCAATACATTTGTCTTGCTTAAGCGACGAAGGTTCCAAAAACAGAAGTTCATCTATTTTCTCTTTTCTTGGTCAACTCTTAGGCGACAAAGAACCCAACAACAGGTAGGGTAACGAAATCACATTATTTCAATAAGTATTGTTTTGAAAATAGTGAAAAAGGTAGGCGTGAATAATGAGCTGTTTCAAAGTAACATATTAATTCTTAGTGACCTATGAGAAACTTGCAGTGGAAAGTCCTGTCAAGATTTTTTCCTGGTTTTTCGTTAGGTTGATATTAATTATTGACAAAAATTGTTGAAAGTATGAAATTGTGCTCATTTGCTTTCATAATTACGTAAATGCCTCTAAGATCAGATTAATATTACAGTTTTTGGTGTTTATCTTCTTGGCATGTAATAAACGATCACGTAATCCGGTCGTTATTGCTGACATTTTCAACTGAGTTCGTAATGTAATAGTGTCAATGATTGCATTGCAATATGCGGTAATTCCCGTCATGCTACTTTAGATTATGTTGTTACCGGTAGTCAGTGAAAATATCGTTCCACGTAGATAGTAATCACAAGTTGTTTGTCGAGCAGTATTATTTGTAGTAGTTAACAAATTTGTTATTCATACAATGGAACAAATAGACTTAAACCTTTTTTTTATGTGGATAACTGAATTATACGAATATTGCCGAAATCGACTCATCTGTCTGTTCCTTCCAATGTTATTGATAATCAGGGTTGGCAAAAACCATGGTTTTTATTGAAAAAACCAAAAAACCAGTTTTTTTTGTTTTAAACCAGATTTTTTTGGTTTAAATAATTTCCTCCATGTATTTATATCATATATGGACAGAAATTAGCTTGTTTCGCCTTGGTGTTAGTATGCAACAACCGGGTTATGCTGGAAGGGGTCACATAAGCTTAAAGCGGAATCCAAACCGCTTCTCGGCTTACATCCACGAGAAAAATTTTCCACGATTTGAACTCGAAACCGGAACTAATTGGCCACAAATGCGATATGTCTGCCGACTCACTCACGAATAACTCCTGATAAAAATACGTTGACTGATCTTTACATATTTGTTAATATAATCGTCAAGAATCATTAGGACAAAAGGACAAAAAGATAAACAATTGCTCAAGTGGAACCATTATACAGAATTACATATGGACAATTTCAAAGTACTACAGAGTACAGAAGAACTAATTTAGTCCAAGTCGGTTCACTACGACTTTTATTAGTCCAAGTTAAAGAAATATAACGACTTACTTTGTATATCAGTAAGAAAAGTGAATAAAGATAGAATTATTTGAGTCCACTTTGGCTCTGACCCATTTATACATAAATAGTTACCAAAGATTCTGCCTCAATAATTGACTCTCGTGGGGTTTGTATGACCCCCTCCCAAAAGAAGTATGGCAATTTAATGTATTTTATCAATAGTAAACATTATTGAAACGAAACAATGTTTAGAATTTTCCTTTGGTTGCATAACAATAATAACAAACTATAAGAAATACAAAAGAAACATCCATAAAGTTACATAAAAAAAAGTTGCTTTTGTAATATAATCTCTTTGAGTAAAGAATAAGGAATTTAGGTCTGAATATAGTACGAATAATATATGGGAGTGACGTGATAACCCACAAATGTGTGTTCATCAAGATTTTACGAATAGTTACACTTTTACGAACATTTTTCGTTTTTTGGTTTAAACCAGTTGGTTTTTTTTGAAAAAACCAGATGGTTTAAACCACCTTGGTTTAAACCAGGCAACCCTGTTGATAATAATATGGATTATTAAATACTTTCGCTGGCACCGTACTGTTCATGTTCAGAAATGTAATCTCACTAGATTACATGTTCTTTTCCACAGTAATTTCGCATTAGCAATACTCCAAAGCGTTGTCTCTTGCTACCTGTTTACATTTCACAAAGGATTGCAAGCGTCTACATATATCTTAGTCTCGGGCTTTAAGAGGAAATATTGTACTTGTAATTGATCAATTCATCAGTAAGTTTATGAGGAAAGAAATATTGTTGTAAACTACCGTACCGTTCATATCAACCTTTTTGGTAACTAATTATACGAGATGACTAAGTGTTGAGTTTCGGACTAATACTAGAATATTTTCGTCAAATGCAGGTGCAAATCTTTCCTGTTACATGTGAATGCAGTACGTCACAAATTGAGGCCTGCCTTCAAGTCTAGTAATCTGCATAAATACTTTCTTTGACCTGGCCGAATAATGCACATCCGGTATCGATTCGATTAAATACAAATAAAGTAGAATCTCGAAAGTTTCAACTCAAACCCCGAATCTTGTTTCTCTTTCTGCAACCATTAAGAACTATCAGTACGATAATTCCAAATCTATCTCAGGCGTGTCTGGGCACAGTTCAGTCATCATCGCGTCTCGAAATTTTCCCTGTATGGGAACATCTTAAGCAACTAGTAGTTCACCTAACGGTGGTAAGTACCTGCGCAATCTGGATTTCATACATACTAGGAATTATTCAGTTACATTAAAATGTCCCGTACGTTGTGAAAATCATGTAGAGCATAGTTTATCCGCATTAAGGGGAATTGAAGTTTGTACGGATGATTTTTGCGAATAATCAAACATGCGTTTTTTAACAAAGAAAAGCATACAGTACAGGTTCAAGGCACAGTACTTTCCATGAAGAAATTACTGCACAGTACTATACACACTGTATACATATACAAAAACAAGAGATCTGAGAGAACACCACAACATGCACACCTAAATTACAGTACTGTGTTATTTAGGCAGATATATAAAATATTATTGACCAGATTTATTTTTTTTTCTCGCTGTCTTGCATTCTTTTCATAGAAGGTACGTTTAATAACTCTTTTCTTGTTTTCCGTACCACGATAGCACAGTTTCCAGTGCAGGAAACACCTCTGTGACTTAGTCCACTCTTTTCATCGTCTGTTGGTTTCTCATCATTCTCTCCTTGCATCAAAGGGACAGTTTCGTAGCCTTTCTAAATTTGAAAGGCTTAGTCACTGTTACTTTCTAACCAACCTCGGAGGTCTTCCTCATCGCACTCAGAAGAAAAGAAAAAAAACATTGAGGGAATAAGTCTAAAATTTCATTAAAATCTTTGTCAGTGTGTTTGTTTTGCTCTTAGCATTTTCCTCTCTCACTCCCATTAAATTATTACATGCATTTCGAAGGTTTTCCTGTGACAAAATATTCCAAGCATCAGGTAACATGTAACAGTAATCTTCGAGACAGTTTTATCGAAAATTATATTGTATTATCTTCTTTTAAAGGCAAACATACACTGACATCTTTGGTACGTAATTTCACTCCGTACAATGATGTAAATTTCCGTTCGTAAGCTAGCCCATACAATTAACGAAAAATAAGCGCGTAAAAGAAGCTGACACTGTCCGCTCTTCTCTTGTTCGTCGAAAGTATGGGATTTCAATGTTCTTTTCTTCCGTGCAATGGAAGTGAATAATGCATTCATATTAGTATATAATGTCTAGTTTTGTCATAGAAAACATTGATCCAGGCGAGGTCGTGATTGTATAGAAATACTGAAACTAGATTGGAATGAGGTTTCTTCGTGATACTGCCAAAAAACCTCAGAAAAATACGATGATTCGTGGGAACCACTGTAGAACAGGTTTTCTCTTCCGAAAACAACAAGATCTGACCGAGGGAGAAGGCTGGAAAGGGCAAGGGTACATGCTACTCGAAGACTGTCCTCTGAGCCACTTTTACGCACAGATTCTACGCCGAAAGTTAAGCGAGCCAGACTTCTCCAGCTTATAAAAGTTAAGCCAGCCAGACTCCTCCAGTTTATAAAAGTTCAGTACGTAAAATCACGACAGGCCCCATACACTAACGTATTGACAGATGCTAACGAGACTACCGTACAAAATTTTATGGTTGGAAAAATACGCTAGTGTATACTTTCCGTAAGAGTAAACGACGTACAATTTTTTTTGTACATTCCTTTCAACTTCTACACACATATAACTGCTGTTCTACTGCACTTACGCATCAAAATTAATTTCCTTTATATGTAAATTTAATACTACTTTTGACAAAGCAAGGCGCTTTTAATAGACTTGAAATTAGTAACATCAAATTCCAGTCCATTTGAATGAAATAAGAGTAACAATTCTTCCTCATATCAATCAAAGGACTTTAAAAAACGCAGATGGCGACGTATTCCACAGCGTTTGATAATTGTCTAATAGCCTTGTTTCCAACCAGAGAAAAGGATGGAAAGTGTTGTGAATCTTAAATCTAGTATTGCACAAGACTTCGTGTGGCTGATGAAGTAAGTCTGCAGTGATTGGGTAGTTTTAAATCTGCCCGCAGGTATATGATGGAATCTGTTTTTATAATCCCTAAATGTAAGCACTTAGTGATTACTCAAGGAAATTTATACATTGCGTCAGGTAAAGGCTTAGAATCTAATTCACATAAAAATGAAATAGCTTTATTTTAATAACTCAGGTACTTTGGTATTTTGAACAAGATAGCAACAGCCGATGCAGGAAACATACAATTGGAAGTCAGTTGTTTCCATTATAAACAGGGATTCCGATTATATAATATTTTAAACTGGAGCTTCGCAGTCTTACTTAGCACATAATTTGCATCTCCTTGT
Source organism: Thermobia domestica (assembly GCF_964235325.1). Taxonomy (NCBI): domain Eukaryota; kingdom Metazoa; phylum Arthropoda; class Insecta; order Zygentoma; family Lepismatidae; genus Thermobia; species Thermobia domestica. Next base: position 90,974,221 of record NC_137470.1, read on the forward strand.
GGCTCGAAAATGGTATGGTGGTTTTAATTCACTATTTATACTAGTCGTTTGAGCGGTTGTTCCATACTTTTGACTTGTCAGTGCAACAATTAGTACATAGGTAAGGATGCTACAATAACTCGGTGGTAGTTTTGTGGTTTATACAATGGTAGTTTCATTTCGCCGGAGCCTCCTTACCACTGCTAAATATCTTCCTTCCTTTTGCCTTACTATTGCTTTCAAACTAAGCTACATAACAAAGAGGTTTTACACTTAATGCGTACTTTTATCTTGTGTTAGTTAAAACAATGTATTTAAAGTGCTTTAAAGCTAATAGAGAGAGAATTGGATTTATCTGTTGAAACCTTTGTAATCCAGACAAGTAACAGTTCTAAAGATGATCTATTTGCCAAAAAATGGAGAGAAACTGCAATAAATAATCTTCCCTTGTTTGTGCCCGTTTCTCAGTCATAACTTCTGAGACTTTCACGCTTGCTGCTCTTAATCTTCAGAGGCAAACAAAAATTCAGTCAAAGAACAAAAGTATTATTTTCTCAAACTGTATTCAAATAAACTGAAGCCTTTCACGAAGGCTGTACTGTTTCTACACGTTAACACACGTAACAGCAGTTTAAAAACCGTACGCCACACATTGTTAATCTTTTGTAGATACAGAAATTAATAGGGCAGGAAAATCACATTTATTGACTCAGAATTAAGAAATACTTTGAGATATGAAATTTAAAGTAACACCATCCTCAAACGTTTTAAAGGATTTTGAAGGCTTTTTAAGACTTGGATTTCATATTATTAGTCATTAAAAAACTAGTTCGGAAGCAGAATGCAAGGTATTCGAATAATTTTCCTGTGTGTGAAAAGAAATATACCAACACGCATCATACTGTCACAGTATTGTTAGTTTGTGTTATGTTGAAGGAGTGCAAGTTGTCTTTTCGCAGGCTTTTACTCGTTTGTACTTTGTGTAGAGATAGTGTTTTAACAAACCCATAGTATCCTCATACCGCCTGTTCTTCCTTTCTTGTATCTTTTAGTTTGTCTGTTCATAACCCTGAAGGTAGTTACAATATGAAAAGTTTCGAAAGTCGGAAAGCTTAAATGTGGTTGCAAATCAGAAAAGAAATAAAGTAAAAAATATTAATTTTTATAATAATTCTTTCTTGTTAGTCTAATTCTGTGGATCGTGAATTTGAGTGTCGAACAAAAGTTTGCAGGTTTCGGGCTTTTTGAGGAAATCTGTATCCTCATTCAGAAGGAATACTAACAGAGCTGCATTGTCTTCGAGGTTTAAACATTTCGAAGACAAGCAATTATTCCAGTCGTACTGGCCGTACATTGAAAGTCGCATTTAAATCTATTTTTTGTAACACAGTGATTCCTTTGAAAACTGAAAACTTTATTTCTAGTGTCTGAGACCTGTTAGAAATTGCTGCCAAAGTAAATTTTGTTACAGTAAATCGACGTTGTAACCTTCGGGTACAGTCACCATCAAAAGCTGATACTCTGTTATTTGTCAGAACGTAGAACAAATGTACCGTGTCCTGCGAAAACGAACTAAGCGCCACTTTCATACTTTTAAGAAAATTACTATAAAGTTAGATGTCCAACATTAATGTAGCCGTAATCAAAAGTTTTTTTTTTTTTTTTTTTAAATAATGGAAGGTGTTGGTTTTCCTCTCTTTTCGATTGTGCAAAGCGTTCTAATGCGTATCAGGAACCAATCATCGCATTTACGTGGATTTTCAAAGTTTGGCGCTTAGTTCATTTTTGCATAACACGGTACAAATGTACAGTCCGCAGCAAAAAACCTGCAACATGAGCATGTAAGTTTATTCCAGAACTACGCCTAACAACCCAGGGAATCAACATAACGTTTAAGTGGCACGAATCACGTCAGAAGAAACCTCGGCGTCCTCCCATGCACACTTATTTTGGAGCAAATCACTTAGTTGTTAAACAATAAACTTAGATGCTCATGTTGCAGGTTTTTTGCTGCGGACTGTACAGTACATATTTTAATCTGGTTTTCTCTGACGTAGAGATACCTCTGAGTAGTACTGGAAACTTTGAATTAGTTCTTTCGAGCACTTCTAACAATAGAACATACATTATGTACCAATTTTTGCTCGTGACTGCAATACGTGACAGAAATACTCAACGTAGAAACTGTGTCACGGTGCTTTTGAGCACAGTCATAACGCTGAAAATTAGCGTTTATCACTGTAGGAAGGGAATTAGTACACGCATTACCCCTACGGCCTGTCTACATATTGTAAGTTTTCTTCCTTGTATCTATAAAGCGTTATCCTCGTGAGACTTTCTTCAAGAGGCATCTCTAAAATCTATACAAATCAAAGTAAAAATTAAGTGCCTTTTGATCGTTTTATAGTTCAGTCCAGTTCACAGAAGTTTTTCAGCTTTCCGAGTTATAAATTCATTTGTACAAGAAACTATTGATATGGGCATACGTTTATTTTTATATACAGGGTGCACCATTTATCTTGATACGCTCTTGTAAATTTTAAATTAATGGACAAGAAACGCTGAAATTTTGTACCATGCAAACATTGGCAGTGGGACATTATTTGCCATTCCTTGTGATAGCAGAAGGTTGACAGTGTTTCCAATCTATAATTTTTTTTTTCAAATAGCACTACGTCAGTATATTACACATTTCAAATCTACTTGTTAAAAAAAACACAATGTTAGTTATTATTCAGTGTTGCAAGCTAAGGACGCTGTAGCATTACAAACATCCAAATTATTGTTGTCTCTGCAACAGTAATAACGCAAGTGAGACTGATAGGTCAATGTATATCTCTAAAGTACTTTAGTGTCTAATTCCATGATAATGATTTAATGGATTTCAAATAAGAAAAAAATGTTACAAAGGATTGAACATTTGACTTTTTCCAAAAGTCTTTATTTTGAAAACTGCAAAATCCAGACCTTTTCATACATGGTTTTCAATAGATGTGAAGATCACGAAGCCGTTTGCAACAGTTTAATATCTCAAACCCTTGTGGAGGTATCTCATTGTTACGGTAAAAACTGTTGAAGTTTGCAACACTCCTAAAATTTATCATTCCGAGAACTTGTAATTACACCTCCTAAAAAATATTGTCGGAATGTTGTAAGAGCGAAGAGAAAGTTTTCAGAGTTTACACAAATACGCATTTTAAGCAATGTAACATACTGTTTTTCGTATCTTCAGAAGGATTTGAAATATAAAATAGCTGTAAAATGTATTATTATTATTTGTTTATTCAAAATAAAGTTACTTGAAAAAAAAAAAGTCAAATTTCAGCCCTTTATAATTTTGTTTCTATTTCATTGAATCACGTCGTGTGATGATCGTAGTATTCGACACTGATGTACTTTGAATATGCATTTCCCCGTTTGTCTCACATTATTACTGTTGAGAAGCCTTCAGAATTTTACTGCTCTTCAATATTTGTAATGCTGTAGCGACCTTAGTTTGCAACACTGCGTAGCAAATGTGCTATTGTAATTTTTTATTTTAATACATAGTTCGAAACATGTAGTAAATTGATGTAGTGCTATTTAAAAAAAATACAACATTATGTTGGGTTGGGAACATGTGAACTTCATGTTTCATTATATCAAACGATGTTCTTCTGTCGATATTTGCAAGGTTCGAAATTTCAGCGTTTTGTCTCTATTAGTTTAAAAGTTACAATGCTGTATCAAGATAAATGGTTCACCCTGTATAAAAAGTGCATATTAATTTCACTGATTCCTCAGTGAAGCAGGACCAAGCTTGCGGAAAGTAATGTCAAATCATTTCTATCATGTCCACCACCCAATAGTAGTGAACGTGAGATTTTCTTCAGAGAATTGGTCATCTGTCACTTAGTACCTCAGTATATTTTGAAAAGTCTTTCCCGAAACTGTCCAATCCTAATTATCAGAGTAGTTACTTACGGTGAAACAAATCTTACTAATGTGGCTTTAACTTTCCAAACAAGACTATTTTAAGGTGGTTGTCAATGTTATGAATAAATGTTTGTCATTGGTAACTAATTTAATGTGCCTACGTATTTTGCGCTGAAACTTTTTAAATATGCGTATAAACACTAAATTTATTTGAAAAAAAAAAAAAATAATACACTGTAGTCATGATTTCAAAAACATCAGTTAGCTGTAGCTGCTAAATTAACTTTTTCGGTCAATGTGCCTTCCTCGAAACGTACCACACTTGAAAAGATTGATCTTCAGTCTATTGATTTGAGAAATTTTATTTCCAATGCAATTCCAAATAATCAACTTCCCACGACTGACAGAAAGAGAAGTACGAAATAATGGGTTAAAAAGCGTAATATATTTTCTTGTTACGAGCACTTTCATGGCTATGTGGGTAGCATATGTGCCTTTGACAGGGACACTTAGTTCGATTCTCGGCAGGAACTCATGGATGTTGATCCCACTTTCAACTGTAGGTCCATGTCTCATAGCCTCGTTGCTTAAACTCAAATCAAAAAATATTCTCTTCAAGTTATACTCCCAGTTTGTTTTTTTTTTTTTTTTGTATTTCCTCGTTTTTTAAATAATAAAAAAAACTTTAGCTTTAATATCCAAACATAAAATAGTCTATTTTCCGTAATTAATTAGATTTGGACACACTTTTATCAGTAGATAGGTTCAACATTTTGATAAGAATAGTCTTAATTATTGTGTAAAAATTTCAGTTTCCGTCTTAAAGTATAAAATTTCCATATTAATTTTTTAATTGTGTCATGTTGGCGTACTTCACATTCGCTAAACTTGGAGTGACAATGGAGAGCAACAGCTCGGATTATGTTCTGATGGAAGCACAGCCTGAATATCAAACCAGCTTCCTTAGTGCATTAATCGAAACTACATTGCCACCTTAGAATCAACCATTGTAACAATGTAAGTTGCTTTAGTATGTACTGCTGTACAAAAAAAGAAAAAAAAAAAGTATTCGTACTAAATTTGAAAACTCGCGTTTAAGTTTTATTATACATGAATCCCTTCTTTACGAACCCTTCCTGTACATCGCTTTATCCTACTGCTCCCATTCATCCCGACCACTCTAAAGAAATATATATAATTCTGTATTGCTTACACGTAGGCGTTTGATTAAATGCAACTGTAAATTAAAGTATACAATACAAGTGTGGGTTTCCTTGTTTCAAGAATTTACAAAAATCAAGTGTGCAAAAACCAAATTTAAAACTTAATTTTCTAAGGTGGTTTGGAAATTACGAAATTTTTTAGTTTGATTTTCTATGACATGAACTAATTTTCTTAGTGTTATTTTTCATAATATACTTAGTAGTATTACTAGCATTCTTTAGAGATTCTGGTGCGAGCGGTCCCGGGGAAGGGGTACTCGGTCGAAAAAGTGTAAAACTTTCTCAGGCCAGCCACCCTGAATGAGGTTTTCCTGGGTTTTCCTCATTCACACCAGGCAAATGCCGGGGTGGTACCTAACTTATAGGTCCCAGGCCACTTCCTTCCCTTACCCCGGATAGTGTGCTCGCCGAGGGACGTCATCCCTCAAAATACGTGACAGACTAAGTGGCCATAAGGTGCCAAGAGCCCAGAAATCTAAAATCCTAATCCTTTAGAGATTCTCATAAAAGTAAGTATTACAGTACCAAATACTTTCTAAAAGTAGCTTACATATATGATGGATTTTAACGTAGGATTGAAGAATTTAAGCAGGGGAAAAATGTGAAGTCTGAATTACAATGCTTAATCGCACCGCATACCTATGGTACTATAACAACTAAATAGTTATTTCTCTATAGCTTGGTTACTTTACAAGAATATGACTGCTTGTGAATAATTCTCTTCTAAAGTGAGAGCTGTATCATCCGCCATAAATCTTTGGCGAAAACTGAAAACTTGCGTGTTTTTGCTTAGTCTTACGAGTGAACGTTCAAATTTACCTTTATACATGCTTGTTACACCCGTGCTTATTACGTGCAGTATTTAAATGAAAAATCTCAAGCCTAAGACAGTTTACACAAATATTCTAACGCACTGCACTCAATAACTGCAGTGTTGAATACAGTCATTTACATAGTAAATAATGTTAATCAGGTTATAATTGTCTTAACGTAGAAAATAAAACAAATTCATTATCCATAAAAACTCACATTTTTAAAAATCGAATAAACAGGCAGATGGTTATTGTACGTAATGACTAATAAAGTAACTCACTCGAACTCAGAGGTTTATTGCAGCAGAAATGAAATTCCTCCATTGAATTCTATTTGTCGAATCAATCCAGTGTGGACCACTATTACTTAATTCTCAGATGTGGTTTTATACTACTTTTCGCAGGTTTTCTATCCAAACCCCCCTCCCCTCCCAACCTTACCGACTAGAACTTGACGCAGCAGACACACGTTTCCCATACACGTAGTGTCCCTTCATATTAAGCATCTGTGACTTATAGTTTTTGGAAGCCTTAATATTTCAAACTTAATCAGTTTGTTCTCTGTGCGTAAAAGACCACCATTTACATCCACACAGTACAGCGGGTATAATTATACTTACATATATATCCTTGCGTATACATAGGAATTTCCATATTATTAGTGATAGCATCCTGTACAGTGTAGTAGTAATATTCATTTGCCACTATTCCGGGTTGACTTATATCTTGTTTCCATTACGCCGTGAATCATTCACCTTCATTATATTGTGATTATTGCTGTATTATTATTATTATTATTATTATTATTATTATTATTATTAGTGTATGTTGTTGTCTTTTATGTATTCCGCACTTGTCTGTAAGTGCAGAAGTTCTCCGTAAACTGATTTAACAGGTTGTCGAAATACCGTTTCGATGGATCAAATTTTCGGTATCAGTAAAAATGTTTGTGTCCATTTGTCCATTTTCCGGGACCAGCAGCGATATTGTTCAGAGTGGAAGCATTTAGCCTCGGTTGATACCACATCGAATTTTTGTACAAATGCTTTTCAGAGGCCATGCCAGACATTTTTTCGTGGTAGTATATGAAATATTTAATCACATTTTTAAGCACAGTTTATCTCAGAACTGCCAATGTGCATTATGTGTCATTGTGAGATGAATTGATTGCACTAATGCAAAACCAGTTTATAACTTTGAGTATGAAATCACTGAACTAAGTTTCATCACATCACTGGTTTGTAATACTAGCGTTGTAATTTTCTTACGAAAGTAGAAGTGGTAAGGGTTTAATAATTTAAACTAAATTTATTCGTATTTAACATATAGAGAATTAACTTCTGGTGGGTACTGAAAGATGGATTCAGAAGTAGATGTTTCTGAATGTTAAATATGCGCCAGTTTCGTTTTTTGAGTGATCATTCAAATTTGCTACAAACTAAAGTAACCCGAGATAAAATTGTAACTCTTTGCTGTAAAATTGAAATCACATCTCTTGACATCCATTTCCTTAAAATATTGAAACATCACGAAATATTTCCCAAGCTCTTGAACTGCAAAATTACAGCTAGGCGCTTTTAAAATCAAACAGAATTAGTAAACTTTTTAAAAATAGGGTATTTAACACATTTTAAACGCCATATGCGTATATGTTATGCACACGTTTGTCTTCTTCAGGAGCCCAGTGCACGCTGCTGCCTTGGAATAAAGCATCTGACTAGGGAGCTTGGCGCTTTGTGTTGATAGGGCGCATTCAGAGGTATTTTTTTCTGAATGGCAAGGCTTTACTTTATGGGGATAGGTATGAAGGGATGTTGCAAGGAAAGCGTAATCTTATCTCGAGCTTCATCTTGATAGGTAAACCGAAAATTCAATTTACAGTTGCATTTAATCAAACGCCTACGTGTAAGCAATACAGAATTATATATATTTCTTTAGAGTGGTCGGGATGAATGGGAGCAGTAGGATAAAGCGATGTACAGGAAGGGTTCGTAAAGAAGGGATTCATGTATAATAAAACTTAAACGCGCGTTTTCAAATTTAGTATGAATACTTTTTTTTCTTTTTTTTTTTTTTTTTTTTTTTTTTTTTTTTTTTGTACAGCAGTACATACTAAAGCAACTTACATTGTTACAATGCTTGATTTTAAGGTGGCAATGTAGTTTCGATTAATGCACTAAGGAAGCTGGTTTGATATTCAGGCTGTGCTTCCATCAGAACATAATCCGAGCTGTTGCTCTCCATCGTCACTCTAAGTTTAGCGAATGTGAAGTACGCCAACATGACACTCTTAAAAAATTAATATGGAATTTTTATACTTAAACAAGTAAAATGCGTTAGTCGTAAAATAAAGAAATGACCGTCGTTAATTTTTTCCGTTTAAGAATGACCTTTTAATTGCTATTTAAAGTGTATTATACTATATCCAATGATTTAGAAACCCATTTTATTGTACATAGCTCGGGAACCCAAAGTCTGAACAACGTAATATTTCACAGTAATGCGTAGTTTTGTGGGGGCGCGGTGGCTCAGTAGTAGAGCGTTCACCTCTTGTGCTTGGGGTCCCTGGTTCGATCCCAGCTCGCGCCGTTTGAACTTTGTGGTTGACAAACACCGTGCTCGTGGGTTTTCTCGGGGTTCTCTCGTTTCCTCTTACTTCCTTCATTCCACAATTTCATTCATTTCTCATCGTCACCGTCTCCTTAGCCTAACCGGCATAATCGTTGAACGTAAAACTTAGATTTTATGTCATTCAAAACAAGCCCTAACATGGCCATAATATCCAACGCTAAGGTACTTCCAATGTACACTCATGTCCAAAATTATTGTCGCATGTCTATAAATATGTTGTTGTAGGAATACAATTTGATAACGAATTCGCCCGGTATTTCTTATAATGTTAGTATGTGTATAATCGGCAAAGACATGTATGTGACAAATTTTGTCAAAAGAGCAGTAAATAAGAACAATAAAACGAAAATAATTTTCTTGTCCATTTAACAACATTTTGTTTTACTCATTCTAATTTTCATATTTATAAATCTTTTTCTACGAAATTTACCACAAATATTCATTTCCCTATTATACACATTGTATCAGTATTAAAAGTACCCTGCAAAATCATAATCAATTATATTCTTACAAGAAGACAGTTATAGATATGCGACAATCATTTTGGACATGAGTGTACATTGTTCTGTCCATCTTCGTTGTGCTGCATGTGTGATACAAGCTTCCAAACTTTGGGTGTTTGTGATATAACATCCTTAGTTTGCAACACTGAATAATGTTATATTTTAAGTTTTCGTTTAACATGTTGATTTGAAATATGTAATAATGTGCCGTAGTGCATTAACGCTGAAAGTGATTAGTACTGTAGTGTAAAGTCCCATACTAGTGTTTTCTCTCTCTTCCATTGAACCAAAGTCATTCCATCAAGTACTCTTTCCATCTGACCTGCTGCATTCTTTTGATTCTCTCACTGATTGTGTATGTGCAGATATTAGCGCTGTTATGAGTGTCATTTACTCCTGAATGACGTTGAATGACTGTCTACCAGCACTCTTCAAACATGACACTGTAGACTTTTTTTTAATTTAAAAGTCTCAAACACAGGCAGGGCAACAATGAGGCACACCCGCTTCTAAACATAGCGCCATTTCTATTGGAATTTTTCATGGAAAACATGTAAATAATAATTTTTATTTGCATTATTATTTTTAATTACGTATAAGTACACAACAGAAATTGCCTACTGCAATTAAATGAAAGGAAGAATATGGCCAATCTATAATCTTGCTATGACGCCAGCTTTTCATCTAGGGGGCATGGCAAATGTTATTTTAAATGTTAGTTCCCTCCATAAATCTCGTGATGGAAATTGTGCCTTGTCCTTACGCACCCTCGCCCTTGCAGTGGCAGTTGGCCCTCGCTATCGCGAAGTGAGTTCTCCATCGCCCTTGCCCCCCTGTTGGGAATTTGTCCATCAAAGAGAAGCTGAGTATTTCAAATTCCAAACTGTAATCTAGTTCTGAACTCTCGTTTTTTTGTGATTTCTCCTGTTAATTCGAATGCATTGTTGCCAAACTGACAATTTTAAAGGACTTAAATTCTGGCGCACAGTTATGTTTATAGAGAAGTTACATTAAATTAATTTTGTTAAGAAAGGACGAAGAGAGGATATCATTACCCTTCCAGCTGGAACAACTGGAAGAAAATTTAGTATCTCAACGACGCCTAATAATCTTCGAATATTATTACTTTGTAAAATTTGTGATCAATAAGTAGCTCGTGTTTTGACTGTAATCAGTGGTAATATTCTAATTGTTTAGAGAGAGAGAGAGAGAGAGAGAGAGTAGATGGATATACAGTGGCTCTCAAAATTGATCGTACGCTTGATGCTGAGAGACAAATGAATAGAAATAACCTCCTTTTACATAGCTTATATTATGTCAAGGGATACTTGTAAACAAAATATATTTATTTCATACACAAATTAAGTCACAAAATTATTCGTACACCTTGTCCATTTAAATATTTGAAAAGTTGATTAACGAGTTGCGAACCCGTTTCTTATCACCTTTGCTAGTCTGTTTGGCATTTGTAACACTAGAGGTAATCTTGAGCCACTCTTTCAGAAACGTCTTCAGTTCTGTCACGTTATTCGGTTGGCGCTGCTGCATATTCTTCTTTAATTCCCAGCATAGATTTTCTATGAGATTGAGATCTGGTGATTGAGGAGGGATTGCAATAGTCTTTGGTGTGTTGTACAATAGCACAATGTAAGCGGTATGCTTGGGGTCGTTGTCCTGCTGAAATCTGTAAAACTATCCAAGTCCTAAGTTTTCTGCATTAGACTTCAAGTTTGTCTTCAATATGTTGAGATATGCAAATTTGTCCATTGTTCCCTTAATAAAGTGTAGATTTCCTACGCCAGAAGCTTCCATGCAGCCCCAAACCATGACTAATTCTCTACCATGTTTTACCATCTTTTGGTCTAGTGTGTTCCTTCTTAAATTCTGTATTAGGTTTTTGCCAAATAATTTTGTGTCTATCGGATCCATACAGATTAAATTTGCTCTCATCACTAAATATTACGCTATTTCAAAAGTGTTCGGAGCATTTATTGTGTTCCAGAGCAAATTGAAACCTTTTGCGTTGTTTCGTCTTGTAAATATAGGGCTTCCTCCTAGCAACTCGGCCATTGAATCCAGCTGTTCTTAAAAGTTCTTCTCACTGTTTCTGTGGAAAGGGGTCTCCCAATGGATGATGATACTTCTGTTGTCAGTTTGGGTACACTGACAAGGATCCTTGTTTATTTTTAAAATGATTCTTCGTTCGTCCCTTTCAGTCAATATACGTTTTCTTCCTCGACCAACCTTATTTCCTATCCTGCCCTTGTAATTGAATCTGTTGACAACTGCCTGGATGGTTAAATGCATTCTCCCCGTGACTTTGGCTATAGTTCTTAAAGATTTGTCCTCCATAGCTGGTTTAATAATTAATTTACGTTCAGAGTGTGTAGTTTCACTTTTTGGTGCCATTTTACTGCACTTTGTTCGTGTTGCACTCACCTCAAACACGTAGAAGGACGTGGATAACCTACTAGTACAGTGACTCACTCCTTCAGCTTTGTCCCCCCCCCCCTTTCCTACCACACGAGCTAAATGTAAAGTGTACGATCAATTATGTGACTGTCTTTTGTACATGGATCTGGCAAAAATCCACCAACAACTGTAGACACGGAGGACAAGAAGGTGTGGTACTCATACAAATGGGTCTCATAAATATCAGTTCCGCCTCAATAACTGCAAACATATACACTTTATGACGAGTAATGACTTTACTCTTTCATATTTAAAAATTAGTAGGGTGTACGATCAATTTTGTGAGCCGACTGTATATATAACTCTCGTACTATCTTAGGAAACAAACCATACAAGGTAGACAAAGGCAAATTTTTCACTTGACACCAAAAATGAGAAGTAGAGACCTATACAGCATCCTAATAAAAGACGATGTGACGAAATTAGGTAGAACTGCGAATATCTTGGAAACGAATAATCCAAGATAGATGGTTGTCAAAAAGTATTGGAAGGGTCTTAATCCAGCAATGGATCGACAATTCTTAATAATGGTATGTATGCGCTTCAAATATAAATAACCCTCACCACTACCCTCATGTGATCCAGTGTTTGCCCAAGTGGGCCCAGCCCGAAAAAAAACGGGTTTTCCGAATTGGACCCACCTGAAAAAAAAAAACACCGTAAAATCCACCTGGGTTTTTGAGCTTTTTGTTAATATAATATTGGTATAACCAAGGTGATCACATTGAAAGTGATTTTTATGAGGTTTTGAACTTCCCTTTGGCGAATTGAATGCTTTCACGCTAAAATATACAAGAACATTCAACATACGAACTTTATAAAGTTCTGAATGCACTGAATGAATGAATAAAAAATAATAATTGAAAAACCCTTACCTTAGCTTGAGATAATTAAGTAACAAATTAATGTATGGCTTATGCTTATAGCGTATTTGAAGAAAAATGCTATTTTATATTTTAGAAAATACTTTCCGTGAATAGTGTGCTCGCCGACGCCGAGGGATGTTATCCCTCATGCGTTTGACGCGTTTAAAGCATAGATGCCGGTACTACCAGTAAACATGTAGTGCATTAATAAAACTATTAGTATTATTTATTACCTTTGATGGTAACATAAGTTTTTTTTTTTTTTTTTCAGTGAAATTTAGTTTTCCAACAGCAGTTCAGTTACTTGTAGGTACTCTTCAAATAAGTGTTCTGTAGAATCAACCCCAACAAAAGCGTAAAAATTCGTCAATTTTAAGAAGCTCGATGCTCAGAATTCAGAAACTAATAATTCTATCGAACCGGTGCGAACCGGATGAATGGCACCACTGACTAATATGATAATACTTCAGTAACTGATTAAAGATTTTTGATTTGATTTGGTGATTAGAAGCTTTTCTAGATTAACACTAGAAGGACCAAGCCGTCATTTTGACGGCATCACGTAAAACAATTTTCCATATCTCAAATATTTCCTTGAGTTATGCAACCATACTTTAGGACTTTTATTATTTTAAGGAGAGGTTTGATATAGCATATAAACATTGTGTGTGTATTTTAAATATATACGTATTTTTGTTGTATACCCCTAGAAGGACCAAACCGTCAATTTGACTGTCTCATTTAAAAATCTATAATTTGTTGTTGATGTGGACTGTTTTATCGGTTGTACGCTATATGGTAATAATAAATGTAATATTTCTGTTAGACACAATAAATTTTGAAATATTTTACGTTAGTTTTCCAGTGAGTTTGCTATTTGATATATCTTTTATTTCTGCTTTTCATTGCTGCAAAGGTAAAATATTTCGTTCTCCTTTGATTGATTTCTTCTGGAATTATGTTCGTATCTTGTTGGTAACATTGTTATCTGTAGAAATAAAGGATTTCTTGAAGGTACATATGAATAATTACAAAAGCAAGATGAGACCTGATAAAATGTTACGTGCTTTCTAAGATTTGAGTGAAAATGAATTTCGCTTGGAAGAAGAACAGGGAGACTGCTTCGATGAAGACAACAGTAGTAACGACAATGCAGTGTCTGAAACTACTTCTTCGGATAAGAGGAAGGAAACATATACAGAAGTTTTCAGAAATAATCAATCAAATGTCTTTATAGCAGGTCATGAAACACATTGGAGTAAAATGGACAGACAGAACAATGCTGGGTGTACTGCCTCACACGACATCCTTTGCGAGAAAACTGTTCGTTATATTATGCGTTACATCATATTGAAGATGGTGATTTTGGTAGTGCTTTTCGCTTGTTCATAAACGAGCCAATGTTGAGAAACATTCTGAAATGCACCGTTATTGAAGCTCAGACAGCGTCAAGATTCTCTTTGGCCATTGTCAATTGCAGAACACTTTCATTTTTAGCAATATTGATATTTCGTGTAGCTTCAGATGTATCTGTAAAGGAACTCTAGAACGTAAGCTGTGGACCATTGTTTTATAGAAAGATTATGGAAAGAAAGATATTTCTTGAAATAATGAAGTATCTTCGGTTTGATGAAAACTGCCCTAGCTCTTCAAGGCTGAAAGCAAACAAGCTTGCTTTGGTATCATCTGTGTAGAACTTATTCACTGAGAATTATATCAGGCATTATAAAACTCACGACAGTGTTTGTGTGGATGAACAGTTATTCTCTAGTAAGATGACATGCAAATACATATAATATGTGAAAAACAAGCCTCACAAATTTGGATTCAAATGTGGCTGCTTGCAGTTCTAGTCACCGTATCAACTAAAAGGCATTCCCTACCTGGGAAACGACTAAGAACGACGTCGGGACTTACAGCTAGGCGAATATATTGTTCTGAAGACGGTGGATTATTTTCTCAACAAATGACTGAATGTTATATGCGATAACTTTTCTTACAAGTTAAAAATTAGCCGAATCTTTGAAAAAGAAACAGTTGACCTTGATTGTTAGTATGGGCCAAATAGAAGAGAACTTTCCAAAATGTGCTTGAATCAGAAAGAAAAGAATATGATCACTACAAACGGATATCAATCAGAAAATCCACTTACAGTACACAAGTGTAAACGCGAGAAAAGTGTTTCTCTCTTGAGTTTAGTGCATACAAGTTGAAATAAAAATATATTGAAAATATAAATTCATTTTCATGTAATAAAAGTTTGAAATAAATATAATGATTTTGGTGTATTATACACTGGGTCTGTTCTAAACAAAAATAGCCCAGCCAGTGTCTACAGGGCAGGTAGTGTGATCACGTTATTAGTAAAAAGAAATTTCATACGTAGGAAATTTTATTTTAATTTTACATGTCACTGCCCTATGAACAAACTTTCGATATTAATATTATATTTAATGTATTGACGGGATTTAGTGGATCACCCTGTATTATATTACGAGACAAACTTACATAAAACATAAGCTAGTCGATTAAATATATTAAATTAAAGCTAAAATAAGAGAAATATAAAGAAAAATGATATATATCTCTTGCATTTAAATAGCCGTCAAAATGACTGCTCGGTACTTCTAGGGAGGTAAAAATTTTGGTCCTTCTAGTGTTAAGTAAGATGTTCCATATTCCTATCAGCATATATTAATTAACAGTACCAATTTATTTTTCGTGTTATCGTTGTTATTAAACATTTTAAAAGTGCCCAATCCACCTCCAGTCCATGTAATGACTATCGTGTCACACTGTAATGATTTCAGGACCAAGTATTTTACAATACGAGAGGGTATTTGAAAATTTATCACAACCATGGAATAATGGTGTTGAGTTTCATGTCCTTTCTTAAAATTTCTCTACATAGTGTCCGTGCAGAAACTAAACGCTTCTCTCAATTTAACATGTTGAAGGTCGTTATTGTAGAACTCTGCAGATTGCATGGAAAACCATTGTTTCTCCTTTATTATGATGTAATCTTTGTTAAAATGCAATCTCGAAGTGGATTCTTCATTTGTGGAGACCAAAAGTATTTTGTTGTTAGGTCAGGAGAATAAGGCGGGTGAGACAATATTTCAAAGCTCTATCTAGCAGCTTCAATTGACGCTGCTTGGGATTAATGAGCGAATGCATTGTCCGCAAAGAGACTGTTCCCTTTGTGCATACCGCAAAGTTTTTGCTTAACAGCATTTTGTTGCTTCCTCAAAAGTGAGCAGTAGTATGTTTCAGTGAAACTACCACCTTCGCCTCATTCACTGCTCGGCAGGGCCGTGCCTAGGGGAAGGGGGGGGGGGGCAAAAATTCGGGAGAAAAAAGGAAAAAGATAGGAAAAATTGCTTGGAATGTGTGTATGAAGGCGCCGCCGTATACTCTCGCCCCGGACGCTGATATGCAACTAAAATTACCGATTTCCGTTACGGCTTTTAATTCATATATTCTAGTAGATAAATATGAGACATTCCGAGTAGTAAGGACGAACTCAACGAAGATCTGTTTCTTTGAAATGTACTTTGAACGGTCAAAATAATCGTCCATTTATGTTGAAACTATTTTCTGAGGAAAAGAGGAATGGGTCCTCAAATTACACAACTGATTGCTACACAGCAGTTTATTATTACTTTTCGAACACCTCAAATGTAATTTCCGAGCTTTCAGATTGCTACCCGGAACACCTCATATTCGTTCCCAACAAAGTAAGTTTACCATCAGAAATATTTTTTGCTCTGTACTTGTATTTCTTTTAGTGCACAATTAGGACACAAAATTTCAGGCTTGAATCCAGTAGCCAGATCAGAATGTTTAATCACTATTTGGTAAACAAATCGAAACCCAGTTATTTGGTCGCCAATGACTATCTAGAGACCGGAAATGCGTCATGATGTAATTCTGCTGCTAGTTAGAGGATACCCTATGAAATGACGTGATGACTCCATTATCTCACTTTATACGTACTGCTATATCTACATGTCTGGAAAACTGTTAAAGTAGTATATAATTCTGAAATGAGAATAAAATGGAGAACTTCAGAGTGATTAATCATACATTGTTTTCTTAGATCACACTTTTGCATAAGTCGTTCTTCATTAGCATATTTATTACAACAGATATCCTTGGAATCTAGGCACATATCATGGTGCTTCACTCGAGAGAAAAGGGGAAGCTAGTCTGGTTTTAAGCTTTATGTAAGTTTCATATTGACTTCCTTCTGAATTTTTGCAAAGATTCCTTTCCGATTTTCATTCTCTTTCTCTGTAAAAAACCTTCGATTCAGCACTGTTTAAAATGAAATTTAAATAATGAAATAGAATAAACGTACGGAAGAAAGAAGTTCGGATTATTATTATTGCCCTTTTTCAAATTTATATTTCCAGTCTGTTTTGTTGATTTTGGTTAACATTGTTTTATGTAGTTATTTCTTTCTATGGAAATTACTCCAAATCTTCCCGGGTGCAACAGACTTGCGCACACTTTTCAGTTACACAGATTAAGATCCAAAAATCGAGGTTTGCGCACAGTTTTTTTTTTTTTTTTTACAACGTTGCCGAACTTAGATGTTTACAGGGTGTCCCAAAAGTAGATATACAGTACAGTACTGATCAGGCTTATTGCATTGTTGTCTTTCAGATAGGTTTATATCATTTCTTATTGTTATCTTTCAGATAGGTTTAGTTTCTTTATTATTTGTTGTTAATGTGTTTTTACTTACATTTTAAGCTAGGAAGAGCCAAAGCAAATAAACCCATAAACTAGAATGTTGATCAATGCAGGGATGTATACCTACTTTTGGGCCACTCTGTATTATTATGAATATGAAAAGTTAACCAGATCAAAACAGCACAGTCAATGTGCCAAAAATTTACTTTACTTTCTCTGACAAGTATGAACCACTATTTGAGACTCAGCATACACGAAAACGGACTTTTCTCCTTTCGCCGTAATAACATCTTGGATCTCTGCCATCTGCTTAACAGCTTGGAAAGTGCATATGGGTCGAGTGGGGGCTAATTTATTTCGACAATTATACATTGCTTCTCTGCAACTCCTCATATCTTTATTAGGAATGGGCACGAGCGAGTTTTCTTTGAAACTCGACTCGACTCGAAACTGACATGTTTGAGCTCGACTCGAATTTGGGTCGAGTTTCGAGTCGAGTCCAGTGAAAACGAGCCAATTCGTTCTAAATTCTGTGTGTAGTTCCAAGTACTCTCTTCAAGTATCCTACATAGATAATATAATTATCAATGATACCACTATTGCATTTTTTATTATTATTGTATGAACACCGTGTATAATCTTTGAAAGATATGCGGTTTGTATCTCAATAGTAAAAGCTAATTGACTGTCGATCTCGGTCGTCGTGAAGTCTTCAGAAGGCAATGACATCGGTAACGAGGTTCTGGGTTTGAGTTCTGGAGGAGCAAGTATTCGAGCTCCAGCCAAAAATTGTTAAAAGTTATAGGGCACCTGCCAAACATATTCAAAGCTATTCGGCCCTAGTTTAGGGCCATTAACGGCGCGAGCGGCTCGGTTCACAGCTCATTCACTGTCGAGCCGAACCGAGAAGTGAGACGAGCCAACAGCTCACTCAACCGAGCCGAACCGAACCGAGCTGACTACTCACTCCAACCGAGCCGGTTCGAGCTATTGGTTGATTATTTTGAGTTTAACGCTCCTTTCAGCAACGAGGCTGAGACGGGACCTACTGATTAACGTGGAATCCAAACTACACGAGCTCTCGCCGGGAATCCAACCCGGGTCTCAAATGCCAAAGGCGTGTACGCTAACCGCTTACCCACGTAGGAGCTCGTCGAGCCATTGGCTCAGTTGAACTGAGTCGAACCAAGTTGATTGACTCGCTTCAACGTAGCTGGCTGGAGTTGATGGCTCACATGAGCCGAGTTGGTGGCTCATCCAGCAGAGCCGGTTCAATTGATCTGAGCAGATGGCTCTTCATCCCAACCGAGCTGGCTAGAGTTGTTCGCTGAGTTCTGTGGGTCCATGTGATGTTCCCTATGACACTTTCCTATCTCAGTTTTTGTTTCATCTTTTTATTCTCAGCTGTTTTTGGTTTATAAGCACTGGACGTTTTGTCTGATACAGGAACCACTTTTTGCGGCCATTTTGAGAACGGTGGTCCAAATCGAAAATTGTTTCCTACAAAAGTTATTTCGTTTTTCAAGAACTACCGACTGAGGTATGATTCAATACACGTTCCCATTTAAAAATTTGAAGTTGGCCCCTGGGCCTCCTTCAAGGAGGGCCCTGGGGGTTACCACAACAACACCATGTGATGTGCTCTATGACATTTTCCTATCCCAGTTTTTATTTCATCTTTTTATTCCCAGCCGTTTCTGATTTATAAGCACTGGATGTTTTATCTGAAACACCCTGTGTATATATATTTAGTTTTCGAGACGAGACTAAATGTACTAAAAGTATCCCACGAGATGCACTAAAAGTAATGAGATGAGATGCACCCCTGTCAAAAGCATCACTAAAAGTATTCCACGTTACTGCTTACATATGGCTTTCGCTTTCCAATCTAATCAGGCCATGATTTCAAAACGAGATAAAACGATCTGAACGAGCGAGCCATTTATCAAACTCGACTCGACTCGAAACTCGAACTCAAAACACTGATTCGGCTCGGAACTCGACTCGAGAAAATTACCTTTGACTCGTGCCCATCTCTAATATTTATGGGTAAATTGTACACAATCGTCATCTTTAGAAGCTCCTGTCTGATAATCTTATTAGGTCTCTCACTAACATATTCCATTGCTTTTCTCTTACATGCTTCGTTTACAATATGCTTCTGAAGTTCAAGTCCAGTAGTAACTTGAGAATATGCTTCTGAAGTTACTATTGGACTTGAACATTTTACAAAATTATTGACCTGCTGTTAGATTTTGAAAACTGGGGAAAGCCGAAAAATATTACAATTGCATCATTTAGAATAATTTTGATTCCTGATATCCTGAAATTTGTCTTTACAAATAAAAGTAGGTGGTGGTGTTTCCCTTCCAAGTACGAATAACTAGTATTTCAGATTTAGCATCAAGAAATCTCATTTTCTTTTCTCCATTAGATGTTGTGAACAATTCTGTTTTTATCACCTGGCAGCGATCCTGTGCGCGATCCTGCCCAAAGATACTGTCAATCAACCTCTTATCTGGCATTTGCTGATAAAGAAGATAAGTGTGCGCAAGTCTGTGACTCCCATCTTCCCTTCTGTCCACGATTTTGGACGAACAATCACAGCGTATTACGACACTTTTGTATTTTCGTCCTTTTTTGCATCGCAATTCGCAAACTTGCAATTGGAGACACGATCTTAGAATTAACACTGCATTTAGAAAAAAAATAATAAAATCAGCTTAACTGAATTTATCAACTTAAGATGTTACGGTTACGGAACGATCTAAAGAAATTGATTCGTAACATAATGGACGCAAGTAATTATTCTTTATTTCCCGTGAGTAGGTTACAGTAGTTCTTTAACCTTTTAATTACGGAGCCTTTAAAAAAATAAAGCCTGGGATACGGCGCCAATTTTGAACAAAATGTAGGGTTATTTTCAAATGGCTGTGGATCAGGCCCTAGTAGTCGTAACCTCACGGAAGTTGAAGCATTTTACAGAAAATACATGAAAGTTTCATAATTAGTATGGCTTACCCCCCGACCACCCAATCTAGGATTACGGGGTGGGGGAAAACAATTTTTACAACTTTTCTAACAAAAATTTTGAGTTCCGTCCCCCCTCTGCCGCTCTAGAAATTGACGATGCGTATAAAATGCACATCAAAATGCTCTTTGATATATTCTAAATAACATATAACAGCAGTGTTAACATAAGATACATACAGCATAGTTAGGAAATTCCTCAAAATTATAATGTAACTACGCCACTGATTAGGACAAAAATGAGAGTTATTTTCAAATGATCGTAGCTCAGGCTCTAATAGCAGTAGACTCACAAAGTTGAAGCATTTGAGAATACATGAAAGTTTTATAATTAATATGGTTTTCGCCCAACCACTGTAACCAATGATTAGGGGGTGGGGGAAAACAATTTTTTTACAATTTTTCTTATAAACATTTTGGGTTCCGCCCCCCTCCGCCGCCCTAGAAGTTGACGATGAGCATAAAATTTACATCAAAATGTTCTTTGATATATTTTCAATAACATATAACAGCATTGTTAACGTAAGATACATACAGCATAATTAGGAAATTCCTCAAAATTATAATGTAACTACGCCACTGATTAGGACAGAAATGGCAAAATGCAGGGTTATTTTCAAATGATCATAGCTCAGGTTCTAATAGCAGTAGACTCACGAAAGTTGAAGCATTTTACGGAGAATACATGGAAGTTTCATAATTAATATGGTTTGCGCCCGATCACTGTAATCAAGGATTAGGGGGGGGAGAATCATAATCAAAGTCATCAAAATTAAATTCGTCTGTGTCTGAGGAAGAAAATTCAATTTGTTCTTCATCCCACTCCGAATCTGTGTCCATTGCTTCCAACTCGTCTCAAATGTCTTCTGAACCGAGAACATCTCTTGATGCCATTTCTACTAATACACGCAACACCAAAGTCTCACAAGTAAAACCAACGGTAACAAATTTTCAAATTTTAGGGTCCGTAAAGGTAGATTCTATTGTATGTTAAATTTGTATGCAGGGAAGAACGCGCTCACAACATTCAGTTCAGACTAACAACACACATATGAAAAGAGGAACAGCGATCTCTCCGTGTTACAAAGGCTGTAGGAGCCCAGAAACCCAAACAAACTCTCTTATCACTCACTCTATGTTGTTACCACGTGCAGAATAAATCTTTCTTTCTCAGCCAGGTCAAGACCTCTCCCCCCACGCCCACTATTCCCAATTACGTCCCTGGCACCAAGATTGGAAGGGAAACGTCTCCTGACTGATTATTTATATTTTCTTTCACAACAATTAACTTATCGTTGTGTTAAACCTCTGAGAACTAAACTGCGCACTTTAAAAATTTAAATGCGTTTTAAAGAGCTTATATTACAAATACAGTCAGTCACGTTTGTTCACTTTAAAAAAAACAATAACAAAATAATTTCTGCATTCAGCAGTTGCCTAGTATGTATCCTGAATAAAACACATGCAAGTGCATGTATTTGATAGCCAGAAAGTTAAAAAACAATTAGGTTTAGTGGGCAAACTGCAAGGTATCTATAAATAGTTACTTCGTATACCAAGCCTTATTTTTAGGTAACTAAATATAATTACTTCGTGTCCTAAAGGTTAAATTGTGAATACCACTAAAAGTCTCATTTTGTTATTCTCGTGCTCAAACTTATATGGTGCCAATATAGTATGAGTCACTGGCATAGGCAATAAAATTGAAACTTTTCTCTCATGGCTAGGCGCTCATTTTTTTCTGGAAACCTATGTTCGATTCCCGATACGAACACATTTGTTTTTCATCCTAGTTTGAAAGCGCACGTGCCACACTCCGTCAGTGCTTAAAACTTAAGATTGAACTCTAGTTAATGAAAAGAATTTTAAATAGTTGTGGATAGCACGCCGACCGTTATTTACAAACACACAGGTGGGCACAAGTGTTCTGCTAATCGCATATTCTGTTTTTTCTTACGTAACCAAATACTATTATCAACGTGGAACAGATTTTCCAGAATCAGTGTGATGAAAGTTTGTTTTTACATCTATTAACATGTATAATCGATTCCGTTTACCCTGATAGAAGAGACCCAAAACATTTTTACCCTCCGCTCTTACGCATATCAACAACGTAAATAATGTTCCTCTAGTTGCCGCACACTGAAGTCTACAGGCTAATGTTTGTTGCTAGGTGCAGGCAATTTGCAGACGAGCCAAAGGCTTAGGGGGAATAACTAATATATTTATGAATGAACTTGAACTAGAGCCTGTCTATTTCACCTGTGCCCCTGCTGGCTTTACTGTTGATAGGCCCCGTACCTCCCTCAAAAGAGGAGGGAAAAGTTGCTGTAGTCAAGATCTTTCAGTAGTTAGATGCGGACAGGATTGTCACATTGAATTATTTCACGGGCTTCGCTGTGCATTGTCTTGTTAGCAATTCTAAGTAGCCTACGATCTTCACTCGCCAGGACCAGAGATGGCGTGGGTCAATGAAAACTTGACCCACGACGACCCTCTCCGACCCACCACTCAGTAAAACTAAGTCATGAACCCTCACCCATGATCCACGCCCTCCTTTGCATTGATTCAAGACTTTACACTTGTAATAAAACAAGATTATGAAATTAACACTAATCAGAATTTGAATTTCTACGTTCAGTCGCTCAAGCACCGTGCTGTTATAATACATGGATA
Source organism: Thermobia domestica (assembly GCF_964235325.1). Classification (NCBI taxonomy): domain Eukaryota; kingdom Metazoa; phylum Arthropoda; class Insecta; order Zygentoma; family Lepismatidae; genus Thermobia; species Thermobia domestica. Next base: position 90,997,026 of record NC_137470.1, read on the forward strand.
TGATCTTTACGATATATAGTGGCAAAGTTTTTGTCATGGGCCTGTTACGATGAACTTCAATTTAGTTATCGTATATAATTACTTCCTTGTTGACTTACAGATACTTTTCAATGGAAAATAGGATGAAATTTGAAAGTCTCAAAAAAAAAAAGTTAAAATTGGCCACTGTAAAGAAAAAAAAAGTGTACAATTCGATTGTCTCGAGAGCCAAGTACTATGTCCTCTTGCTATTACTAGAATTATAAATATCAATATTCAAAAGTGCCAGAAGTTCTGTTTTACTTAGGTATACTCATAGCAGGTAAGTAAATGGAAATAAATTAAAAAGAAAAACGGAGGCGTTGAAAGTAAAATGTAGACAAATTCACCACTATTCAAAACACACTGAACAGAGTGGGTCGGTGGGTCATTGTGGATTGCTGGTTCATGGTGGGTCACGGTGGGTGGTGGGTTGCAGTGTCACGTCCTGTTGACTCAGGACCCATTGAGACTCTTCATCTCTGGCCAAGACTGAATGGCAAATTGGCAACACAGTCCAGGTCATTCAAGTCTTTCCTCTAAGTAAGGGGAAGATGTCCTCCGTAAGAGGGCGGCGAGGGTGAGGCCGAGGTATGTTTCGCATTTTCCGAGGGCACACTTGAAATAGAAAGGCTCTAGGATTTTATCGTGTGCGTGCTAGTAAGATTTATTACAAGTAACATTTCAGAATTTCGAATTTTCTTTAATTTCACTCTTTCATTCGAGGGCCAGGGTTTTTTTAAAAAAATGGTGGGAATTAATGGATTTTAAATGAGCGCAGCTAAAGATTGAGTTGACACTTCTCAGAGTATTTACTATATTCATGCGATAGTTTCAACCAACAGGCAATCGCGGTATGACTGGCAGCGGAACTTTCAACTGAACACAGAAACCGTGAATTTGTCTTTTATATCATTCTACTCAAAAATAAAACCACACACACACTATTTAAAGTCGGTATCGTTCAAAAAAGTTCAGCTTCCTTTCACCCACTCCACTCTGGAACGAAAGAACAAACATAATTTGAGATAATGAACATTAGTTGTTACCTGAAGTATTACAATTTAATATTGATCTGAAGTAGACATTGTTTTAGCTACAACACATTAAATATGCTCCCCACTTCTTTAAATCTCGATAAATGAGTCCTCCCCGCAGATCTAGTGGCCAGCGCGCCGGTCCATGGGTTCCCGAGTTCGATTCTCCGTGGAAGAGCACTGAACATATTACTGTGGTCCGAATTCCACCTTAAATTTTAGGTCCAGGTCTCATACAGCCTCGGTGGTAAATTTCAACCTAATAATAAAATTGTTATAAGTAGGTGGGGTTGATAGTTGAGAAAATCAAATGTTTTAATAACAGTGCAAAAAATTGAGAAATTTTTGAAAATGAAAAATTTCAGTTTAATGTCTCACGATTACGCCCTTCATACTAAGAGAGACATTGATTAAAGCAAGTGAATGATAATGGAAGAATGGTAAAATGAGAAAGTAGAGTACTCCGGAAAAAAAACATGGATGCGATGTTGTTCACTACACTTACTTGGCCGGGGATCGAACCAGGGACCCCACGCATGAGATGTTCGGAAGTTTTAGACTTCACACAATATTGTACATTTCAAGAAGCCTGTTTTCCGATAGATCAGTGAAGAGTAAGTGTATTTCAATATGGCTTTGATACCGAATGGGACATAGTATTTTTCTTTCTTCCTTTCTTTTTTTACTGGTTATAAGCCGTTAAATTTCGTTGTGTGTGTTTTTGATGATGATTATTATTATTTAATCACACAATTGACTGGTTTTTGATTTACATATTCCTGCGCTGGGACTTCACCAAGAAAGACGTGTGATTGTAATGACATTCATACCTCAGATTCATTGCATGAATTTAGAACTACTGAACACCTCTAACCCTGATGAATCAACATGGCGCAAAGGCTATAATCAGAACATGTCGTGACATCGAACGAAACTAATTTTGGATATGTTCCTGAGAAATTATCTCCCACGCCGCTTGCATGCATGATGACATCAACCATCGACAAACTCCGGAACGACCTCAGTAAATAATGTGAAGAAAGCCATTTCCCGCACATGTTCGATGAACGACAGTGCAGACCAGGGTATAAGTGGTACTTGTCATTCATCGAAGAAGACTTGCACATTATGGCTGGACATTGTCCTGCTGAAATGCGGGTCTGGAGTTCTCAAAAGTAGTACGACCTCGGCCTGTAGTGTGTTCCTAATTTGCAGTAACTGTTCCTCTCAATGTATAGTAGCACCATTGGGTGTAACACACAATCTTGGCCACACACAGCAGCTGGTCCGGCTCTTCTGACCTCGACAGTACACGCTAGCAGATTGTGCTCATCACTATATCGTCTAACGAGTATAATGATAATCATTGTAGAACAAGTTGAAGCAAGCAAGATACATCCCATTGACTACAGCCTCACTCGGCACACTAGGTACTTTCGTTAGCCCATTTATAACCTTATGCGTTTGATGTTCTGGGTCAATGGAATTTGATGCAGACAGGTGCACACCCGTTACCGTGTGCTAGCGTTGAATGCACTCTGGACGGTCCGTCACGGCTATGCAGAAAGTAGGGATGGGCAAAACCGGTTTTTATTAAAAAAATGGAAACTGGTTTCTAGAAAAACCGACATTTCGGTTTTTCACCGAAACTGGTTTCGGTTTTCTCCAAAACCGGTTCGGTTTCTTAAACTGGTTTCGGTGAAAACGTTTGGAAAACACACAAAACTATTTCTGTGGAAACAGATTCGGAGAACGAAACACTATTCTGGTCAGAAATAGAACAAATTTCGGAAAAAAACCGGAACCGGTTTTGAAAACAAAGTTTTTTTTCTAAACTGAAAAAACTGTTTTTGTGCCCACCAGTACCGGAAAGATGTCATCCTGTAGTGTGGTTACATTGCTTGGTCCCCTGCCTGATTGTTGCTGCTTATGGTTTTGTCTATTGCTCCCATATACTCATTACTTTTGTAATGACGTGCTCTATACATGTATTATCTTGAGATACGAGAAGCCGCACTTCCCATGGGCCTTTTATTTTGCACCTTTTAAGTTTGGCTAGACATAGTAGCATTTTCTAACACATTTACTGTGTGCTAATTCATGATTCACTACCTGAATGCAAGTACTCGGAACACCGAACTAAGAGCACTACTCTGCATATTTCCATCATTACTTCTTGATGATATTTTCACAAACAGCAGTGTACATATAAAATATTATAAGAAAGCGTGTATAGATTGGAAGGTAGTAGAGTTACATTCTTCTGCTTTGTTTTTTATTTCAAGAACAATGAAGTAATTGAAGTTGTTTAAGACCTCGAATTGAACTACTGATTGCTGTTTGAACCGTTTCTTAAGATTGCTATAATATAAAATGTAATGTAAGATGCTATAATGTATAACGCCATTTTTAAAGTTAACTGTTTCATGTTGGTAGTGTTGCCTTTCGTGTATATATGATAAATTTCTTCCGAAAAGTAAATACGTTTTATGTATTCAATTTCTAATTTATTGATTGCCCAGATTTTGTTTAAGATGCCCTGAGCTCATTATATCGGAAAAGTGGTCGAAATTTGCCTATTTCTACAGCACAATTGAGAACTGCTTCATTTTTGATCGTTCCTAGCCCACAACTTAAAACTTTGGCGATTATTTAGTATTTCTTAGCTTTACGTGCATGTTTTCATAATTTTAGCACTTTGTTAAGTAGCTATACTCTGTACTTTTCTTTATTTTAATAATTGTACTAGTTCTTTTCTTTGTACAGCCATTGCTTGTTTTTAATATGCATATCAACTCCTATCTTTCTATTCATATGTATCATAAACAGTTTTCACATACATTATTAGCGTTTACTTCAAAGTAAAATACCCAAAGAAAAAAATCTGATTGTAATAAAAATTTGCCCAGCATATTCATGGAAGGTGGAATGTGTCTTAAATCATCTTAGATTATGTATTTTACTCATTACACTCTTACCTGAATTGAATTTTTGCGTAGGTTCGTATATTGGCGGGTGGCGCATGAAATGACACTATTTGCTTCTTGAGTGAACCTCAGTTTTTAAATAGTTAAATAAAGTGACTGAGGTAAAACGTGCGCCTGTTAAAAGTTACGAAAAAGTTATTCAATTTGGTGATTGGATTTCTTTCTGTATGTAATTCAAAACAACAACAACAACGTTTCAGAGGTGATTCCAGACACCAAGATAAGACCAAAAAATATAGACTAATCTGGGTGCACAAATGCTTCCTTTCGAAGTTATAGGCTGCCAAAAATATGGAAAAAAAAAAAGAAAAAAAGAATTTTGAAGGTTCATTGATCAAAAATTATGGGACCTACCGCAGTTGGATCAAGACTTCGCTTAGAAACTAGTACGTGCGCTATTCAAAACTGCAGGATTCAGAATCTTGCGGTACTCATGCAACAATTTTTACGGAGAGAGTTTGGCTACGGACATGTAATTTGAAGTACTCACCAACTATCGCTATAAAAATTGTTGCTTAAGTACCGCAACACATACATTTGGCTTTAATATTTCCCTATGTAAAATGGCAAAGTTATACTGCATATGGGAATTTGTTCAATAAATAAATAAATGAATAAATGCTTCCGCACCTTCATGCAAGTATTTAAAACCGGAATCTGTAGAGGTATTGCAAGCGTTGTTTAAGCGATGGATAAGACTGCAGGGGATAATGCGCAGGAGAGTATATTATAATAAAAAACAACAGATTCAATCTGCTACTTAAACAGTGTATATTGTCCATAGACGGTACGTAAATAAACCGTCTATTGCAGCAGAATAAACACTAAATTGTATCAGATTGGCAACGAACTAGATACGAGTACCTTTTACCGTCATAAAAATTCATGATTTTCTCCAGCTACACATGGGAGTATCTCCTTTAGCAGGTCATTTTAAGGTCAATGATCTATGGATTGGTATCTTTGAATAATATTATGGTTAGACAATTTTGGGCTATACTTCACTAACTATACTGCACATAATTATATAGTGTCAATCAAGAGATTGATGAGTGCATATTTCAGTGTTAGTTTAATGAGTGCCTTCGTTCTCGTAGAGCGTCAATCATTAAGCTTATAAAATCATTAATTTTTCTCGATTTTCTCAAAATACGCAGGAGGAGGCCGCGATGGCTCAGTGGTAGAGCGTTCATGTCTAGTGCATGGGGTCCTTGGTTCGATTCCAACTCGCGCCAAGTGAACTTCGTGGTGAACAAACAGTGTGCGTCGGGGTTCTCCCGTTTCTTCCCACTTTCTTCATTCCACCATTCCATTCATTCCTCATAATCACAGTCTCCTTTAGCCTAGCCGGCATAACCATGGGACGTACAGCGGCGGACACTTCTAAATGGTACACCTTAGCCGTAAATCTCCATATGGCTGTACCATTTAGAAGTGTCCGCCGCTGTACAAGATAAAAAAATTAATTTCATTTTCAGTATACAGAAAAATCTCTACCCCTTCGCATTCCCCTATCCCTGAATAAACTAAAACTGGCATAGTCAAGGATTTACACTCACATATCGTTTTGTGCAGCTCTGTAAGATTTGCCAATTCGTATGTATCATTTCTGAACTTTTTTTCGTTAAACAACAACAACAACAACAATAATAATAATAATAATAATAATAATAATAATATAGAAATTTAGAATTTAAAAGGTGTTAAGGGGCAGTTGTTCAGAAATTTTTCATTGTTTGTTAGTGTTAATTTTTCTGAAGGAGGGGGAAAAATAATGTTAGAAATTGTGAAAACGTAAGTTTAAGGAAAGTATTCTCTTTGATACTGGCACTTCGAATATCTGGTAGATTGTTTCAGTTATAGTTTGGTACTAATAACTGTTAGTGTTGTTGAAATATGTGATTCAGTATGTTGTCTTCAGACGTGCTTATTTTGACCTCACATCACACTCCCATCAGCCTGACACACCATGCTCACTCCACCGCAGTCTCACACAATTTGAATGTCACGCTTACATCGAAAGTTCACAGCGTGCTCCATACTATTTTGACGTTCCACTCAGTCAACCTCCTACTCACATCTCAACATCATGCTCATATCGTTTCGATATTCCGCTCACTCTACCTCATCCTCATTTCGTGAGGTTGAGGTTGAATAATCATAAGTTTTAAACTAGTGAGCTTCGATCTCATGATTTCGGGCACCTCTGATTGTACTATCAACGTTTCATAAATAAATTTGTTAATTAATGCTGATATGGCGATCTACATACTTCAAAATCGACGAAATACGTAAAAAAATGTTCGTCTTCCGTCGTACTTACGAGCTAACAAGTTTCCTGACAGTTATATCGCCAGACAATCATCTCTCCAGATCCAATATAATAAGCCATTTTGTGAATAAATAGACCTATTTATTTTCGAATATGGTACTCTCTCTTAAATAAAATTCGTATGTTGCCATCAAATACATTCATTTAATTTCAAGAATACCTTTAAACATTATTCACTTTAAACAGTGTGAACTGGGATTCGTCCTGGAATCTATATTAAAAATAGTAATTTCTTCATGCCGAATACTGTCTATTTCATCTTAATGTTCTAGTAGTTTTCTTAATTCCGCGTTTATGAACTTGTGGTCCTCGAGGTGTCATTGTGGACCCTTCAGATTGAACCTTAATCTCACAAGGAGAAGGCAGACTTTGGTAAGTGAACTTCGGGGCCATTTTTATGCGAGGAGGTAGTGCACATTTAACGAGTTAATATTACAAACTGGGAGAGCGCAATGGGCAAAAATAAGGGAGAAAAACCGTCTTCAAAAGTTTTCTACTCGCCACATATTCTGTTCGACGCGCAAATTTATCAAGTGACGGCGTGGCAGAGTGAGTAAAGTGTGCAACTCATATGCAAAGGATCCCATGTTCGGTTCCCGTTCGAGTCAATCCTTGTTTTGTTTTTTGCTTCAACTAATAAAGTAACCATTTGTAACTATAAATAAAATATTAATTCACCATATGTTTATAATGAATAAAACAATAGAAATTTTAAAATCACTTGTAAAATCTTTCAATGTTCCATGTTAACAAGCAAGAAAATTTAATCTATTACCTAAATATACTGATATCATGAGTTGTATTATGGTTACGACAGTCAACGGCGCCGATTTCTCTGTAAATTTGAGGGGGGCATTCATAAAAAATACATACAACAATATATGTAACAATAAAAATACATATGAAAATACATATTTTCTATGTATTCATAAAAATACATAGGGCTCACATGAGCTTGGGGGGACGGGCCCCCCATAATCGGCGCCCTTGACGACAGTCGTTACGTAATGTTCTTGACGCTTCGTGTCTACATCTGTTGACAGTGTGCGATTTACATAGGAGTTGAGGGGGAAACCCCGTTTGCTAATACTGGATGTTGCTATAACCAAAGCAGATTTCCCCCTTATTCCCCTTGTAATTCCCACACTGTCAACAGATGTAGACACGAAGCTTCAAGAAAATTTTTTACACAACGACTGCGGTAACAATAATATTTACGGAAGAGATGTAAATTCTTTTGATCCATGCTAACTAGGAACAAAATTTAAAGTGAGTGAAAATTTCTATTGTTTTATTCATTATGAACATATGGTGAATTAATATTTTACTTAGTTACAAATGCCTACTTTATTGGTTGAAGCAAAAAACAAGAAAAGAAGGTTGGACTCGAACGAGAATCGAACCCGGGACCCTTTCCACTTGAGTCGCCGATTCTTCTCCCTCTGCCACGCTGTCACTTGATAATTTTGCGCGTCGTACAATATATGCGTCGAGTAGAAAACTTTAAGACTGTTCGTTTTTCTCCGTCATTTTTGCCCATTGCGCTCTACGAGTTTGTAATATTAACACTTTAAATGTGCACTACCACCTTGCAAAAAATGGCCCTGAAGTTCACTTACCAAAGTGTGCCTTCTCCTTGTCAGTAAGACAGTTAAAATAAAATTCAAGTAAATTGTGTATCACGCAGTATACTTTAGAAATCAAAAGGTGTAGATTATATAGATAATGGATTATACAATTTAATATGGTAAGGATCATAGAAATTCCAATAGCCTATTTAGTCCTTTAACATGGTCTGAACAGCATTCATTCTTAAAAAGAAAAAAAATCAAGGGACTTTTAATACTATTTTAAAAAGATCAGTATACTTTTATAGTAGTGTATGCTCGAAGAAAAATAAATACGTGTTTTTATATACATTTCCTTTCGAATGAGGCAAGAGTAGGGCAGTTTGCAGGATATTCTAGCCAAGAAAATGGTCGCCACTTGGAAAAAAAATTGGGAAACATATAGTTGAAGGATGTGTCTATAAGAAAGTTGTTTAAGTAATTGATATTCACTGAAGTCAGGTATGAGTTGTCTTGACACACTACACTAAGAATATCAACAATTAAATGCGAGACAGAAAGTAACGATGATCAAAGAATAATATGAAGGAAGCAGTCGTTAAGTTAACCTTTTGAAGACCGACAGGGATTTCAAGCAAATCGTAGTCCTTTACGTTGGCTGCCCTAGTAGTACCCTCTCTAATTCTCACAGGGACATGAACCATACCTCGTTGTTAAGCTTATGTAACAGCTTCTGACATACATACATACATACATACATTATATATACAGTGGAACCTCTACTAACGGACACCTCTATAAAGCGGACACCTCCCTTAACGGACATATTTTGTAATCCCCAAACACTGTAATAGGAAAAAAACATTGGCAAACCTCTCTAAAGCGGACACTCTCTAGTACGGACACGGACAGTCTTTTCTGTCTTTTATAGGTAATATTTATCTCCGTATTACGGACACTTTCTCTAGAAATAAGTTGAAAAGTGTAGTAAAAATACATTTTTAGTAATTCATATATGCGTCACCAAGGAAGCATTGTGACAACATTTTGCCTCCTTAACTGTCTGCTTAGCAACCCAGATGAAGCGTCTCTGTTTAACCCTTAACGAGTTTTCGTAACCATTTGGTTACACATGTTTTGATCTTGCCTATTGCGTTTGAAGACTATTATTTTTAGGTATTGTTCCTTGTGGTTATTTGTGTACATGCTTTCCGCGATCCAGAGAAGCTATTGCTTCCTGGTGACAACTCTGGTAAATTTTACGCGGAAGGTAGTCTGTGGATATATTGTTTTGCAAGCAGTGCCGGAAACAGACAGAAAAGATAGTGAACCGTTAAGGGTTAACAACACTCTTATGTCCTTTGCTTGCATCCCACTCCCACCCAAGCTGTTTTAGACATGAAAGTGATTGACAGTTGCCCGCCGTTAGGAATGACACGTTATGCTACTGTCCCGTTGGAGTCTCTAACTAACCAGAAGACAAGTTTAGTATTTTTTGCCCTGAGGTGTATATATTTTGTCTCAAAAAGGACACATCAGGACTGCAATTACCTCACAAATTAAAGCGCTATACTGAAAACGAAGTAAGTACTGATAAAATAAAGTGCAGAGAACTACAACATGTTATTTCCATGTTGTGCCTCGAACATAGAGTATTGGATGACACAGGTTAATGCATGTAATATTCGTAAATACGTGATTCATGCAAACATATTTTTTTTTTCTAATTGTATATTACCTTGCTCACTAATTTACATAACAAAATACTGAAACCTCTTGAAGGCGGACACCTCTTTATAGCGGACAATTTTTGATTCCCCACGGCTGTCCGCTTTAGAGAGGTTTCACTATATATATATATATATATATATATATATATATATATATATATATATATATATATATATATATATATATATATATATATATATATATATATATATATATATATATATATATATAGGGTGTTTCAGATAAAACGTCCAGTGCTTAAAAATCCGAAACGGCTCTGAGAATAAAAAGATGAAACAAAAACTGAGATAGGAAAATGTCATAGGGCGCATGACATGGTGTTGTTGTGGTGACCCCCAGGGCCCTCCTTCAGGGGGGCCCAGGGGCCAACTTCAAATTTTCAAATGGGAACATGTATTGAATCATACCTCATTCAATAGTACTTGAAAAACGAAACAACTTTTGTAGGAAACAATTTTCGATTTGGGCCACCGTTTTTAAATGGCCGCAAAAAGTGGGTCCTATATCAGATAAAACGTCCAGTGCTTATAAATCCGAAATGGCTGAGAATAAAATGATGAAACAAACACTGAGATAGGGAAATGTCACAGGGCGCATCACATGGTGTTGTCGTGGTGACCCCCAGGGCCCTCCTTGAAGGGGGCCCAGGGGCCAACTTCAAATTTTCAAATGGGAACATGTATTGAATCATACCTCATGCAATAGTCCTTGAAATACGAAACAACTTTTGTATGAAACAATTTTCGATTTGTGGCACCGTTTTCAAAATGGCCTCAAAAACTCCTGTAGCAGTTTGAAGTTGGCACCTGGGCCCCCTTCAAGGAGTTTCCTGAGGGTCACCACAACAACACCACTTGATATGCTTTATCATCGTTTCTATCTGTTTTTGTTTCATCTCTCTATTCTCAGCCGTTCCTGATTTATAAGCACTGGACGTTTTATCTGAAACACCCTGTATATATATATATATATATATATATATAAAACACAGATTTCAACCAGTGTATCCCCCGTCCCAAACCCATAGAAGAATAAATTTATTTAAAAGTATTTTTTTTTTGGAAAGGCTGGCAACACTGTTACCGTATGCAGGGAAAAAGATTTTCAAGTGTACGCCATATTGGGTACACAGTTATGTAAAAGTGAAATGAAGGACGAAAGTATACCAACTGAGAAAAAGGTCTGAACATGATTCCTGTACCCATTTTTCAAAATAGTTTGGTCTGCCCTGACGTTGGCAGCCCTAGCGGCGCCCCTAATTGTCACAGATATAAACCATACCTCGTTGGAAAACTTATGGGACGCAGATTCCAACAAGGTAACATTTGTGCCCCCCGTGCGTACGACAAATAAGTGTTGCCAGAGCCCCACAAACTACGAAAAAGTATTTTTTCCCTACTTTTTGAATTTTCTTATTTTACGGGTTAGACACGGGAGAGAGACAAAGCTGAATAATAACGGCGATAACGCATATCCTTGTTTCAGGCCAATCTCGACATGGTAGCTCGGATTTTTCTACTCGGACTTGACTCGGGGATTCATTTAAACACTTAATAAATCTAGCTTTTTCGGTATTCCAAATTTTGTAAGAATGTTGTACAATGCTTCCCTCTTAACCGAGTTCTAAGCCTTTTTAAAATCAATAAACAGTTGATGTACTGGGTAATATATTCCCATTTCTTTTCGAGTATTTGTCGAATGGTAAATATCTGGTCGATAGTTGATCAGTTTCTCTAAATCCACACTGATAATCTCCAATAATTTCATCTGCGTATGGGGTCAATCTTATTAATAGAATGTTAAGAGAAATGCCTCGATAATTATTACAATCAATTTTGTCATCTTTCTTGTGAATTGGAACAGTGATTAATTCTTCCACTCTTTTTAAATGTATTCCATAGTGTTTCTTTTTTGTAAAACAAAAAAAAAAAAAATCGTAACGATATGTTGAATTTTCTTGTTAAAAATTCAAAAACCTTCAGGACTGGGTAAACCGTGATGGTGGTTATATATTCTACAGCCTAGGAAACCATACGCTCAGATAAACCGTCTATTACGTATATTATCCATGAACAGAAAATTCGATACTTTCCCGATTCTGAACAAGCTTAAGGAACAGTCAGTGCATTACAGAGTTTGAAGCTTTACCGATTTTGCAGATCCGAAGCATCTGATAGGTAGTAACAGTTTATTACGTATGTGATCAATGAATGAAAATTTTGTTCGAAATATTCATACAATGTATATGAAAGTTAAAACTTAACTGAAAAAATTCCGGGATGTACAGAACAACCCGAAAAAAAGCTCTTGATGTGCAGATTTTTCTCATGTTTTTCTTTTTTTGCTTCAAAAAGAGGGTGTGTGATATTTTGAAGTAAAAATACTACATACGATTTTGCTACTTATTTGTGTATAATTTTTGAAAAGTACTTATTATATATAAGAGGTTAAAATATTATTACATATATTGGTTAATCCTTTGGAATTCATAATGTAAATATGTTAAGAATTTTAAAAAAATCTTTTTGAAATTCATGGTTTATTTTCGAAGCTTCATATCTGCATCAACCATTAATTAAATGTTTTTTTTTTTGTTTTGTTTTTGTACAGAAGCGAAAGTCTGCTTTATCAGTTTAAAGCAAAATTTTCAAAAAAATAAATAAATAAATAAATAAATAAAAATAAAAAAATAAAGCAAAAAAGCGAAGCAGAGAAAAACTTTTTTTTCTCAAAAAAACCGTTTTTTTTTCCGAGCCCTTGCATTTCTAGTTTTAACAACCAATAAAATCCAGCATTTCAGACTTTGTCACATGTCTGTGTTCACCTCATATACACAACTACATGTTCACCTCATATACACACTATATTACATGTTCTTTTGTCAGTTTTATTCTCTGTTTTATGTAATACTTTTTTCCATAAATCATGTGTACTTAATCCATAGTTCCTAACAGTGGCATACTTACGATTTTGTTTCGGGAGGGGCTTTTCCTGAAAATGTGAAAATTCTGCAAGATATTTCATATACTTGAGTATAGTAAGTAAGATTTCGGGGGGGGGGGGTTAAGCCCGGAGGCTTCCCCCTAAATACGCCACTGGTTCCTAATCATAAATGTATGCATGTCTTCTTTTTAAATTCGTGTGTCTCTGTCCAAGTTTTGTTTCTTTTTCCCCTTTCTAGTCTTATACCTTATCACATCAGTTCATGTCTTGTTTCTCTGACATGTTGATGCCCCCGCCAAGTGAACTTTGTGGTGGACAAACATCGCGTGCGTGGGTTTCCTCGGGGTTTCCCCCTTTCTTCATTCCACCATTTCATTCATTACTCATCATCACCGTCTCCTTTAGCCTAACCGGCATAAACGTGAGACGTAAAACTCAAAGATTTAATTTCATTTTTTTTCTGACATGTTGATAAACTGCGTTGTCTTCCCGCCTTAACATCACCTTTGTTGTTTAATTGATGTTTTGGTTGTTGGAAACGACACCTTTTTTTTCTCTCTCTCTCTGAAAAGTATAAGCTATAGTCTTAGATTGTACTTCAGTAATCCATGTGATGAAGGCATAGATTAGTAATAAGTATTTGCTTTGGTCCGATTTTATGTTGTTATACGTAGTTCCAAAGCCAGGATATGTAATATTCAGGTGGTATAACTCATCCTAATTCTCAGTGTGTTCCTCCACTCCAGTTCCAAAATTTTCTTTCACATTTACCCTTAAATCAAAAAATCACAAGAGAAAGGAATTTTTTACTTTACCACTGCTCTGCTGGCTTGATAACCATCAGATGTGGAAGATAAGTGAGCTAGAACCAGGGCCGGGTTTTTTCGGGTTGGACCCACCTGGAAAAAAAAAACTAAAACCCACCTGGGTTTTTGACCTTTTTGTTAGTATATTATTTGTACAACTAAGGTGATTACATTTGAAGTTATTTTTATCAGATTTTGAACTTTCTTTGGGCAGATTATATGCTTTCACGTTAAGGTAGACAACAAAATTCAACATAAGACCTTTATAAAGTTCTGAATGCACTGAATGAATGAATAAAAAAATAATAAAAAAAAAAACTCACCTTAGCTTGAGATAATTTTAAAACAAATTAATGTATGGATTATGCTTATAGCCTATTTGAAGTAAAATAAGCAATTTTATATTTTAGAAAATACTTCCCGTGAATAATGTGCTTTCTGCCTCGGCGCCGCTGATGGACGTTATCCCTCATACGTTGACGGCTTTAAGGTTATAGGTGCCGGCACTAACAGTAAATATGTAAATACATTAGTAAAACTATTAGTATTATTTCTTACTTTTGATGGTAACAAAAGTATTCAGTAAAATTTGGTTTTCTAACAACAGTTCTGTTCAGTCATTTGTTGCTACCATTCAAATAAGCATTCCGTAGGATCAACACCAGCAATAGCGTAAAAATTGTCAAAATTAAGAAGCTTAATGCTCGGAGCTTCCAAGACTACGTAACGCTTATTATTTTAAGTGCTGAATTCAAATTTCAGTATTAATGGAAGTTTCGAGATACAGTAAAGCAAGCTGCATTTTCAGGGAAAACCCGTCTTGCAACAAGTTGAGTTGATTTTAGTTTAGCGTCCCGTTCAGCAGCGAGGCTATATGAGACGTGGACCTACTGATTAACGTGGAATCCGAACCACATGAGCTCCCGCCGGGAATCGAACCCGGGTCTCCCACGCCAAAGGCGCGTACGCTAACCGCTTAGCCACGAGGGAGCTCCTCTTGCAACAAGTGTTCGTAAAATTCCCGCAATTGAACCCACAAGGCATTGGAGTGAATACTTCAACAATAAAACTATATATTTCACGCTGGAAGATATTTAATTTCATTTATGACATTTTGAAACATTTACTTTATAAAATATGAATTATAGGCCTATCTTTGTGAATTGTTTTAAATTAATTTTCAGAAAAGTACAGTCTTGCAACAAGTGCTCGGAAAATTCCCGTAATTGAACGCACAAAGCATCGAAAGTAAACTTCAACAATAAAACCATTTATTTTACGTTGAAAAATATTTATTTCATATAAGACATTTTGATGAATTATGTCTTTGTTTTAAATTAATATAGCTATTTGGTATTCATATTTGGCGAACGTCACAGGCTCCTGGGATGACCTTCGTTTGTCGGACTTTACCACACAGTATTCAACTTTTAGTCTTTTAAATTTTCAGGATACAAGCAGGAGACACTCTAACTTTTCTGTATAGATTTTGGCAGAATACCAACGTAAAGTTGCAAAATGGCTCCTTTAAAAAAAATAGTGGATATCCACGCTACAAACGGCAGTTTTCGGTCTTTCAAGTTGAAATTTTCAGAGTAGAAGCACGAGAGACTAAATTAACTGTATATATTTTGACGGCATAAAATTTCAAAATGGCGGCCATTATTCAAAATAGCGTGTATTCATGCTACAGGATGCCATTTTCTGACTTTCTAAGTTGAAATTTTGAGGCTAGAAGCACAAAACATTTTAAATTTGCTGTATAGATTTTTTCGGCTATCCAGTATAAAATTTCAAAATGGCGGCCATTTTTTTCAAAACAGCAGTGAATAGAAAATTGTTACAAGTTGTGACAATGACAATCTTGACATGCAAATCATATTTTAACATTTTTACCCCAAAGACAAAATATTTCGAAAAAAAAAAACCGAAAGAAACCAATTAAACCCGAAAACACCCACATGGGCCCAGATGGGTTGGTATTTTTCAAACTCTGGCTAGAACATGTCTTTATGTAGTGAAATGAAATCTCTAACGTCCCACGATTATGCACTTTAGTCTAAGATAGGCTGTAATGAAGGCAAGCGAATGAATCAAGAATTGGTGGAATGAGAAAGTGGGAGGAAACGCGTGTACCTGAGAGAACCCACGGCCACAATGTTGTTCACTACAAAACATACTAGGCCGAAGATCGAATCAGGGACCCCGCGCACCAAAGGTAAGCGCTCTACCACTGAGCCATCGTGCACCACTGTAATAGTAGTAGTAAGAGCAGTAGATGAATCATATGTTTTGTACTGTGAAAAACGAGTTCCCATTTCTTAGTATATCAAGGGAGTCTCATAATCGTCCGTGATCGCCAAACCTTCGATCGTGAGCTACTATTAAAATTTAGTATCTTGCCGGGGACGTTTTCGGTAGATAACGTTAACGATCCGGTTGGTTAACCTTGAAATTAAAGTTTATAGGCAATAAACAAATGTTTTTTTTTTTTTTAAAAAAAATAAAACAATCTAGTAGTTATTTTGTTGGTAGCTCAGAAGCTTCATAAGTTCACCAACCACTGGTCCAACTGTTTTCTTATTTGAAATTTCATATATAATATGTACTATGTGATCAAAAGTATCCGGACACCTGGCTGAAAATGACTTACAAGTTCGTGGCGCCCTCCATCGGTCCTGCTGGAATTCAATATGGCGTTGACCCACGCTTAGCCTTGATGACAGCTCCCACTCTCGCAGACATACTTTCAATCAGGTGCTGGAAGGTTTCTTGGGGAATGGCAGTCCATTCTTCTCGGAGTGCTGAACTGAGGAGAGGTATCAATGTAGGTCGGTGAGGCCTGGCACGAAGTCGGCGTTCCAGAACATCCCAAAGGTGTTCTATAGTTTTCAGGTCATGACTCTGTGCAGGCCAATCCATTACAGGGATGTTATGGTGGTGTAACCATTCCACCACAGGCCGTGCAGTATGAACAGGTGCTCGATCGTGTTGAAAGATGCAATCGCCATCCCCGAATTGCTCTTCAACAGTGAGAAGCAAAAAGGTGCTTAAAACATCAATGTAGCCTGCTCTGTGAAAGTGCCACGCAAAACAACAAGGGGTGAAAGCCCCCTCCAAGAAAAACACGACCACACCATAACACCACCACCTCGGAATTTTACTGTTGGCTTTACACACGCTGACAGATGACGTTCACGGGGCATCCGCCATATCCACACCCTGCCATCGGATCGCCACATCGTGTACCGTGATTCGTCACTCCACACAACGTTTTTCCACTGTTCAATCGTCCAATGCTTACGCTCCTTACACCAAGCGTGGCCTCGTTTGGCATTTATCTGCGTGATGTGTGGCTTATGAGCAGCCGTTCGACCATGAAATCCAAGTTTTCTCATCTCATGACGAACTGTCATAATACTTGGAGTGGATCCTGATGCAGTTTGGAATTCCTGTGTGATGGTCTTTATAGATATCTGCCTGTTACACTTTACGACCCTCTTCAACTGTCGGCGATCTCTGTCAGTCAACAGACGAGGTCGGGCTGTACGCTTTTGTGCTGTACGTGACCCTTCACGTTTCCACTTCACTATCACATTAGACACAGAGGACCTAGCGATGTTTAGGAGTGTGGAAATCTCGCGTACAGACTTCTGACACAAGTGACACCCAATCACCTGACCACGTTCGAAGTCCGTGAGTTCCGCGGAGCGCCCCATTCTGCTTTCTCACAATGTCTAATGACTACTGAGGTCGCTGATAATGAGTAGCTGGCAGTAGGTGGCAGCACAATGCACCTAATATGAAAAATGTATGTTTTGGGGATGTCCGGATACTTTTGATCACATAGTGTTTGTGTGTATTTATCTATCTATCTATCTATATCTATCTATCTATCTATATATATATATATATATATATATATATAATAATATAAACGTGTTCTTGAATTGTCATCCTTTTCATCCATCTATAAGGGTTGAAAAGAAGCATATGCACTGATTTTTCTGCTTCATGATGCTGTCTACATGTCGGTAATGAAAAGGTTAAAGAAGTACATCAGAATGCGAATATTGGTATAATACCCAGTGTTTCCGTTCAATAAGTTTTGTAGAACATACTATGCACCCTGATATTTACAAATTTCCAAAATGTTGAACTAAATTACCGTATTTGCTGCCATATAAGACTCACCTTCTTTCCTTTGACTGGTAGTTCGAAAATGGGATGCATCTCATATAGACCACAGTACAGAGATTTTGATTATTTTAATTTCAGTAAGTATTCCCGATTCTGTGTTCTTCCTTCTTTCCTTACGATATGAAACAGTATTCCAACTACGTACGGTTATGTGACTCAGTAAATGTAGATTGGATACAATCGCTTTATCTGTAGTTTCTTAGGATATATCGTCGGCGGCAATTCAAAACCTGCTATGTGCATTTTGCAGGAGAAGCGAAAAACAGTATCCTGGTTAGCTTTTTGGCTTTATAAAAGTGATGTTATAAGTAATATTTGATGCTGCACGTAACTGGTACCTTCTCAAGTTACTTGAGAAGGTACCAGTTACGTGCAGCATCAAATATTACTTATAACATCACTTTTATAAAGCCAAAAAGCTAACCAGGATACTGTTTTTCCCTTCTCCTGCAAAATGCACATAGCAGGTTTTGAATTGCCGCCGACGATATGCTTTTTTCTAGATGCGTATGAGCTGTAGATAGTCCCAGGCTAAGATTGTTATCTCGACATATGTTTCTTGCTTCTTTTTTTAAAAGGCTTTATAATATACAATGAAGATTTTTTTTTCTCTCTTCAGAGTTTAATACAGGAAATGCGATGGATCTTACATACTGGCGAATACTGTGGTTTGATTAAAATGTATGTCGAAGTGTTTTTTAGTTGTAAAAAGCACAAATTAGAGCTTGGTCATCTGTTTCATTGGTTGGCCAGGTGTCGGACTTGTGCAATAGTATATGTGTTTTCGAAATCATATGCATATGTAAAATTCAGTGTGCATTATGATAGTGAGAGCACGGACAGTGACTTCTAATCAGGTGTAGTAGTATTATTTATTAGTAGTATTTGTGAAAGTTTTTAGTTTTATTTCTGTGTCACTCCAGTGGTCAAAATGGAAACGAGAAATGCTGATATATGTTCGGATTTCAATATTCAACGATACCTTCCAATAAAATGTTGCATTTTAGCATGAAAGTAGACAACCCAAATTTCCCCACTCGTATAGTAATAATAATAATAATAATAATAATAATAATAATAATAATAATAATGTAATGGAGAATTAGCTTCTCATTCGGGAGGTTCTGCGATCGCATTTCAGGCCAGTCATCTTCACTAGGATTTTTTAATGATTTATTCTCAGCTATATCATGTAAATACTAGAATAGTACCTTAAACATAGATCCTAGTCAACTCTTTCCTCGCATCACCTCTAATTTCCATGTACACATCTGTGGTAACTAGCCTTTCAGAAACATGAGAGAGTTTATTGTTGCTCATTTTCTCTAGTCGACCAGAAGTGTTTCATAAAACACTAAAATCAAATGGCCAACTTGAATACAATAATAAAAGGTATTTCGATTATTTTATCTTTATGCTCTTTACCCGTAGCAAGTTCAACTCTAACAAACAAGGGGCCGCAGTAGCTCAGTGGCAGAGTTCACCTCTGGTCCGTAGGGTCCCTGGTTCGTTCTCATCTCGCGCCAAGTAGACTTCGTGGTGGACAAATCGTGTGTGAGAGTTTTCGTGGAGTTCTCCCATTTCCTCCCACTTTCATTTCTTCTCATCACCGTCTCCTTTAGCCTAACCGGCATAACCGTGAGATGTAAAACTTAATTTCATTTCATTATTTCTTTAACCAACAATCAGCACAAAAGGAGAAAAATAGGTAGTACAGGGTCCCAGTTGTGTTGATATGAACATATAAATTTGCAGCTCCTTGTTTTCGTTTCTTCCTGTTCCATTATGAAATTCCAAATCTGTGTGGGGGAAAAAAAGGGTACTGATTATAGAATTTTTGCTTCCAAAAGTGCCAGTATTAACATTAATGGAATAAAATGGTTGTATAGCATACCGGCGTAAACCGTCCCGTTTCGAGCACTGTGTATCAGTATTGAGACATTTTATATAAATTCTAAAATAAAAGCTAATAACGTGCGCATTTTTTTCTTTTTTCGAAAATAGCCAAAAATTCCAGAAAATCCCACTCTTCAAGGAGAGATGACGTGCCTTTTTATAAATTAAATTATGTTGAGAAATGAACACTTTCGTAGGGCGAAAACAATTGTAGATGAGTAATATCCGAGTGCTCTGGTGTCGTATATACTATGTATTGTAGATTTAACGTGGTAATCACTAGAGAGAGGCAAATATGAAATTTAATATTTTAAAGCAATGGAAACGTGATTTGTAGAATCGAAATAGCGCGTTTTTGATCTTCATATTTTGTACGTTTTGAATACCTAATAATTTTTAACTTCCTTGAACCCAGTGACCGTGCATCAGCTTCAAGGTTAGGCGACCACCCCCCTCTGTAGAAAGGATGAATTATTTTTTCTCAAAACAGGTTAGTGGTGAAAATTCAACTTCAGCCAACATTGTTTCTGACTAAAGTCTTATCCGCCCTGTGTACTCCACTCTCGTACTAAAATCGTTACATAAACTCAGTTGAGTGCATTCCATTAGTAGTGGTTTAGTATACGTAGTGCTGTGTATTTTGATTGATTTTGAATTTGAAAATTTGTAAGAGCATTGAAACATGCCTGAAACTAAAGCTGAACTTCGCGACTCGGTGTCTGAATTAGAGTGCTTTACAATAGACGTAAATTATACATTATCACATATTACAGTGATGCCCAAAGCACGGATGTGGGTTTCCCACAAATATACCTATTTTGATGCTTACTACCGAAGTAGTGCCATACACGGAGGAAAGCAATAGTAGAGCCACCTAGTCTACTCACAAATGGCGTATGCGTGTTGAGCATTAATCGGTGAGGGTGGTTAGTGCAATTGATGTGCATGGTGAGAGGGCAGTCGGTTACGCCTGCTTTCTGAAGGACATTGACACAATGAGTAAGTATGCATTAGTAGTATAGCACAAAGACAGTATATGAATGAATTTGAGCGTGGTTGCATTGTCCGGAAGTTGGGAGAAGGGCGGATAGTTACCAGTGTGGCACGAGAATTGGGAATTCACCACAGTATAGTGTCAAGGGTGTGGAAATGGTGCTAGACGTGTCGGAGGTGGTCATCCACGGTGTACCACCCCTGGATGAGGCCAACATTTGATGTTAAGTGCGAAACGAAACCGCCACAGTAGTGCTCGACAACTTGATTACTCAACTTCATGCCAGCACAGGGACGCATGTATTGCGTCAAAATGTAACCAGACCATAACGAGCGGTAGGGCTTTATGGTCGTAAACCAGTGAAATGTATCCCAGTAAAATTGCGTCACAAACGGACTGGTCTGCGATGGTGTTAAAGAGTCCTGGTCGGACGAGGACTGGGGTCGAGTTATGTTTCCTGATGAAAGCAGTCTTTGTCATCTGATTGTGGATGACAATATATCTGGCGTGAATCTGACACTCGGTATCCCCCCCCCCAAAATGTGGAAACGATCAAACTAGTCGGTAGAATCATGGTCTGGGCCATCATAATCATGAACGGACGTAGTGAGTTGCAGTTTGCAGGAGGAGAAACTCTAACTGGCGCCAGATATTGTAATCATTTCCGTCATGTAAGTTTGTTTTGTGGAGCTGTCGATCCAGAATTTCGTTTTACGGACGACAATGCTCGTCCACATTGTACAGCTGCCGTGACCACCCTCCTTGAGGAAGACTATATTCATCGAAGATCGGCCATCGTACTCCCTGGATTTCAATCCCTTAGAGCATACTTGGGGTACCCTAGGGAGACATGTTTCTGAGCGTATACCTCCACCCAGTACTCTTCCAGACCTCCGGTGGGCCCTCAAGGAGGAATGGCAGACCATGCCACAAGAACTGCTTGGTTCGTTTCCAGTATGGCACGTCGATATCAGTTGTGCATTTTTGTTCGAGGAGAGCATATTCTGTACTGATATGTCTGCGTAAATACTTTACTTTCTTTGGTGTACTCTGTACATAAATTTCGACATTGGATATGTTTGCTTTTCGAATTCATCATGTATGATACTCTGTTTCTGTACTAGACACTCCATGAATACAGTGACTGTTACCTTATGTATTGCATTTCTACTCCTAACCGACACTCATACAACCTAGTATATTCAGGTCTTAGATCACTTTATAGTTTGTGCTTAAGTTTTGGACATTAGTCAACAAAAACGTAACTAAAATATTATTTTCGTTTATATGTACACTAGGTTTAAAGATGCATTATTTATTCCAAGTTATTCGATAGGCAATCAAAACAACTACGCTCTCTTTGGCATTACGAAATCGGAAAACAATTTACTGATCATGTCAGGGACGGAAGGTTTTTTTAAAAAAAATCGCATCAGTTTCATTTCCATTCAGTCACTGCATTTTTCAGTCATCAATAACTGCTAGCAACAATAACTATACTAGATGATGATATACTTTTAATCTTCAGAAGTAGTATTGATAGTTAGTTATTTATTTTTTGTTTGTTTTGGGTTGTATTTTTGAATGGAATTTCTAGGAATAAGCATTCAGTTGTCACGAAAGTTAATTTTAGCGATTATGTCATCTCACAAGTAAACCTTACGTTTGGGTGAATCGAGTTGCTGACCGAGACACACATGAGAAAATAGTACTAAATGTAGTTAGTATTTCAGTGAAGTTGTAGGTGCAAAGCTCGAGGGGCTTAGGAGATACAGCTACCAGAACATCACATGGAAGTACAGAATCGTCTTTATACAGTTGGAGGTAAAAGCCTGTAAAACCTCTTGTAACGACAAAAGGTGAATAACAAATATATGGGTACATATTAGGACTAGGGGGAAGTCATATAGTAAGGGTATACCTGACGGCGGCCATCTTGAAATCCGCCATTTTGAATTAAGGTTAAGTTTGTAAAATAGGAATAGGGTCATGTGATACACGATTTAAGGCGCAAATTTAATCAGAAGAACAATGGTGACGTTAATTTTGATTTACGCGCAATTGGTAAAAAGTTACAGGGAAATTAAATATTGTTGCAGCATATGTATTAGTCCTTTACCCCACCTTGTAAGTTTTGTGTTAATGATAATAATTAAATAAAAAGCAGGTGGATAAATATTAGGTCTATGGTAAGAGTTGTCTTGATGGCGGCCATGTTCAAATCCGACATTTTGAATCAGACAAAAGTTTTAAACAAAAACACATAACAGTGACACCTTATCAATAGCTAATTTTACCATAAATCCAACAGTATGACCATTTCTGCTTTATCATTAACCAGCATTTGTTATCGCATAAACAAGTTGCTAATTTAAGGAAAAATGACCAAAGTAGAATTGAGTCGTAATTGAACTTGGGTCTTTCTTCCAGAAAAGTCCTCAATTAGTACGTACTATCAATATGTAGTTCAGAAAAGAGTACATGACTTGCACAAATGCTCTGCTCACAGTGAGCATACCTGACAAAGGCAATCGATTTGAACATGGCCGCCATCAAGGCAACTCTTACCATAGACCTAATATTTATCCACCTGCTTTTTATTTAATTATCATCATTAACACAAAATTTACAAGTGGGGTAAAGGACTAATACATATGCTGCAACAATATTTAATTTCCCTGTAACTTTTTACCAATTGCGCGTAAATCAAAATTAACGTCACCATTGTTCTTCTGATTAAATTTGCGACTTAAATCATGTACCACATGACCCTATTCCTATTTTACAAACTTAACCTTTATTCAAAATGGCGGATTTCAAGATGGCCGCCGTCAGGTATACCCTTACTACATGACTTCCCCCTAATCCTAATATGTACCCATGTATTTGTTATTCACCTTTTGTCGTTAGAAGAGGTCTTACAGAGCTTTTACCTCCAAATGTATGAAGACTATTCTGTACCTCCATGTGATGTTCTGGTAGCTGTATCTCCTAAACCCCTGGAGCTTCGCACCTACAACTTCACTGAAATACTAACTACATTTAGTACTATTTTCTCATATGTGTCTCAGTCAGCAACTCGATTCACCCAAACGCAAGGTTTACTTGTCAGAGTTGGCGATGTAATGAGACCAAGTAATCGTGTCGATTCTACATTTGTTTCAAATTTCAAGGAGTGTAATCTTCTGTACATTTGGTTACTCGAATGTATACAGAATTGACATATGCAAAATAGGTAACTTCAGCGTTGTAAATATTATATATAGTGTCATGTATGATATATATGTACTAATTGTAACAAATTATAACATTCATTTGTAGCATATTTAGTCCTTAATGAAACCAGAATTCATAATGTTCACATTTTAAAAATGTGAAAATGTCCGTTTACTATAGAGTCGGCATGAGATGTTCTCTGTTCGATTGATGCGAATGAAATGTTTGCTTTGGTGTAAAACTCACCTAAGCAATACAACTTAGAGATGGACTAAAGTCCTACTTCTAACGTTACAAAATCTTTACACGTCCAACAAACAGGCTGGGGTACCCAGACAATCAAAGAACAGTAAGTTACTTAACAGAATCATACGAAGGTGCACCACGGAAGACAGAATTGCGAGTAATGTTTCTTTACGACTCGATGAAACTGTCCGATTCTGGCTGGAGATAACAATTCTGAGCAGAAAAACATTAACAGTGTATTTGGGCCAGGAATGGCGAACGAACTTACCATTCACCGTTTGTCAAATTTCGTTCCGATGACAGCGTTGTAAAAATGAAATTTGTGCTTACTGACCAATGTCATGTTTTGGATAAGCTTTTTAGGATCATCATTGAAGCGGACTTTCAGAAATGTTCTGCTCTTCCATATGAGTTAGGCACACACCGTATCACTGTTGTTCGACGCCTCCGTGCTCTTGGTAAGGGAAGAAAGTTAGACTTGTGGATGTTACATGAATTGGCACCGGTCAACACGAATAGCCGTGCGGATGTGTGCAGTTCTCGGGGTGTGTGACGAACAACCAAGAAAGTTTCCTACATATGATTATCACATTTGATGGAAAAAATGGATCTACGACTATCATAAACGGTCAGACAGTGACTGATCAGTTTCCAAACCTTAGATAATGTTGATCATAGGGTGATTTGAGACTGGTTGAGTCATCATGTCGTTGTCCGTCAAAGCAAAAACATCACTGCTGGTTATTACAGTGCACCAGGAAATACTCAACAAAATTGCTTGCAAGCGTTGAGAATCAGCAAATGACATTGTGTCATGTTGCATGACAGTGCAAATGTTGCTCGAAGGAGGTTTCAGACTCTCCATGAATTGTAGTATGAAACCTTTTCTCATCCACTATATTCTCCTGACGTCTGTCCTACTATCATCTCTTCCGATATTTCGAGCACTTCTTGGGAGGGAAAATCTTTCCTGATAATCAGGCAGTACAACATGCATTCTTCAAATCGCACTTCTTTCGCCAGGGAATTTAATCGTTGGCTGAGCAATGGCAAAAATGTGCGCTTCCAGACAAGGACCACATACTTCTGTCCTTATAGTTTTTGATTAACCAGTATTGCAGTTTTCATTTCTTTGACATTTGGGAATTATTTTTCCAAAGCTTTTATGGTTGATATAAATGGAGAAAACTTACTTGTAGTATGTTTTCAAAAGGTCAATAAGTACGTGACATATGTAAGATGACACATACGTATTTCGTCCTTAAAAATTATATCATTAAAATTTCACTTTTTCTATATTTTGAACATTTAATTTTCATACTTTGTCTCTCTCTAGTAATCACCGCTATAATACCGATCAAATTATAATGAGGTTATTTTCTACAGTCCGAGAGAGAGCTCCAAGCGATGCAGTGAATCGTAAAACGATTGTCAAAGATCATTTTAAAAGCTCTTTATTGCGAAAACTTAATTAAAAACTTTTAAAAAATCTTGTAAAACCAACTATATTTAGAATACAGTAGCACTAAGATGCTAAAACACAAATTTAGTAAACATGGATAATAATAAATTGCTTAATAAGTGTTCGATATTTTTTTTTTATTGGAACTGCTAAATACATGTAACGTTGTTAACCATTCATCCAACGAAATACTTTTCTGAAATTATTTTTTGAGGTACGCTGAAGATTTCTTAATTTTTCAGTTGTAGAAGCGCCGAAGCTAAACATGTGCCATCAGTGTAGCCAGTTTGATTTGACGTTGCGTACAACCCCTTTGAAATTTGCCACAAAATTCATCGTGAGAGTCTTTTACTGAAAACAAGTATTGCATAGTTATTTGTTGAACGTGTGTAAATTTTTGAGTTTTGATTTTTGTTTTTGTTTCGTTTTCAGCTCCGTAAATGGTGTTGTAGAATCAGTTGGAAGTTATTCTCAGTCCAGCTCCCCTGCTGGAGGAGTAGCTGTCTCCAGCTCGGCAGCTGATCCATCTCCGGGGACGGACAGTGGAATTCCTCTCGAGCAACTGAAGCAGATGCTCTCCACCCAACTCGAGTACTATTTTTCCAGGTACATATCTACTCATAACCAATAAAGTTTAGGAATTATCTTTTTTATTTATTTTTATTAATGGGCAAACAAAACCTTAATTTTGAATTTGAAAGAGACTTTCAAATAGCTTACGCTTTGAAGGTTTGGATTTTTTTTCTCCACAGCGTAGCAGGATTTTATTATTAGAATCATACTATTTCTGACTGCTCAGGTTTTCATTCTTCTGAAATAATATTTATTCGACTTTTTGAAAGACAATTGAAGGTCATTGGAAAGAAAGGAGAATGTTCAGTGAAAGGTTTTGAGAAAATATTTTTTCCTATGGACACATTTGTTCTGATATACTATTTTTAAAATCTCTGAAAGTTCAACAAGACATGACTCGTACCCACCATAACTAATAGACAGAAAGTTTGTTAATGACATTATCACCTAGGTACGAATTACGTAGGCCTACATGCAATTCGTACATATATTTGTAATAACGTAGTAGTGTTGATACAAATTTGGGGGCACTGAGCATTCTCTCTTTGTTTCCCTCGTTCAAATACTGTTACGCCCTTAATTTTATTTAAAACAACTCATTTTGAGTTGCTGGAATGAAGGTTTTATTGTGAAGACTTGCATTTTTTTTTTTTTAAGTCAGATTAACATTTGTCTGAAGTTGATGTAGCTCAAATTATTGTTTACAAATAAAGGTTAAGAAAAAAAATGTTCTTCATAAATCAGCTGATGCAGCGTTACATATTGCCTGTACTGCCCAATGAGTTTGTTTTTCCGATTTTAAATCATACTTTAAACTTCTCTTGCTTCGAATTGTCTCTAGTTTCTAGCGTTATCAGTTGGATTGTTTTATAAAATGACTTCTGTTTTCTCTTTGTTCTTTCGCTTCTTGGTAATTACTTGTTACCAGAAAAGACAAATCTTTCTAGTTTTGACTTGTTCCATATATGCTAATCTTAGCAGTAGTGTATAGGGATATGGATTTTAAATACTATCAATTACTGTGGTTTTTCAAACATGTCAGTTAGACTTACTTAACCTTCTGAACCATAAGATTTTACTGCGATTATCACTTAGAATAAAATAATAGGTTCTGGCGTAGTGATATTGCAACAAAGCCATTGCTCATCCTATTAATGATGATGCACGTTTTACGCCTTTTGTATGATGTGAAGTATTTGCTTTATTTTGAAAGGAGATTTTATAGTTAACATAGCCAATATTTGTACATAGTTAGATTTTAGATACATGGTTTAAAAACATTTCCTTTACAATAATCACGTTTTCGAGTGACACCACACACATGTTAGGGTACGAACATGCCGAAGAGACCTCGCGATCGAAGTCGAGGTTCAAGTCGTGGTCGCACCCTCGATACTGGCACAAGCCCATTGATTCAAATGAGTAAGTGCATGCCGAAGATGTACGCTACATCGCGACCTAAAGGTCGACCGCAAGGGTGAATTAGTGGTCGCGATGATGAACAACCGAGTTTGTTTTTACATCGATGTTCAGCGAAATCACCGCTGTGGCTCGTGTTCTCATTGGTTCTCCCTGAAGCACTGCACGGAATAAAGTCTTCATTTGTTTAAAATTTCGTCTCCAGAGGATTGTGTGTGCCTATGCTCGAAAGGTTTTGCTGCATTATTAAATTTGATTATGAAAGACATATTAATAGAATTAATGAGGAATGTTCCAGCAATATGGGATAAGAAACACACATTATAATAGGCACGTTTTAAATAGAGAATGGAAGAAAATAGCAACTGAAATGGGAATGTCAGATAAGTTATTCATATTTATTTGATAATTATACTGTAGTTTATTATTATACAAGGCAGTGGCGATTAAAGGAAGGGGGCTTTCGGGCTGAAGTCCGTCAATTGTGGAATTTCTAAAGAAAGAAAAAAGAACCTACTGTTAATCATATCTATACTTAAAAACTAATATATCAGGGTTTGAAAAAACCCGGTTTTTTTTTTTGCCCAACCCACCTGGGCCCATATGGGTTTTTTCGGGTTTAATAGTTTTTTTTTTTTTTTTTTCGAAATATTTCAATGTCTTTGGGGTAAAAGTGTTAAAATGTGATTTATATTTCAAGATTGTCATTGTCACAACTTGCAACAATTTTCAACTTACTGCTGTTTTCAAAAAAATGGCCGCCATTTTGAAATTTTACATTCGATCGCCGAGAAAATCTATACAGCAAATTTAACATATTTCGTGCTTCCACCGTCAAAATTTCAGTTTAAAAGACTGAAAATTGCGCTTCATAGCATGGATACTTGCTGTTTTGAAAAAATGACCGCCATTTTGATATTTTATGTTGGTATGCCGCCAATGTCTATACAGGAAATTTAGAGTGTCTCGTGCTTGTATTCTGAAAATTTTAACCTCAAAGGCCGAAAGTTGTACCCTGTAGTGTGTGTGGTAGAGGCAGACAAACGAGTTGAGTTGATTTTGTGTTTAACGTCCCTTTCAGCAGCGAGGCTATATGAGACGGGACCTACTGATTAACGTGGAATCCGAACCACATGAGCTCCCTCCGGGAAGCAAACCCGGGTCCCACGCCGAAGACGCGTACACTAACCGCATAGCCATGAAGGAGCTCGGCAGACAGACAAATGTAGATCAAGTCATCCAGAAGCCTGACTGACGTTTGCCAAATATGAATACCAAAAGGGGTCTATTAATTTAAAACAAATACACAATTCATGTTGTGAAATAAATAAATGTTTTAAAATTTCGTATATGAAATTAACATCTTCCAGCGTAAATAAACCTGCCATATTTTCTCCATGAGAATACTGGACACCTCAGATCCCCCCCTTCCTCAACTTTCCCACACAATGCAATGAACTGTGGTCTGGTTATGAACAAAAGTATAATATGCCGCGGTGGCTTAGTGATAGAGCGTTCACCTCTAGTGCATGGGGTTCCTAGTTCGAGCTTTGTGGTGGACAAACACCTTGTGCGTGGGTTTTCTTGGGATTCTCGTTTCCTTCCACTTTCTTCATTCCGTGATTTCATTCATTTCTCATCATCACCGTCACCTTGAGCTTAGCAGGCATAACCGTGAGACTAAAACTAAAAGATTTCATTTTATTTATTTATTTATTTTTTTTCAATAATATAATAGGCGAAAGTTCACTAAGCAGCAGCTGCTTTTCTCTGTTCGTACCCTGCAATTAATTGTATAGACTGAAGATGCCTAAAAACTTAAGATGTGCTATAAAAATGCTTTACAGGAAAACAATAAGCAGATTATTTAAATCAGTGGTACAATCTACTTTCAATATTTTTCGCGCGTTGAGCAATATTTATATGGCTGTATCTGCCAAAATTACGTTCGTCAGTTTACTCTGATGAAAAGCAGATTTTTCTTCTTGTGTCGTGTGTAATTGTCAGGACCAGATTTGCATTTTTCTAAGGCATGGACCAAAGCACAATCTGTGCCCCTAGCCTCTGAAAAAGATTATAATTCTTGTTAACTTATCTAATGTGTTGCTGAAGAAAAGGTTAGTCATCTTCCCTGTGTTTGTAAATGTAGAAACACTCAAAGCCATCTTTTTTATGTTCCGGAGAGTATCCGAGTTTCCATCAAGTGCAATGGAAAAAGTAGCATTGCAAATTTCGCTCGCTATCAAGTCGAACAGGGTGGTGGTATAACTTCATCGAAACTGTTACATGCAACATCGTACTGTTCATTCACTAATTACAGGATTCCCAGCCAATGTCGGAATTTTTTGTTTTTCACTTTTCGAATGAGCCGATATTGATAGCAGAAATGGAACGGAGTTAAAATACGGGACATTTCCCTGTCCCGACTAAATTTACGGGGACGCGGGACACTCGGTCCCAAAAACGGGACATTCCCTTTTTTACGGGACGTATGGCAGGCTTAAGCGTAAAATAAATAGTTTTATTGTTGAAGTATTCATTTCCGATCCTTCTGCGTTTAATTCGGGAATTTCCCGAGCACTTCTTTCACGGCGTGTACATTAAAACTTCCACTAGTACGGAAATTTGAACTCAGCACTTGAAATAGTAAGCGTTACATAGTCTTCGGTACCCCGAGCATTAAGC
This sequence comes from Thermobia domestica, assembly GCF_964235325.1. NCBI lineage: Eukaryota > Metazoa > Arthropoda > Insecta > Zygentoma > Lepismatidae > Thermobia > Thermobia domestica. The sequence continues at coordinate 91,027,160 of NC_137470.1, forward strand.
TTCTTAAATTTGACAAGAATTTTTACGCTATTGCTGGTGTTGATTCTGCAGAATGCTTATGTGAAGAGTAGTAACTAATGACTGAACTAAACTACTGTTGTTGGAAAATCAAATTTTAGTTGAACCTTGTATTTTACATCAAAGGTAAGAAATTATACTAATAGTTTTACTAATGTATTTACATATGTACTATTAGTACCGGCACCTATGACCTTAAACTCGTCAAGCGTGTGAGTGATAATGTCCCTCGGTGTCGCCAAGTCGACGAGCATACTATTCACGGAAAATATTTTTTAAAGTACAAAATTGCTTATTTTACTTCAAATAGGCTATAAGCATAATCCATACATTAATTTGTTCTATAACTATCTCAAGCTAAGGTAAGGTTTTTTTTTTTTTTTTTTTTTTAATAATTCATTTAGGGAAACGAACCAGATAGGTTGTCATAGTGCATTCAGAACTTTATAAAGGTCTTATGTTGAATGTTGTTGTATACCTTGACGTGAAAGCCTCTAATTCGCCCAAGGAAAGTCTAAAATCTGATAAAAATCACTTACAATGCGATCACCTTAGTTGTATCAGTAATATACTAACAAATAGGTCAAAAACCCAGGTGGGTTTTTTCAGGTGGGTCCAACCCTGTAATATATACAAAATTCCAAATTTAATAAAGAAGGGTTTCTTCTAAATTCGTTACTCATATGAGGTAAAAATACCTGTAAAGACGCACGTATCGATAGGGAGGAAACGTCAAATAACGGAACTGCAGTGATGAAACTTCATTTGCTGAAGTTAATACCTCCTTCACCTCGAAACCTGAAGACATGCCTGCTTTTTAATTTTACTGGGAAATCATTTCTCGCCTGAGTGCTGAAAGAGGGCATTTTTTCATAAAGTTGAAAAAAGATGAAAGTCTTTTATTTATTGATAGAGATGGGCAAAAGATGACACTCGAATATTTTTGCGAAACAAGAGAGGAGACTTTGGCATTTCTTATGTCTCGTCTCGTGTCCCTTCCTATTTATAAACTGTTTGGTCCTTTCAATTTCAAAATGTCGTTTTGCAGTGGTTTTTGTGCAATAATTTAACACGTGTCACAAATATTTCTCCCAGGGTGTCTACTGACCTGGAAAACCTTGAAAACCTGGAATTAGCATGGAATTTATTTTTGGACCTGGAAAACCTGGAAATAGCCTGGAATTGGACGAGGAATCTGGAAGTTTTAAAATTGTTTTTAAAATATTGTTTTTGGGATTGGTATGGAATAAGTATATTTTTGTAAAATGCAAGAAAGTTATATACTACAGCATAAGTCAAAAGCCAATAATAACTTATTCAGTGGAGACGTAGTTGAGAAAGACAGACAGAAGTGAGCAGAGTGCAGGCGGTGAATGTTTTTGGAAAGTATGTTGAGGGTACAAGAAGAGACAATAAGATTGTATTTGTTTGGCATGGTCGTTGTGAATAACAGTGACTACAAAAAGAGCTAAATTAGTCCCCGATGAGATTAAGGTAATTGAAAAGGTTAAATTTCAGGATCTATTAAGGTTGTGTCTTACACTGAGGGGATACTGCCATACAAGCCAAAAGCTTTCTCTGTAGCTGCTGCTTATTTGCATAGTATGAATCAAGCTTATTTGCTGCTTTGTGAAGACATTGGTTTACATGTTTCTATAGCAAGATTAGTAGACAGGTCTGGAACAACATTCCGCTTATACTCCTGTGTCGAAGATATTTAACAGGAGTCCAATCCCACGGATGTCGCAGTGAACACCATTCCCGGTGGCCGAAAGATGTATCACCGGAAAAAAATAAAATTGCCCACATCTTAACGGAATCACTTTTTGTATTTAGGTTAATATTTTATTTATTTATTTTATTTATTTATTTCGGAAAAACAACAGGCAAATGCCTAATTACAGTTTTCCCTTATTGTAAGGTGTATTTAATACACTTTAAAATACACATATAATAACGTACTAATATGACCTCAATTCTATCGTAATACACACTAAAATACACATATAATAAAATAATAATATGAAAGCAAAATATACGTTAAAATACAAATAGCACGATATACAGAATACAACAAATTTATGTAAAATGAAATTTTTGTTTGCAACTAAAAATATCTATATCTGGGTGTTCTTGTGACATCTTATTATACAATATACACATTTTTCTGATTAGTATTAGAAAAATCACCTCCTAATCTCATCACAAAGCCAAGATTCCTAAAGGCCTCACCAATTACTCTGTTGACATGAATATCGAATGATAGGTTTGACTGCAGAGTGACTCCAAGATCAGTAACATTATCCACTCTCTCAATTGGCGTTTGATTAATAGTATACATATTGCGTACATAGTTTATTTTCCTGGTGTATGATACTACTTTACATTTTCTAATATTTAGTAGCAACTTGTTTGATTCACACCATTGGGAAATAGCATTAATGTCATTTTGCAAAGAAATTGCGTCTAATTGCGTGGAGATACTGCGATAGATTTTTAGATCGTCAGCAAACAAAAGTTTGTGGGAAGATGTTATTACAGATGGTAAATCGTTAACAAATAGTATAAATAACAGAGGTCCTAAGTTCGATCCCTGAGGCACACCAGAGTCTACGACATATTCCTTAGTTAAAATATTCTTGTATCGAACGCGATGTTTCCGTTGGTAAAGATAGGATGCTATAAGTTGTTGAAGATTTTGTGAAAAATTGAAAGTCACAAGTTTGCTTAGAAGTATATCGTGATTAATTACGTCGAACGCCTTGGAGAAATCTGTATAAATTACATCTACTTGTTCCTTTTTATCAACTTGATTAGCTATAAAATGTGTAAGTTCTGAGAGATTAGTTACGGTTGACCTCTTTGGCATGAAACCATGTTGAAAGGGAGATATTACTGACCGTACATGTGAGTAAATTTTTTCGTATATAATAATTTCAAATATCTTAGATGGGACAGATAGTAGGGTTACCGGTCGATAATTTTTTATTTGGTCTGTAGGACAGCCTGTTTTGGGAATGGGACAGACGTCACCAATCTTCCATTTCGTAGGAAATGTAGAAGCTATTGACTTATTAAAAATAACTTGTAGGGGATGTTTCAGTATTTCTGAGCAGCCTTTAATGATATATGGTGGTATTTTGTCCGGTCCACAAGATGACCGTGGTTTAAGCTTTTTAATAGCATTCTCCACATCTTCGATTTCTATAAAGTTAATGTTTAATTTGTCCAGGATTTCCGAATTATTGTGTTGCTCCACAGGAATAAGATTGTAGCTCGATTTATTGTGTGTCACTTGAAAATTTGCCATAAACGCGTTTGCAATATCAGCATCGTCACTCAAAGTTTGACCATCATAATGAAAGATATTACTTCCCGAATTACTCTTTTTATTCTTAACATACGCCCAGAAAGTCTTAGGATTATTTATAATATTGGCCTCACAGTTGTTTAAATATATATTGTATGCATTAGAAATTTCTTTTTTAGAAAGAGCTCTCAATTCTTTAAATTTATTGTAGTGATAAAGTGCGTCCCGAGAACCCTGCTTCCATTTCTTATGGTGATATGATTTGCTCTTAATTAATCTAATTATGTCACTTGAAAACCAAGTAGGATAATTGAATTTAGCTCTTTTTCTCGGGATGCATCGGTCAAAAATAGAATAGAGTGTATTATAGAAAAAATCCACAGAGCCGTCTGCAGTCAAACTATCTGTGATAGGCTCCCAATTTGTTAGTGATATTTCGCGGTACAGTTTATCAAAGTCAGCTTTAAAAAAATTATAGTCTCTTACTTCGCTTTTGTTTTTACACTTAGCATTTCTAGAGTTAATACATTTATATTCAGCTAGTAGGGCTGGGTGATGAGCATCCTCCGGTAAAAGGGGAGGGTGTTCGTGTGTGACCTCTACACTGTTAAGATTCGAGAGTATTAGGTCAAGCGTTTTGCCATACGAGTTTTTACTAGTCTTGCAATAAATCCTGTTACACAGTAACAATTAAAATTTTATTTTTCAGCCATTAAAATGGGGAAAAGTAAAACTAAATTCCAGGACTCGTGGAAAGGCCAGTGAAAATGGGTTATTAGGTCCAACGATCCATTTAAAGCAGGTTGTAAACTGCAGAACTGATTTTGACATTTCAAATATGGGAGCTGGATCATTGAAATCTCATGAAAAAGGAAAGGAACATTAAATAGCTGTTAAAGCTCTTAATGCATAATGTTCGATCGTAAAGTTCTCAAGCAATGTTAACAAGGAGCCTTCCTGTACAAAAAAATTCTACAGCGCCTTCCAGTTCAGTGACTGGCACATCATCTACTCCAGTTGTTCAGGAGAAAAATGAAAGCCCAGCAAAAACTAGTGATGTAATAAAGAGTTATCTTATCAAAGATCAAGCCAAGCGAGTGCAACGGATTTGTTTTCTTTAATGTTTCCTGAGTGGGAAGTCGCTAAAAGTATGCAGTTACACAAAGACAAAATAGGTTATGTCATCACTTTTGGATTGAGCCCATATTTCCAACAGACGTTATTCGTGAACTACAAAATTGTGAATTTTTTGCAGTATCGTTCGACGAAAGCCTAAACACTATCTCACAGAAAAATCAAATGGACTTAGTAGTTCGTTTCTGGCACACTGACGAAAATAAAGTTTTAACACGTTATTTAACATCAGTATTCCTCGGACATGCTACTGCCCAGGATTTGTTAAGTGCATTTATAAATACTTTCAGGGACAAGGGTCTCGATTTTCGTAAATTACTTCAGGTTTCTCTTGATGGCCCCAACGTTAATTTGAAATTTCTGAGTAATTTGAAGGCCTATCTGAGTGAAGAAAATTGTGAAGGTCCACAGCTTTTGGAGACAGGAACGTGCTCTTTACATATTGTTAATGGGACTTTTAAGACTGTGCATGTGACAAAGTTTTTGAGAGCGTTGTTCTATTTATTCAAGGATTTCCTTCATGAAGAGCAGATTTCATGGCAGCATCTGGAACAGCAGTTTTCCCTCTTAAATTTTGTTCTATTAGGTGGGTGGAGAATTCTAAAGTTATCAACTGTGCCATAACAATGATTCCTGCCTTAAAAGTTTATGGTGATTCAGTGAAAACACACTCCCTGGAGACATTTGTCGAGAAGGAGCAAATAACACCTGTAAATGCTGATATGGTGAAACGGGAATATTTAAAATTTTGTTCAGACCAAGACAGCACGAAAACTATGAAATTTCAGTTACAAAAATGACAGATTAGACGTTTTTCTCCATGATCTGTTAAGTAAAGGTGTTTCCATTGCGTTTAAAACATTGATAATATATGTGTATTTTTCCATAGCAACGCAGCAGTGGAAAGGAGTTAACAAAGAGTGCATTGTTGAAAATCTGATTGCCCAGAGAAGTGTATTGGATGCTGTGCGTGTTGCTGGTGACATACGTAATATGAATATCACAAAGAGTATGATCCAGTATGTGAGGAATGCATCAAGCAGAAGAAATGAATATCTGAAAGACCGCGGTGAAAAAGAAGACAGAGCAGCTCGAGAAAAGAAAGATATTAAGAAGAAAATAAAAGAGTTGGAATTAAAGGAGAAAGTAATACTAACTGACGTCGAAGCAGTAGATGCGTTGGAAGAACAGGTGAAAAAGTTAAAAGGGATGTTGAACTCTAGAAGTTAAATGTCAAAAACTGTTCACTGTGAAAGTTGTTTGCTATATTTGTTCATATAATGTGCGTGGTTCCATAACATTTTCAGTTTTTTAAACTTTCATGTTACAATACATTTTTAAATAAAATATAATTGATGGCCAGTCCCCATCCAAGAAGAATCTGCAGTAACGTTTAACAATATGGACTACTTTGCGTAAAGAATTTGTATTATATATGATCATTTTCTTTTTACTTCTAAACTAAAACTAGTTTGACAAAAATGGCGGGAAAATAGCTTACTCACCGCTAAGTCCTACCAGTACGTAGCATAAAATACCACAAGAGTACTTTAAAGGGGAGTGCTTGTAGTAAAATACTCTTATGGTATTTTATCCCATAACTTAGTGGTGAGTAAGCTATTTTCCCGCAATTTTTGTCATTGTTCATCAACACTTATCGTGCTACTACTATAATATTAGTTTATTTGAAGTAATGTTTTTGACGGAAATTTACTATTATATAGGGTGAACCTTAACTAAACCGATAAACTTCGGGAGGTGATTCCCGAGCCCGAAACAAGAAAAAAAAATCCTCTAACTTTTCTCCACGGCACATAGTTTTGGAGCTACAAGGTGCCGGAAGTGTGGAAAAATGAACTTCCGAGGCCTATATTTCCAGACCTATCCAACGTAGAGAGTGCAGCTTAATATCTCTTTAAGGAAGTCCTATCTGTTCTGAACATATGATTTCCTTTGTGAGATTTTAAGCAGCACTCTCTACTTTGGATAATTTTGGAAATATAGGCGTCGGAAGTTCATTTTTCCACACTTTCGGCACCTTTTAGTTCGGAAACTATGCGCCCTGGAGAAGAGTTAAACAGGATTTTTTTTTCTTGCTTGGGTGCCGAGAATCATTTCCCGAAGTTTGTCGGTTTAATTAAGGTTCACCCCTGTATAGTATTCCTACATTACGATATTTAAAGCTACTGCACATTTCTCTCAACCGGCCTTCTGGTAGGAGATATTTTAATTAAACATTTTCTTGTGTAAAATGTTTTGAGAACCTACATTTCAGTCAGTTTTTTATTTTAATCTTGTCACTTAAAGAAACTATCACTTGCCATATGCATTCTCTAATTATAACCAGTTTTTGTTAAGAATTATATAAAATTGCATTAACTTATATGTGTTACAATAAATGACACTCTACTGAATAGACCTGGAAAAAAAGGAAAAATAAACCTTGAAAACCTTGATAAAACCTGGAATTTAAAAATGAACATTTAGTAGACACCCTGTCTCCTCAAACTGAGAACGTACAGCGAGGGTGTCTATGTGCACCCTTCATCCATCTAGACCTAGACATCGAGGTAGCGACCACTACTTAAACCTCGACCTCGATCGCGAGATCTCTTCGCTATGTCTTTACCCTTACGATCCATAAATTCGGTAGAAAATTGAGAAATTTTTCCGAAGTTTTTAAAAATGCTTCTGTTGAAGTCCTAGGTTCAGGTACCTCACGAAATACTATATTTTTCACATTATATATTTCACAAATTTTATTAAAGTGCAGGTAGTAAATATGAAGGTAGGAAAATGATTATCGAACAAGGATAGTTATTGTACCTAATATAACTCTGAGAGTGAGTGAATTTTCTTACTCTAACGGCAGCGTGAGAGTTGAGTGTAACTGGTGGTGGAAAAGACACAATGTAACTAAGTACACATTAATCGTCATTAATCATTGCTACTTGATTTAATATGATGCGTGTTCAATTTTATTTTGTTGTCAGCACAGGTTCCTTAGAAAATTTAACCCTATCTCTTGAAATAATTCGCGTTGATTATCTTGTTAAAGATTCTCGATCATTGTGATACTAGAATTTTAAAAGGGTTTAGAAAGGGGTGGGGCAAACCTTCTTCTTAACCCGAATACTCGAATGATTATACCAAACCAATACGCGAAATATCCTACTTTTTGTGGTTCCGATTTCACTATGAAATGTGTACATGTCGTATAATTTCGATTGTGAAAATTAGCTTTTCACTCGGACATACTATAGTAAAATAATTTGGATTGGACTAAGAGGTGCATAAAACTGAGTAATGGTAACCGCTTTAAAAAAATGTATTTTTAACATTTGAGCGGAATTTGTTCTAATGAAAAGGAAATGGAAGATACTCGTCTGACTACTTCAATAGACATAGGAGCAATTACAGTGTATAAACACGATTCAGTATTCCAATTTACTATTCTAATTACGCTATTCTTCATATGCTGAAAGCATTTTAAACAAAATTACAGTAATCGGCATAGTGAATCTGAACATCATCTAATGGACAATTAATTACTAATTCATAAATTTATAAAATATACATATCCTCCAGAATGTATACTCATTTTTGGAACAGTTCATATGAAAAAAAGTAAGTCAATCAGTAACTTTTTTTTTTTTTTTTTACTGCAAGCTAATGTTTCAGAAAGTATTATAATGTTTATTAGATAAGCCTATATTGTAATTAAGCTAATTAACTATTACAATAAAAACTAACAAACTTACTCCAACGAGAATAAAACTTAATAAATATATATATATATATATATATATATATATATATATATATATATATATATATATATATATATATATATATATATATATATATATATTATAAAATTAATTAATAAGAAGTAAGGAGTATGGACATAATTCGAATTCGCATGTATTTATCATATTTTTTTAAATGCCAACGTCCAAGCAGAAATCCGACCGCAAGTCTGTTCGTTGACTACATTACAAAAATGGTACCTCTGCATTAGGTGTACATTCATCATACCAAAAATTCCTTTTTGGTACATAGAACCGCACAAAAATAATTCAGGCAATTTTAAGCTAATACGTTTAGTTATTATTTATTTAACGTGTTATCATAGGAACATGAGTAAAACTTTACGATTATGCACCAGTCAAGAATCAATAATTTTGCTGGATTTGTACAGATTAAGAACAAACGAACTTCTTAATGAATTATAGTGGAACCCACATAATTATAAAGGAACTAGAACCGAAACAGTTTAAATCCAAAAAGTACTATAAATTGAACGAACAGAACGGTGTGTACCCTAAATTGTTATCTAACAGAACATACACAGTATATATTGAACATATATAACAGGGTTTGCCCAAGTGGGCCCAGCCCGAAAAAACCCACCGGGTTTTTTCGGGTTGGACCCACCTGAAAAAACCCATCTTAAAACCCACCTGGGTTTTTGACTTTTTTGTTAGTGTATTATTGGTATAACTAAGGTGATCACATTGAAAGTTATTTTTATCAGATTTTAAACTTTCTTTGGGCGAATTATATGCTTTCATGTTAAGATAGACAACAATATTCAACATAAGACCTTTATAAAGCTCTAAATGCATTGAATGAATGCATAAATAAATAAATAAATAAATAAAACCCTCGCCTTAGCTTGGGATAATTGTAGAACAAATTAATGTGTGGATTATGCTTATAGCCTATTTGAAGTAAAGTAAGCGATTGTATATTTTAGAAAATACTTTCCATGAATAGTATGTTTCCTGACTACCTCATACGTTGACGGGTTTAATTAAGGTCATAGGTGCCGGTACTAACAGTAAATATGTAAATACATTAGTAAAACTATTATTTCTTCCCTTTGATGGTAACAAAAGTATTCAGTAAAATTTGATTTTCCAACAACAACAGTTAAGTTCAGTCATTTGTTGCTAGCCTTCAAATAGAATCAACACTAGCAATAACGTAAAAATTCTTGTCAAAATTAAGAAGCTTAATGCACGGAGCTCCGAAGACTACATAACGCTTACTATTTCAAGTGCTGCATTCAAACTTCAGTATTAATGGAAGTTTCGATATACAGTAAAGCAAGCTGCATTTTCAGGGAAAAACCGTCGTGAAAGAAGTGTTCGGGAAATTCCCGCAATTGAACCCACAAAGCATCGAAAGTGAATACTTCAACAATAAAACTATTTATTTTACGCTGGAGGATAGTATTTCATTTCATTTTAGACATTTTGAAACATTTACTTCATAAAGTATGAATTATAGGCCTATCTTTGTTAATTGTTTTAAATTAATTTTCGGAAAAGAACGGTCTTGCAACAAGTGCTCAGGTAATTCCCGTAATTGAATGCACAAAGCATCGAAAGTGAACTTCAACAATAAGACCATTTATTTTACGTTGAAAAATATTTAAGACATTTTGATAAATTATGTCTGTTTTAAATTAATATAGCTATTTGGTATTCATATTTCACGAACGTCACTGAGGCTCCTAGGATGACTCGATCTACATTTGTTCGTTTCTCTGCCTTTACCACACAGTGTTCAGCTTTCGGTCTTTTAAATTTTCAGGATACAAACCAGAGACACTCTAAATTTTCTGTTTAGATTTTGGCAGCATACCAACGTAAAATTAGAAAATGGCGCGCTTTTTTTTAAAAAAAAAAAAAAAATAGCTGATATCCACTGGCGAAAATCCCGGGGGGATGATGGGGACATATCTCTTACAATCTTGGAACTGTCCCTCTCAATAATCCGATTGGAAATGTGTCTCTTAGGAAGAAATGTGATGATTTGTGTCCAACTGTCACAAAGGACAGTGAGATGAAATTGATACCTCCCAGAATAAGCTTCAAATCTGCCCACCTCCCAATGTTGAAGACAACTCTGCTCCCCTACCCATGTTGTCCCGGAGTCCTACACAGGGGACATAAAATATGACGATATTATTATTACTTTACAACTTTAAAATCCGACTGGCAACATTGAAAACTGTTTACAGGGAATGATCATATTTGGATCATCCCTTGTAAACAGTTTTCAATGTTGCCAGTCGGATTTTCAAGTTATAAAGCAATAATAATGTCGTCATATTTTATGTTCCCTGTGGAGGACGCCGGGACCGACATGGGTAATCCTCCCCAGCATTGTTTTTCGCCTTCATAAATATTTTGTACATCGCATATATATATACCGTCTTACACGTCCCCCCAATGTTGAAGACAAATTTGCGCCGCTGCTGATATCCACGCTACAAAGCGCAATTTTAGGTCTTTCAAGTTGAAATTTCCAAAGTAGAAGCACGAGAGACTAAATTAGCTGTATAAATTTTGGCGGCATAAAATTTCAAAATGGCGGCCATTTTTCAAAATAGCGGGTATCCATGCTACAAAGTGCAATTTTCGGACTTTTTAAGTTGATATTTTGACGGTAGAAGCACAAGACCTTCTAAATTTGCTGTATAGATTTTTTCGGCGATCCAATATGAAGTTTCAAGATGGCGGCAAATTTTTTCAAAACAGCAGTGAATAGAAAGTTGTTGCAAGTTGTGACAATGACACTCATAAAATGTAAATCATATTTTAACATTTTTACCCCAAAGAGATTGAAATATTTCGAAAAAACCCAATTAAACCCGAAAAAACCCAATAAAACCCGAAAATATCCGAAAAAACCCACATGGGCCCAGGTGGGTTGGGTTTTTTCAAAAATACCCGGGTTTTTTCAAACCCTGATATATAATGACATAATTCGTCCAATTCACCATTTTCCATTGTTTTCTTAACACTCAAGCACACGCACTAGCGGGAATTCCCCGCACTTTAAGAAAAAATGATTGCTTTACAATAGCTTTATGCTGATAGCTGAAGCTCCTTGTATCTTCCTAATTTGTTTCCTTCTGCATGTAAATGGCACGCTCAGTTTTCTGTGAACTTTCGTTGTGGAAAGACAAAGGTTTGCGGGGAAGAACCTTCACCGCGTGTGCATGCGTTTCTATTTTTTTGATGATCAGAGTATACTCGTGTTACTTACATCTGTGATCACAATGGAGTATGAAGAAGAACAGAGAAGGATTTTAGAACTGTTTAACTCAATAAGAGAAGTTGTTGAAGATGAAGACAGAGCTGAACCACCACAAACCATCTTTCCCTATGTCAGATCGTGAAGGTGATGAGGATTCCGTGTATAGTGATGTGGATGACCCTACAAATATATTAGTTTTCCAAATGTGTTTACATGTAAATGTTTCATGTGTTTCCGTTTACTATGATCTACTTTTTCTTACGTTGTTTCAAGTAAGAATGAAGACAGCTTTTGGAAAACAGTACTAGGTTACAAGGAGAATAAATTTCTAAAGTGCAGACAATTCGTCACCGCGTGTGCTTACGTTTTAAAAATTTTAGCGTATTTTTTAAAATGAAATTTCAACATATTTGCAAAAGATTCTTTTGGCGCTCGCACAAAATTAATTACAAAATTTTCTTGATGTTTTTATCAAATAGATACATAGGTTATACTGTAGTAAAAATTTTTAAATAAAGTACCTTTAAAGTAGAAATCTATGGGCAGTTATTTCCAGAGTGGAGGAATCACGGCACCACGTGTGGTTACGGCAAAAAATAAGCATGTGTGCTTGAGTGTTAAAATTTTTCGAGAAATATTGTTGAAAACCTAGAAATAATGAAGTAAATATTGTGTATATATTAGATTAATCATATCTGAACAGTTCTTTCTTTGGTATTCCTGGCACTTGAACCTTGTGCGACTTCAAGTGATTTGCTTCTATAAGACAATGATGAGCGTAGTGGCACAAATTTTTGGAACGGATATTTGACTTTGTTTCTGAACTCATTCTCCACCTCAGTTTTAATGAGCAGTCAGTAGAGACAGCATGCGTATTCACTAAAAGCGTGGAAAATACATTCTTATAGTTCGAAAAATAGGCAACTAAGGTTTAACTCGAAAGAACGAAGGTAAATGCCGATATTCAGTGACATACAAAAACTGAAAAATGTCATCAGTAGAAGTAAAATAATATAGAAGCATCGTGATAGATGTTCGTTGAGTATCTGTTCAGCTGAAATCTTTAACACTAATAACTTTTTCTTTCTGCGGCTACATTCTATGTATTAGGGTGCACCTTGACCTGGAAAAAGTTTGCTTCTGTAACTTTTAATTTACTTGAAACTAACAAATTTCTATTATTATTATTATTATTATTATTTTTAAGTGTGTCTGTCTGTCTAATTCTGAAAAAAAAAATCCAAAGACCAGGAAATATTCGGCATATAAACAGTATAAAACAAAGCAAGCAAAATTTTGCTGAAATTGAAGCAAGAACCTCTCAAATTTCAGCCTTTCATTTCCAGGCATTTTTCCCAACATTCGATCTCCAGTATTCATTATTGGCGTCTGTTCGTGTCTTGTCATTTGGATTCATAATGCAGCCAACTGTTGTATACACGTCATTGATAAGTGAATTTTCGTAAATTTACGGTTACTTTTTGTTTTTCAGGGAGAACCTTGCAAATGATGCATACTTGCTTTCCCAAATGGATAACGATCAGTATGTACCTATTTGGACAGTTGCAAACTTCAACCAAGTGAAAAAACTCACGAAGGATATCAAGCTTATAACTGAAGTATTAAAAGGTGAGTGCTTTTTCTTCAGTAACAGAAACTATTACAAATTTAGTTAAACGTCTACTATCATTTGTCATAATGAATTAATAGTTTTGCTTAACGAGCATTCAAAGTTCTATGAAAGTACCAGAATTAATGAAATCAGTGGTTATACTGTTTCGTAGAGCCAGTTTTTAGTATTCTATAATTTCGGTGGAACCATGCAGACGTATGAGTTGATCAGTGCATGTAGGAGTAAAACTATATTCTCGAAGAAACTTGGCCTTTGCTGCTGTTAAATAGTGGTTATTTACTGATACCCAAGAAAGAAGTAAAAGCAATTATCTTATCAATAAAAAACGAGAAAGAATCGTCCAGTGTGGAAACATGAGAATCAATTAACTAACTCCTCTATAACTTGCCTTGGAAATCCTAAAAGGGTTGTTAGATATCTATCGTGGTTTCGACAGCCGATCCTGTTGTCTTCAACTACTAGACTAACTAAGAACTTCAGATTCAAAAATATTTTTTACATTTTATTAAACTTAATACTGTTTTCCACACACAACACTAAAATCTACAGTCTTTATATAAAGATGTGACATTTATATGTTCATGACTAGTGTTGTAAAGGCCTGGGGAAAAAAAAACGGAAATTTTGGGTTAAAAAAATTTTTCAGTTTTTTTTTTCGGGGAAAAATTGAAATTTTCTATTTTACTATATTATGCTTTTAAAATTATTTTATATTTACTACTAGATAGCAATCTTGACTATTTACAGTTAAGATCATTGAGTTATGTTTCTTGTATTAGAACAGGGAAATTTTGTGGCAACAAATATATCTGTACCACTTCTTTAAAGTTAGCACCGTGATAGAATGGAGTTATGGCTACAAAAGATCCTAAAATATAATCCTAGTTAGATTAATTAATATATACACATTTAAATTGTCTTAAGTAATCTTATAAAGTTACCGATCAATGGCAGAGAAATGTTAAAACAACAGGGCCAGAATCGTTTAAGTTAATACCAGTATGTTAAAATCAAATATATATATTTTATGGAGATACGTATCTTCCTTGTGCTCTAAAATTTCCGGAAATTTTGAACCCATTAAAAAATCTTTTGTTCGGAAATATTGGTAAAACCCTGAAAATATAATTTAAAAATTGTTGTATATTAGTGATCGTCCAAAAAACTCGCTCTGTTAAAATTTCCTATAAGTGGAAGTGTTGTTTCGTTTTGACTTTGGTAAGTAATATGAAAATGTTCATGATGACCTAAGAACAATTCCAGTAAAAACCGTTTTTAAATCGATCCAGGGGTTCACAAGATATAAACGAGAACGCTAATACTTGAAACCAAAGGAGAAGCCTGCTGCCTTTTCCTCACCCATCTAATGATATCGTGTTAAGTGTGAGATTACTGTGGTTTGTATCCTCAGTGAATAGAACAAAACTAGAATGGGATAGTTTATTAATTTTTCTCCTAAGTGATTCCTTTCGTATTAATATATTATCAATTATACCGAATAATTTATTTCTGTTATTATTCGTTAACATTTAATATTTGAATCATTCAGTAACAATACTGTTAATGGGAGTACCATTCACTTCAATGCGATTGCAAAAAGTAATACGTAGTACATAAAGTTTCCCATACATTTCTATATATTTGGTATTTGTTTTATCTAAACATACGAGGCAGTGGTTTCATTGCACAAATTTTTAGTTGCCTAACTACTTTCTAACATATCTTCGTGCTAATTTTGGTGTAATAATAAGGCTTGTAGTATCGTTTGAACTGTTCACGCCAAGTCAGCTGTTTGTAAATTGAATCGTTTTGTTTGTTTGCTTTGAGTTCAGTGCCCTGTTCAGCAACGACGCTATATGTGACGTAGACCTACAGATTAACATGGGATTAGATTCACATGTGTTGATCCCACCGGAAAAACATTCAGTCGAAGTTATTGTTGAGCTCTTATTCATAAAGAAAACAGAAGAGAATAGTTTTCCCCATGAAAAGCAATATATTAGAAACTTATTGATACAAAACAAAAGCTGGGATAGAGACCACACATACAACAAAAACTCAAAATTTGAGAAGTATGGACACTTCATAAACTTTCGCTTTCTTTCCTCTTGCTCGGGTTAACAAGCTGTATTTTACAATTTATCAATTCGAAAAAATTTAATTCGTAGTGCAGTTTGATTAATGTTAGGCGAAACAGTTATCTTGTTCGTGTTTCCTTTTTTCTTAAAGAAAATTAAATACTGTATGTTTTATGTTGATACTTCTCGTGTATTTTAGAAGAGAGTAACTATGCATTTGCTTATTGTAGAATCGCCAAACGTACAGGTTGATGAAGAAGGCCACAAGGTAAGGCCAAACCACAAACGTTGTATTGTGATTCTTCGTGAAATACCAGAAAGTACGCCCTTGGAAGAAATCAAGGTAAGTTCTTCTTTACATGTGTAACTGTTACTTTTTCTATTTTGTTTGATTATCTTGTCCACTGGGTAAACTATGGTAATGACAATGTATAGTCTAGCACTGTAAGTTAAGTTTTATTTGGTCTTCTGTAATTATAGGGTGTCCGACACTCCAATTCTTCTCAACAAATAAATTAGTTCAACACCAAAGGCAAGGAAAAGATTCGTAACCGCACTCTAAAAGCAAATAAAGTTTGTTTCATACAATTGTGACCGGAAACAAAAGGAAGCTATATTAACCTTAATTGAATCAGGAAGGAAAATATCCTGTAATTAGATTTAGAAGAACGTGACAAACTTTTGTAGACCAAGCATAGTGATTATTTAGACGGTTGATGGCCAAATGGAAGTGCGGAAGTATGTTTGTTTCACCGGCCCATGAATAAAAATAAAAAGTAACAGAGGAATTTTTTAAAGCTTTACACTGACTCAGAGTATTCATACACGCAAAGTTTTTGACATAGGGTTATATATGAAGGTTAAATAAAAACAATTATCTGAAGATGTACATAACTTACTATGTTTGTTCGAAAGAAAAATATCAGAAGAAGAAAGCTTTAGGTGACAAAAGTAAATAAATGTTCTTTCTCAAATCAAAGTATTCATATAGCAACACGAACTACAGATCTCGACGAGTTCTAACAATCTGTATTGGAAAATCAAGATTTAAATATTTTGTGCGTACCTTTTAACAAATTATTTGCCTCGAGATGCCTTGGCATGGACCGAACGAGCGTTTTGGTCATTTCTGGGGAAATCTTAGACGATTCGTCTAAAAGTTTCTTTTGTAGCTCGAAAAACGTCGTTTCTGTACTTCTTTTGCCCAGATAATCCCACACGTGCTCGATAGGATTGACATCTGGGCTTTATAGAGGAGTCAGAAGCCGTCGTGGAACGTTATACAGTAACCACTCCCTGGTTTTCAAAGCTGTGCGCTTAGGGTCATTGTCCTGTTTGAAAACAAAGACCCTGTTAAGATCCAACTTCTTCACATTGCTTGATGCGTTATATCACAGCACACTAATATACTTAATAGAACCCATGATCCCTTCAATAAAAATTAAGTTTCCTATTCCGGAAGACGCCATGCATCCCCAAACCATCACACGTCCTCCTCCGTGTTTTACTGTAGGGATAATATGTTGCGATTGCAATTCACTATTTGCCTTTCTATTTTCTCTATTTGCCATCTCCTCCGAATATATTAAACCTCGATTCATCAGAAAATATAACAGTATCCCAAAATTCGTTAGGTTTTGTATGGTATTCGTAAGCAAATTTTAGGCGCTTTTGTCGTGTACTTCTGAAGGTTTTTTCTTCTTTCATCCTGGCTGTCCTAGCATGAAAGTTGGCACTATGTAGCACATTTCGTATAGTTTGAGGATTCACAATGCAAGTAGATGTTAACTTGATTTCTTCAGCCAAAGACGCAGCAATTTTGAAGGGTGCTTTACGTGCTAAGTTGACTACTTTCCGTTGGTCGCGGCGTGTATGCACTTTCGGGAGTCCTGATCTTCGTCTATTTTCTGTTGTTCCAGTTTGTTTATAATTCCGTGATGGAATTAACAGTCCTAAAACTAATTGTGAGAGTCTTGGCAGTTTCACGATAACTCCAATTTTCTTTATAAAGAGAAACACCCCATCACGTTGTGTTAAGGAAAGTTCGTTTCTTGCGCCCCATGTTGACCACTAGCACTCACGACGAGAGCAGACGAACAGACATGCAATGAACCCTTACTGCAGATACAGTACGGTTGCTCGAGTTGGACGGTACAAATGTTCAAGGCACAGAACAGGATAGCAATACTGCTGTGTGAATACTTTTTGAGTATCATAATTACGTAATTCACAGTGTGTTCCTCTCCTTATAGTCTTGGTGGATTTTCAAGTCATGCAACTGTTAGTGTTATTCCGTCTCTTTGTTTCAGTAACATTTTTAATTTTCTGCTCTCACATATAATTCACCTACGACTTAATTTGTTGGTGTATGAATACCTTTTTGAGTCACTGTATTCGTAATAGAAAGAGAAAGAGTATGACTAGCCGTAACAATATACCCGAATCAAAATTCACCTTTCAATTGTCAAAAAATGTTCTTCGTTCATGCGGTTGCCAAGTGTATTCGGGAACGTAAGGCTGTTCGGTAACAGAGTTTTACAAAGATATTGATTTCACATAGTTACATTCAAACGGTGGTAATTCAGACTCTTAATTGGTCTAGACACACAAAATAAAAATCAGTATGCACAGAATGGAACAAGAATTCAGAAGTTTGAGTTATACACATTCAGCGAATCGTCGTCCCAGTGAGCGAGGAAGAAGGAAAATGGCCTAAAACTATGGTTCTCAATTAGTTGTGGTCAGCACTGCGTTATAAATTGACCTTAATGATGTGACAAAAGTAAGATCAAAATAGGAAAGTTACATGCATTGTGTATATATAATCTTGTAAAATGTTTATTCAGTCATTTTCCATTCACTCGTTTAATTTAAAAATGAGGAATAAATAAACTGAACAGACGAAATAATATAGTAATGAACTACCATGTAGTGAATATGGCCATCACGGCAATGCAGTATGCAGCACACTTATCTTCATTGATTATAATACTAAGTAAACACTTCGTAAGTGCTTGTAAATAGTTACCGAAAGTTTTATACTTTTACCTGTGGTAATGAGCAAGTTCATTTGCTGTGATATCTTAGCGTCTGATCATGCCTAAAACTCGGAGTTTATGGAAAATACCAGATATATGACATGCTACTGTTTCCAGTTTCTTGCAAGAAAATCACCGTTTTCGTTGTTTCAGATATTTCTTTCATGTTTTTCCTTGTCTTACATTAAAAGGCGACAATGTAGCGATGATAAAAACTTGACTTATTACATTGTGTTAAGTATCTTGACAGAACCATTTCGAACTTTTCACGATTTAATGAATAAATAAACAACAGACAGTTATTACTTATACCATACTATGAGATTGGTTTTCCGGAAAATAGTACAACTAAATATTTTCCACACTACCGCAGTTATAATCTGAAATTTCTGATGTCAGTATATAGTGATTTTCCAGGTATTTAAACTAAGCTCAACAGGCCTTGCAATCAATGATTCGCCTTGCAATAAGTGTTTACAATTTGAGTTGAATTCTGAAATTTTGAAGTAATTTTCAAGATTTTAGGTACTTAACAATATGTAAATAACAGTTAAAATTTTTCAAAATATTTAAAAATAAGTTTTTAAAATATTTAAAAATGACAAAATTAGCTATTTTTGAGTGAATTTTATGGAGATATATTTCAAACGACGGTCGCTTCCTTTTTCTGTAATTTACAGTCGACCTAGAAATATTGGTGACACAATGTCACTAAAACTACAATTATAAATTGATTGTTACTGTACTGGAGGAATATACTATTACTATTATTATTGCATGAGACCGAAGTTACTAAATTATTATCTAGGTAATTGTATTATTTGCGAATTTTAAAATTACTTTCTACTTCCCACTCTCTTCTATTTTGCTTCTTTGTGTGTTTTTTTTCTGCTTCTTTCAAGTTTGTTTTACGATTAATTTCGGCCTTTAGTATTAGAACTGAATTACATAGACAAATAATTATTTTAAATTACCCTTGTTAATATTCATACATTATATAAGTGAAGATTTTTTTTATATAATTAGAAATATTAAAATGGTATTAATACAAAATTAAAGCTTTACATGTAAACCTTCTCAACTACACACCTGTAACATTGATTTGCGAATGCATTTCACATACTGGCTGATTTTAATTTTGCTTTTTGCTACAGGCATTGTTTTCCGGAGAGAATTGTCCAAGGTGCATATCTTGTGAGTTTGCGCACAATAATTCATGGTATGTTACTTTTGAGTCAGACGAAGATGCCCAAAGAGCGTATAGGTACCTCCGCGAAGAGGTCCGAGAGTTCCAGGTATGCATTTTTCATAGTAGTAATATGGTTAATTTATATTTGATAAATAAAATATTTGAAGGGTAAGGAAAAAAAAAATGTCCATGTGTGTGATTTAACGGGTGCTTTGCCCTATCTGTTGAGGACTCTTGGTATTATTTCATTGTATATGCCGTGCATGCGTAGATGTAGACATGTTCAAGGATAGGGGCAAAAGATTTAAAGATTTGACTAACCCTATTCATTTTATACGCGGTTTTCAATATTAAAACGTCGATTTCTCAAAAAGACAGTTTTGTGACATTCCTTCTCTTTTCCCCTTGCGCTTCATTTGTAATAGTAGAATCGTCTGCACCACAAACACTGGACATTATGCACAAGACGAAGGTGGTGTGACAGTTACGTTCATATGCGCTAATGTTCAGTAAGGTAGCAAATTCGAGATGAACCAGATGATTTCAGTATCTGATTGTGTTACTAAATCCACTAGCTACTACTTGGTAGTTGGAAACCTACGTTTGTCATATAAGTTGTTTTACTTGTATTGTTGCATTCCTTTTAACTTAGTGCATTCATACAAGCTTCAGTCACAGTGACAACGTTAGCAGAATTTTCGTAAATGTTTCATGAACTTGTTCTGTAGCGAGGGTGTTCTTTCAGCAGCGACATAATATACAACGTCAATTATATATATAGTTTGATCATTATCCCAACTGTGATGATAGCCATTTTTGACAACACGCGCTAATTCTTGTGTCTGTAAGGATTTCCGTTAACTGATATTTACTCAGATCTGATGAACTCTAGATTTATGAAACAAAAAATAGTTTTATTTAAGAAAAGAAATCAGCCTATCTTATGTCCAGTACATTTTTTAATGAAATTTGTATGCAAAGAGGTCAAATACATTTAAACAGTTCATACTGATTTACAATGTTCGAAGACGTATCACCCAAAGAAGGAATGTGATCTCAGGATTGTTTGAGGGTGTATATCTACCTAAATCAACTATTTGAAAAACAAAAAGTTAGGTTTCGTTAACTTAAAATTTTTCGACACCCTGTATCTTCGTTGTAACAAAACTTAAAAATCTTAAATTTTAACATAAACCCTGTATCATGGGTTATACTGTTGTGTAAATATAATGTTTGACATTTATCTTCAAGTCAAGTTACAGGACGTTACACACACACACACACACACATATATATATATATATATATATATATATATATATATATATATATATATATATATATATATATATATATATATATATATATATATATATATAGACCGATTCCATTTCAAATCGTCCAGGCAAACCACAATTGGTCCCCATCATAGTCTCAGATTTCATTTATTTTTTTAATATGGGATCTACATGCAATATTATTAGACCCATATTTTTTCTTTTTGCTGAAAAAAATTTTTCCTTCGATATACAGCCTTCCAAAATGGCTGCCCTCCTCTCGGATTGCTCGAAAAACTGAAAAACATGTCAACTTAAAAATTTTATTGTAGAGAAACGAGTGTACTTAGTAACATAATTGCAATAGCAGGAAGAGTATAAAGCTGTATGTTTCGGCGGAGGACCAAAATTCGTCTATTGGTCCAATAGGAATCGCACAATTCACTCACAATGTTGCCAACTTTGGTGAAATTTTTACTAACTTCAAACCTTTTTTTTTTCTCACGAGCAATATCACCTCTCACGAGCACCTCACGAGGAATATCAACCATCTGCTTCTAGCATCGAAATCTACTCCATAAGGTCTCTTGAAAATATAAAGAATTTACGTTTCTGATTATTACATCCCACGTTATAGCATGATGAAAAGCTGAAAATTTCATTAAGACGCCATGTTTGGACGCCATTTTCTCAAAAACCCCACCTTTTAAAAATCTGAATTGTTTAAATGTATTGGAGAAGTACCTAAAAATTTAATATCCGTTAACCGTTCATGCGGCTAGGGACCCTAACATTCGCAATTAATTATTGAAATTTCGATTTTTGTACTTGAAATGTACCTTATTCCTATGGGTATTTAGATCCTATATACAAGGCGAATTGAAATGGAGTATGAAAATTTTGAGAGATGAAACCTGACATCAAATCCAGTAGAAAAGTTCCTATAAACATGAGTCGAATTCCGCTTCATTTTCGAGTTACAGGGTTTCCAACTCGGGACCCAAAATCGGCTCGCGACAATGGAAAATAAAATATAAATTTCACGTTAAATCAGAACTGTGTGTTAACGTTATGATGAAGTTCAGAAAGTTGATTTGTATCAATATGATAATTTCTACGTGCGTTGCAATTCGGTTGGCAGTGTTGCCAACTTGGTAGAACTTTTATTTGTTGTCAAATGACACTACGTGGTTTTTATTTGATATTTGGTATTCATTAAACATCACATGAAGCACAATTTTCCCTACATCACCACAGTTTTCGAAAACACATGTATTTCATTAAAAAGTTTATCTCGTGCGTTATTGATAGTTTGCAACATTAAGTGTGAATTTCACTTGATGTTTGCCATCATCAGAAAAAACAAAATATCGAATAAAAACTATGTCTATGTAAGTTCTAATAATAATAATAATAATAATAATAATAATAAGAAGAAGAAGAAGAAGAAAATAATTTATCTTTTATTATTGCAAAACCTTTCGTAATTCCACGCATCAAGTTCGAACATGTTCAAGAAGTTCTGCTGCAACCACGAAACAGTTTATTACGTGATTCAGTGTCGTGAACATCGTCCTAGTGTTCTCTGGAACCGTGAAAATTGTTTTCACTGTTAACATAATATTGTAGTGCACTAGTTACAGTGTTTGTGTGAATAACAATGGAGAACTCCTATTACAGTAAGGACCGTATTAAATGTGTTGATTATTTTAAAAGACATAAGATAATTGTGTACAGAAAGAATTCTTGACAAAAAAAAATATCTTGCGGTAAAATATGTGTATTGCGTACAACGCGTCTGCTAAAACGTAGTATTAGAAGAGGATGATTATTTGTGTAAAGGGTGCTTTGAATATTTACCGTGAACAACGTGAATGTATGTGAGATATTGGTGACCACGAAAGAAGGTGTAAATATGAAATTATGCACCAGCAAGAAAAAGGAATTGTTCATCTGAATGTAGATTTGGAAACCATTAACCAGACAGTTAACATACTAAACATGAATGTGTCGCCATTAAAAACAGCCGTTATCGGTGAACCTAGACTACGGTGAAGGATTTACCTCTCAAAATTTTTCATACTGCCTTTCAAATCACCTTGTGTACAGGACACAAATAATCATCCACCCATAATAGTACGTTTGGGCAGACACGCTGTACGAAATCCATATATTTTACCG
This sequence comes from Thermobia domestica, assembly GCF_964235325.1. Classification (NCBI taxonomy): domain Eukaryota; kingdom Metazoa; phylum Arthropoda; class Insecta; order Zygentoma; family Lepismatidae; genus Thermobia; species Thermobia domestica. Next base: position 91,050,071 of record NC_137470.1, read on the forward strand.
CAAGATAAAATTTTTGTCTAGAATTCTTTCTGTGCACAATCCTCTTATGGCTTTTAGCATATTCAACACATTTAATACGGTCCTCACTGTAATAGGACTTCCCCATTATTATTCACACAAACACTTAACTAGTGCACTACAATGTTATGCTACCAGCGAAAATTTTCATGGTTCCAGAGAACACTAGGACGATATTCACGACACCGAATCACACAAACTATCAATAACGCACGAGATAAAACCTTTTAATGAAATACATGTAAGTTTTCGAAAACTGTGGTGATGTAGGGAAAATTGTGTTTCATGTGATGTTTACAATCATTAATGAATACCAAATATCAAATAAAATCCATGTAGTGTAATTTGGAAACAACTAAAAAATTCTACCAAGTTGGCAACACTGCCAACCGAATTGCAACGCACGTAAAAATCATATTGATACAAATCAACTTTCTGAACTTTATCAAAGCTTTAACACACAGTTTCTGATTTAACGCGAAATATATATTTTCTATTGTCCCGAGCCAATTTTGGGTCCCGAGTTGGAAACCCTGTAACTCGCAAATGAAGCGGAATTCGACTCATGTTTATAGGAACTTTTCTACTGAATTTGATGTCAGGTTTCATCCCTCAAAATTTTCATACTCGATTTCAAATCGCCTTGTATATAGGATCTAAATACCCATAGGAATAAGGTACATTTCAAGTACAAAAATCGAAATTTCAATAATTAATTGCGAATGTTAGGGTCCCTAGCCGCATGAACGGTTAACGGATATTAAATTTTTAGGTACTTCTCCAATACATGTAAAAAATTCAGATTTTCCTAAGGTGGGGTTTTTGAGAAAATGGCGTCCAAACATGGCGTCTTAATGAAATTTTCAGCTTTTCATCATGCTATAACGTGGGATGTAATAATCAGAAACGTAAGTCCTTTACATTTTCAAGAGACCTTATGGAGTAGATTTCGATGCTAGAAGCAGATGGTTGATATTGCTCGTGAGGACAGAAAAAAAAAAAAGGTTTGAAGTTAGCAAAAATTTCACCAAGTTGGGAACATTGCGAGTGAATTGCGCGATTCCTATTGGACCAATAGATGAATTTTGGCCCTCCACCGAAGCATACAACTTTATACTCTTCCTGCTATTTCAATTATGTTACCAAGTACACTCGTTTCTCTAAAATAAAATTTTTAAGTTGACATGTTTTTCAGTTTTTCGAGCAATCCGAGAGGAGGGCAGCCATTTTGGAAGACTGTATATCGAAGGAAAAATTTTTTTCAGCAGAAAGAAAAAATATGGGTCTAATAATTTTGTATGTAGTTTCTTATTTTAAAAAATAAACTAAATCTGAGACAGTCGTGTGGACCACCCTGGACGATTTGAAATGGAATCACTCATATATATATATATATATATATATATATATATATATATATATATAGTGAATCAAAAGTCTGGACACGGTGGAATAAATCGAGAACTTAACTTCGAATCGAAAAACCAAAAAACACGTGTTTAGTAATATTAAAAAAGCTATCTGATGAAACCAAACTCGACCCTCTAGACCCACCCCTGGGGGCTGGGGTGGGGTCAACTTTGAAATTTCAAACGGAAACCCCAATTTTTGATTGCAGATTTGGATTCTACGGCCCAAACTATGTAAGGTTTCATCAACACTTTTCCATCGATGCATAATATGGCGCCATAATCGGCGAAAGTAAATTAACTGTTTGGGGTAAAAAAGAAAGACATTTTGCTGTTAGACCGAGAATCGTTACCAACAGATCCGTCACCGTTAACGATCTGCTACTTATAAACGAATCGTTCAGGTGAACGTCGCTTTAACATGTGAATGAACGAACGAGCAATACCATCCCAATGTTGCAATCCCATGTCACGTGCCACTAAACGTGTTATAATTCACCCATCCATACGTTGCATGTGAGAAGAGAAAACAATAATGAAACGAATAACACACACACACAGTCACAAACAGGTATCACTTCTTGTACAAATGCTCCACTATAATGCTCAAATTACAGGTTACGCCTATAACCTTCGTCATGTCTATCCCGAATGAAATTTCGATCAACGTACTTAAGAGGACTCCATGCCACGAAAATGAAATGAATTTTTTCAGTTTTAGGTCCCACGATTTTGCCGGTTAGGCTAAAGGAGACGGTGATTATGAGAGAGACGAATGAAATGGTGGAATTAAGAAAGTGGGAGGAAACGGGAGATCCCGAGAAAACCCACGCACACGGTGTTTGTCCACCACAAACTTCATTTGGCGGGAGCAGGTTTTGAAACCAGGACCCCAAGCACCAGAGGTGAACGCTCTACCACTGAGCCACCGTGCCCCCATCACTGCTACGAAATTAAGGTGGTACCATACATAAGTATTGAAATGTGCACTCTGTTCACACAATGCTCTTTAGTGGTAACTCCTTTAGTTTTGAACTTATATTGGAACGACAGAATCTAATCTTGTATAGGGTCCGATGTAATCAATTTATTGATGGCACATTATCAGTGGCGTATTTACGATTTTGTTTCGGGAGGGACTTTGCTAACTTTCGGGGGGGCTTTGCCTGGAAATGTGAAAATTCTACCATTCTACATTTACTTTACTATTTTAAGTAAGATTTCAGGGGGTGGCTTAAGCCCGGAAGCCACCCCCCTAAATACGCCACTGCACATTATAGACATTTAAAGATTAAAGGATGAAAGGATTAAAAATAAAAAAAGAAAACATACTACTAGAGACTACTACCCTTTACAGACGACGACGACGACGACTACTACTACTACTACTACAACTACTACTACTACTACTACTACAACAACAACAACAACAACAACAACAACAACAAATGCTACAATTACTACTACTACTACAACAAATGCTACAATTACTACTACTACTACAACAAATGCTACAATTACTACTACTACTACAACAAATGCTACAATTACTACTACTACTACAACTAATGCTACAATTACTACTACTACTACAACTAATGCTACAATTACTACTACTACTACAACTAATGCTACAATTACTACTACTACTACAACTAATGCTACAATTACTACTACTACTACAACTAATGCTACAATTACTACTACTACTACAACTAATGCTACAATTACTACTACTACTACAACTAATGCTACAATTACTACTACTACTACAACTAATGCTACAATTACTACTACTACTACAACTAATGCTACAATTACTACTACTACTACAACTAATGCTACAATTACTACTACTACTACAACTAATGCTACAATTACTACTACTACTACAACTAATGCTACAATTACTACTACTACTACAACTAATGCTACAATTACTACTACTACTACAACTAATGCTACAATTACTACTACTACTACAACTAATGCTACAATTACTACTACTACTACAACTAATGCTACAATTACTACTACTACTACAACTAATGCTACAATTACTACTACTACTACAACTAATGCTACAATTACTACTACTACTACAACTAATGCTACAATTACTACTACTACTACAACTAATGCTACAATTACTACTACTACTACAACTAATGCTACAATTACTACTACTACTACAACTAATGCTACAATTACTACTACTACTACAACTAATGCTACAATTACTACTACTACTACAACTAATGCTACAATTACTACTACTACTACAACTAATGCTACAATTCCTATTACTACTACTACTACAACTACTAGCAGATAATAATATAATATACTATAATAATAATAATAAGAAGAAGAGGAGAAAGAAGTAGTAGTAAAGAAAGAATTCAATAATAATTTCACCCATCTAAAACTATGCGAGACTACGAGCAGTCTCGTGAGTCGCAGTCCGACTATTCGCACAAGTCAGGCGAAATGATGGCGAAAATCATGATGCCGTCGCTTCGGGGGACGATGTTGTGCCGCTGCTGGGCCAAGACAACCGTCAATCTCATAGCTGCCGTTCCTGAAGAGCGGCGGGGCCGTCACGGTGTTCACTGCCAAGCCGACAAATAGGCAGCCGCCTTTGAACCAGCACTAGCACACCCTTTTCGCTGCTGTCACCCAATAATCGACGACGGACAAACTTCATCGGCAATTGTTCATGGGGAACGTCTCGGTTCCAAAACCTAATAGAGGTTCGGATCCCACTTTCAACTGTAGGTCCCGTCTCTCTCGTCCCACTGCGGAAAAGGAACGATAAACACCCTAACAAACCCAATAGTCACACATTTTCTTTTGTTTTTTGACCACATGTATACTTCTTTCATCACGTCCACAGCATTGAAGCTAATTAAAGTTCATATAGGAAGTTCTCCTGATTTCGCCATTACAGCGCCACGTCACACAGCGACAACGATGATTCGACTAAATCTTATACAGGTTTGTGCGCAGAATCCGACTCTGCAATAAGAAATAAAAGCTTCCATTTCAAATCTTTCAGCTAACCCCACCTAGCGGTAGGGTGCGGTATCGTGTTTGGTACCATTGAATAACTTTGTTGATCCGACGCGTATTTCTCAAAGTACTGCACCTTTACAGACGGTCGGAGCTAATATCAAGCTCATAAACGAAGAGGGGAGCATCTAATTTCGCCGATTACAGCACGATATCACACACCGACGAAATATACCTTACATTATTTGGGATGCAGTCTCCGAATCTTCAATAAAACATTGGAGTTCCCATTTGAAAAGTCAATGCCCCCCACTCCTTTCCAGAAGGTGGGGGCGGAGTGTTGCGTTTGATATCATCGGATAGCTTCTTGAAACATATTAAATACGTTTTTTTGCGCTTTTTTGATCAGAAGTGTATTTCTCCAGTTACTTTACCGTGGCCAAACTTTTGGTTCACCCGTTATTTCAAACATAAATTAGCTTGACAGTTACAGGCTATTTTTGATAATTTCACACCATTCGAACATTTGCACGTTATAGGGCCAATTCTACACTATCCTGATATCTTTTAATCGTCAGATAAGATAACACTGATCGCAGTGATCATTTGTTATTTCGTGTAAGATGAGATCTACTACCGCGACAAGGTTGGATCATTCCGATAATTTATCTTTATCAGAGAATGGTACAATCGACCCTAATGAATGCCATGTTTTAGCGATTAGAAAACAGTTATATCAATACATTTTCATCTTAGACACAGAAGTCAAAAAACACCATAGTGCAATAAGCAGATACTTAAATAGCTATACTTTTCTTCAATTTTCCCTTTACTTTTAATTGTTTTATTTTTTGTCCTCTACTCGCCGCTTTTGAATTTTCTGGGTTGCAACACTGATACTGCCCGAAGCCCAAATGAAGGTGTGCCTTTTTCTGTGTCTTCTGTCTGTGTGTAGTGTGCTTCTATCCATTGACGAGAAGGAACAGAGAAGTGAACCAGTAACACTGAACGAGAACAGACGTCGGAAATACTACCAAGCTCATGAACGAAATGGGAGTATTTAGGGGCCATTTATTTTCCCCGATTACTACGCCTTGTTATGCATCGACGGAAAAAGTGTTGATGAAACTTTACATAGTTTGGGCCGTAGAATCCAAATCTGCAATCAAAAATTGGAGTTTTCATTAGAAATTTCAAAATTGACCCCACTCCAACCCCCAGGGGGTGAGTCTAGAGGGTCAAGTTTGGTTTCATCAAATAGTTTTTTTAATATTACTAAACACGTGTTTTTTGGTTTTTCGATCCGAAGTTAACTTCTCGATTTATTCCAACGTGTCCAGACTTTTGATTCACTCTGTATATAATATAACATAAAATCTGTCGCACACACGCGCGCTTCCTGTTACCTCAAGACAGCAAGATGGACAAGAAAATGCCAGAGGTGGACTGGGTCCGTAATTTTGGGGCTGAGAGGTAAACTACCCCAAATAACGTTCTAGCCGAAATTGAGTTATATTTTTTCTTAAATTTGTACGAGGGACCTAGCCAAGTTTTGAGATGTAGAAACTGGCACGTAGAAAGTAAAAAAGTTTTCCGTCAATAAACAATCGACCCAATTCAACAAGCTGTTGTCTTGAAAACAGTTTTTTCGCTTCTGTGAAATTAATATTTTATGAATTTGTTACTTCTCAGCCCCAGAGTTTAATTATGGAATATTGTAGTTTGCTGTTGGAAACAGATACGTTAATGTCTAGTGTTTTAACTACGGTAGTATTTTGATGTTGTGACCAATGTAAATAGAGTACTAATGTCTTGTTTGTTTCTAAATGTCTATTAAGACTATCCTAAATAAATTCCATCAGCGATTTCTTTTATATCTCAACATTGGCGCAGTCGGTAGGATCGTAAGTTGTTTGTACTTGCCTATTAATAATGACATACAACCTTGACTAGGTCCGTCACTTTGGTCGGTCAAAAAGTATTTTGAAGCTGTAGTTTTTCGCTGGAAAAAATATTTCACGTCAGCATTTATGGTTTACATTGAAGCTACTTGTTTACATTAAGTTGTTTTGTTTTGACTTAGATTGCAACATGCCGAAACTCAAATGAATACTTGAGAGTTTAAAAATGTAGTAATCTGTACCTTAGAGTGGAAAGTCTCAGGCAGAGGTCGATAAGGAGTTTGGTCTGTCCAGACAAATTGTAAATACTGGGAATAAAAAACAATGATCAACAGTGGCTACAGATAATAAATAAAGACTCGGTAGACCAAGCAAAATGACACTTTGGACCAAACATGTCATACGGAAGAGTCCAAGGCCGACTCGAAGTGTACTACTATTGATATCAACACAGAGCTGCGTTTTTCACAACGTGGAAATCGCAAACAGTGCTGTGAAACTGATCATTAAACAGTCGAATCTTCATGGCCGTAACCCAAACAAAAAGCTATTAATATCTGCAAAGAATAGAAGGCCTGACTTAAGTTTACCAAAGCGCATGAGTACTGGACAGCTGAACAGTAGTCGCATGTGCTCTGGAGCGATCAAAGTAAGTTCAATGTATTTTCTTCCGATGGGATTAGATGTGTTCAACGACCAATCAATGCAAGAAACGATGTTCGATACAAAGTACCCCACTGTTAAGCATGACGGCGGGCACGTCATGGTTTTGGGGATGATTCTCCAATTCGGGTGTTGGTCCGCCGGTGACTTAAAGAAACTGTGGCAACCTGAAAACTCACATGTTGCCCATGCTAAAGATAAAATGGGGTGAAACTGGACTTCCGAGCAGGACAATGAACCCGAAGCACACCTTTTACTCATAATTTTTTTTGAAAAACAGTAAGGTGAGGATGCTTACGTGGCTCACCCAAAGCCCAAACATAAATCCCATCGATCATCTGTGGGAAGAAGTAGACCGAAGGCTAAGGCTACGAAAATTTACCAGCCGAGATCAATTACACTGTTTGACCGAAGAGGGGGGGGGGTGAAATACCCTTGAGCCGCTTGACTGTTCTCGTTGACAATATGCATAATAGAAGGTTTATGTGTCAGATTTCTACACTTTCTCAACAAAGATACATCATGTCCGAATTTCGCCTTTCTTCTTTCGTTTTTCCATTTTTTTAAAATCACTTTTTGAAACTTCTTAACTTGTAAGTGAAAGCCTGATATTACATTTCTTCGTAAGGTGATGAGCCTACAAAAGTGGAGATTTGTCAATTTCCATGTCAACTGTTTAGGTGGATTTGAACTGTTTGCAGTCATTAAATATGAATTGGACATGAGACTGTTTCTCTTTCATCAGCCTAGGACTTACCAGGTCTGAGTAATATCAGTTTTATATATATATATATATATATTAGAGAGAGAGAGAGAGATGGTTAAAATATATAAAACGATAATCATGCCTGTTGTTCTGTATGGTTGGGAAATATGGTCTTTTACTCGGAAGGAAGAACATAGATTGAAAGTATTTTAGAACAAGACCAATCCGAAATCGACCATTAGAAAGACCTAGGCGCAGATAACAGGACAATATTAAGATGGATCTCGCAGAAGTAGAAATGCAAAGGAGAAACTGGATCCAATTGGCTAAGAATAGAAGTCAATGGAGAGCTTTTGTGAACACGGCATTGAACCTTCTGGTTCCATAGACCATAGAGTTAGATAGATAAAATTTCAATTTTTCTCTCTCGCGCGCGCGCCGCGCGCTCTGCTTTTTCTGTTATTGTGAAAGCTATTGTTGCTTTCTGCTCTTATTCAGATTGTTAATATAGTTATTTGATATATCTAGTTCTATTTGATACATATAACTAACATCAAAGTTAGTTGTATGTTATGTTTTTATTATGGTAGTCTGCTTCAAAACACGCATTAAAGTAAGAGATATTAGATCAGTGTTTATTTGCTCCTATGTGTTGTTAAAATTTGATGCTGATTGTTTATTTTATTCAACAGGGTAAGCCAATTATGGCTAGGATAAAGGCCAAACCAATGAACAGGTTGCCGATGCCACCGGTCCCTTCGATGGGGATGTTAAAGAATGGTTACCGCAACCCGTCGGGATACGATCCCAATGCCTTCCAGACTCAGCAAAGGTTCCTTTATGCAAATGGTAGCTCAATGCCCCCCAGTGTTAACTATTCGAATCAGGTCCATGTATATGTGAGTATATTCTTGACTTGATTTCGTGTACTTGTTTGTTAGATTTACATTCTGATAGATACGTAAATGGTTATAATCATGATTCTTCAACTGTAGTGTAGGATCTGGGAACACAATAATAGCTATCTTGTTCTTTCAAATAACATGAAACTTTCAAAACGTATAATAATCATAAGCTGAAATACGGGATGGTAAAAATTTTGTTGAATCGTAATTTAAGCATATACATAGATTCTAGATTCCTTAAAATATTTTGAAATTACCTGTCAGTTTCCAGTAAACACATGATTATGCAGGGTGTATCAAAAGTCCGGGGTCGTAGACGAAGCTCCTTATGAGCGGATTGATTGATTGATTTTGAGTTTTACGTCCCGTTCAGCATCGAGGCTATATGAGACGTGGACCTACTGATGAACGTGGAATCCGAACCACATGAGCTCCCGCCGTCCTTATGAGCGGAGATACGAAGAAATGGAAGAAGTGGAAATTTGTTGGAAATAGATGATTTTGAATCTAAAATGGTATAATCTTTCCAACCGCATTAGGCGTTGTGAAAAATCAACGTCGCCAGTTGAGCAGAATGTTCCCTTGGGCCCTCACCATGCTAACAGTGCAACATTATTCGGAAATGGATTCAATGTCTCAAATTTCCCCATATAACAACGTGCACGTTCTGTGATGCATATTTTTGCGTGCCCTTACGCTCCTTTTGAACACCTTGCTGAACTGGGTAACGTAAGGAAATTTAATCACTGAAAGAATAAAGATCCGTTTAAAAAGTTAAGTTTTCCTTTCATATAATACACACTTATTCGTAATAAAAGGAATAAGGTTTTTACGTATACCCAAGCGCAGAAAATTTTTGTGCGTACACTGGAGTCTATGATTTTTCACACTTTCCTTCCACCTTTGGCTAAAGTTCAGTGATTAGTAAGAAAAATTATACAAAATATTCCATGTATACAAAACAAAATTAAGCTCGATTGAGTAAATTTTGGTAATCATGCTTTACAGGAATATTTCAAGCAACAAAGGGGATAGAAAAAAAAACTGCAAAATTGACTTCACTTTCGGCAAAAGGAACTGCATAAAGAAATGAAACTGAACCAAAATGTTGCGTTTTTGTTTAAACTTAGTGGCTGTATTTTTTTGCAAAACATGTTTGATCTTCTGTAGTCAATATTTCGTACACAAATATAGAAAACCATGAAAGCTCCTTTTCCCCCGACTTGCTAGGTAAAAATGTTTTCAACATATGGTAACAAAAACACACTCATTGCAAAGTATGTATGGCTGAATTAGTAGTTACTTTCTGTGAAACGAAAATAGGTAAACATATTTTGACTTCGGTTCGAGTCCCAACAACTTCTCTTTCTTTTATTTTATTATACTATAAAATATATGTTTAAAATATTCATTTTAATAAGAACTGAAACAATACGACAATGAAACTGAAGTAAATTTAAAGATTTTTCTTAAATATGACAAATTTCAAACACAAACTATTCATACATTGATTATTTCCACCTCTATGTGGCGATTACTTTCGAAGCACAACATACAAAAGTTGAAACATATCAAAAATACTTATTTACAGTGTACATCGGGACGTACTCCACAATAGATTCTTGGAATGAAGAGTGAGTAGAAAATAAAATCAAACGAAATAATGGCGAGCAAAGACTTCGGGAAGAAATAAAGCGTATTTTGTTGGTTCTTTTAAATAAAGAATTAAAACACCCATCAGTGCACCCAGAAGAAAGGTGGATATTATAAACTATCCCTCTAAAAAGTTTAGAAAAGCATCTCGCCGGTTTTAGAAGTTATTTTAATGACCCATTAGATAAGTTAGGTGTTTATCGTGCTCAGTGTGAATGTCTCTTCATAAATTGGTTAAACCAAGCACAATATTAACACCCGAATTTAAAGAACACATTAGACAACCAAAACAGTCAAAAGAAGAGGGTATCTCGGGATTGTCATTTCACCTAAAGCAACATACACATAAGACAGAAACCGGCGTTAAGTCTGGATTCTGGCAACATTGCTGAAATCTAGCTACCTATTTTGATTCTGGCAATAGTGACGTAGCATGAACTAGAGATGGGCAAAACCGTTTTTTATGAAAACCGGAAACCGGTTTCCAGAAAAACAGACATTTGGGTTTTCTCCTAAATCGGTTCGGTATTTCACCGAAAACTAAAAACCCAAAAACTGTTCTGGAAAACACACAAAACTATTTCTGTTGGAACGGAATCTGTTTCCAGAGAACAATAAAACACTATTCTGGTCAGAAATAGAACCAGTTTTGGAAACTGAAACCGGTTTCTGTGAAGGCTGAACCGGTTTTGGAGAAAACTGAAACCGGTTTCGGTAAAAAAAAAAACTATCGGTTTTGAAGAAAACCGAAACCGGATTCGTTGAAAACCGAGAAACTGGTTTTTGTGCCGAAGACTAGCATAAACACTGCTCTTCTTTCAAACTCAATTTTTTTTTCTTTTCTACTATAGGCCTACTCGGCTCGTTCTTTTTAGTACCCATTTTTTCGTTACGTTCATTTGTTAGTATATATTCCTGTTCCGATGCTAGATTTCTCTCATCCGCTTTTATCCTTGATATGGTACCACAGAAAACGGAAATAGCTTGTTGTTCCAATACGTCTGAAGATCATTTAGTTTCTCCACGGGAAGAAATATTGCCAAGTAACCATTTTTTTTTCTAAATAGTCATACATTAAAAAAAAAATTAAAAGAACTACATGCTAGTTCAGTTTAGTTTCTTTGAGATGCTTTTACTGAGTGTCAAGTCAATTTCACAATTTCTAACCCTCTCCCCTCCGGTGCTTAAAATTCTCGAAAGCATGTTTGCCAAGAAATATATTCAGTCGAACTTAATTTTTTTCGCTTATTTTTATTATTACTTTGTAATATTTCTTTGGAATACTATCATACTGAGAATTAGTGTTGTAAATTTTTTTTTCTGTGAAGTTTTTTTCAATAAAAAAAAACTGTTCTTTTTCATGTTTTTTTTCAAATGTCTGTTTTTTTTTCTGGCAACTATTATTTATTGAATTATGTTGCAGATTATTGAAATAATCAACAGAACTTAAGTCGAAGCCCTCGTAACTTACATATCGTTTGTTTTTTTTGTACCTATACGAGCAAAATTGTGTGATTATTCCTTTCGGACCCAGGTCATTTTTGTCGTTTTCCTACATTTTCAGTTAGTGACTTATTGCTCAAAAACCGTTTATTCAACTGACATGGTTAAGGCCTTGTTTTTTAGAAAATGAATGTGGCTATTTTTTGGTGTAAGATGCATTGCAGTGTTACCAACGGGTGGGAAACTATTGAGGGAAATGTAGGGGTGAAAATTTACAAAAGATTCCCTAACCGAATTTCAAAAATTTTTTGTATCTAGCACCACTTATGCCATATGGGTTCAAGTCACCTAAAAAAATTCTTTCGAGTGTTGACAAGGTACAGTGAAATCCTGAAGTCGCTTGCTTCCATACAAAGAGGGAAAGAAAAATTCTCTATCATCATACACATAAAATTTTGACACTTTTTACGCCTCAGAAGCAGAAATCGACAGATATGCCGGGGCTACAGCTACTCTAATTATCCTATTGAAACTTTTTATGGTGCGTTCTGTAAGCCAAAGAGGAAGCTTTCAGGTAGTGGTACATTTGTTTCAATGTAGCTAGCAAGAGGGAAATAATAGAGGGGAAAAGGGGAATTTTCCGAATTTTCGCCTAAAACTCGAGAATTAATTGTTTTGGCTAGAAACGCTGCCATCAGACAGAGGAAAACTATCTGAAAATAAACCTTGGTATCTCAAGAATATATCCTACAAGTATCATGGCGATATCTAACAAAGTAAGCATGAAATTAAAAAACAAAATTTCATTCTACCCCAGAAATTCACCATTTTCTTATTTACAGAACGTGGTTTATTACAAACCTCAACTGTACTCCCCCTAATTAATCTAGTGAAACTTTTTATGGTGCGCTGTGTAGGATAAGGACGAGGCTTTCAGACACTGGTACGTTTGTTCGAATGTAGCTAACAATAGGGAAATAATAGAAACAAAAAAGGGATTTTTTTTAAATTTCCCCCTAAAATCTGGAATTAAAATTTTCTGTAGCTGGCAACACTACTATCAGACACACACAAACTCCTCTTAAAATAAGCTTTGGTATCCCTCTAATATATCCTACAAGTATTGTGACTGTATCTAATAAAGTGAGCATGTCAATAAAAAATATCTCATTCTACCTTAAAAAAAAAAAAAGAAGTTATTTTTCCAATTAGAGAACAAGGTCTACTGTAAACCTCAACTGTACTTCCCCTAATTATCCTATTAAACTTTTCTATAGTGGGTTATGTAGGGCAAAGACGAGACTTTTAAATACTGGTACACTCATGTCCAAAATGATTGTCGCATATCTATAACTGTCTTCTTGTAAGAATTTGATAATGATCTTGCAGGGTACTTTTAATACTGATATTATGTCTATAATCGTGAAATGTATATTTGTGGTAAATTTTATAGGAAAAGAATTATAAATACGAAAATTAGAATGAGTAAAACAAAGTGTTGTTAAATGGACAAGAAAGTTTTATTTTCGATTTATTCTTTTTATTTACTGCTCTTTTAACATGAAATTTGCCACATACATGTCTTTGCCGATTATACACATACTAACATTATAAGAAATACAGGACGAATTCGTTATCAAATTATATTCCTACAACAACATATTTATAGACATGCGACAATAATTTTGGACATGAGTGTACGTTTGTTCCGATGTAGCCAACAAGAGGGAAATAATAGAGACAAAACAAGTAATTTTTCCAAAATTTCGCCCTAACATTTGAAATTAAAATTTTCTGTAGCTAGCAACACTGTTACCACACAGACGTAAACTATCTTAAATTAAACATTGGTACACCACTAATATATCCTACAAGTACCATGGCGATATTTAAGGAACAAAGCTTCTAATTACTAAAAATAGAGAAAAACTAGAAAAATCAAGGGTCAGAACCTAAATACGAATTTTTCGTGCGCCCCCTAATTACCCCATTGTAACGATCTGTACCCGTGTTTGTTCAGTAAGGACAAATGTTCGACTGGCGGAAGTTCTCGAATTTTTGATTGGGGTGAAATTTGAGAACGAAATTCGACACCTAGAAGAAAGTGACAAACCCGTGTGCGCCACTTTGGCCACCTGGGTCCGAAAGGGTTATTGTACATTTGATTACATTTTTTTTGACTAGTAACTCGTGTTGCTGTAGTAGCAGTCTCTACTACTACTACTACTAATAATATCGTTGTTGTAAACAATCGCTTTATAAGGAAAATTTTCTCTCATATTTACATCTTAGTTCCAACACTGTTGGTGAGAAATGCAGGGTGTTTCAAAATGAATATCGAGGTTTTAAGTCTTCGTAGTACTTATTACATTTTACGTACAATTATAAACAATACATAAAGTAAAAGAGCACCTCAAACAGTCTTTGCTACAAGTGTTCGATGTGAGATTCATTCGTCACACGGCACACATCGAATCGATAGGCGAGAAAAGTCCATAAACTTTCCGCCATATGGCACAAAACACATTCAATTTAGGGGGAGTCTCCTTTCAACTGTACCATCTCCTGAGGATTTGCTGACCGCCAGATGCGAACATTATGAGTGTTCACATTAGAGTGTGACACGATCCAGAAAATCTTCATTGTTATGCAGCAATATTTCACTTGCGAAATTGGCACGTAAACCGCAGTCTGTAGGCTTTAGACCTGTAGCAACTGCAAATGATAAGGACGTAGTTGCAAGCGTCTCCTTAATATTCTTCGCACAAACGGTTGCACTGTAATTACAGATTCAGTCTTTATTAAAACACAAAAAGCTTTCTGCTCTTTCTAACAGCAGACAAAAGAAACAATGCATATGCATGCATGCGTACAAAATTGTTTGAGTTGCTCTTTCATTTGATATAATATCAATAATTGTAAGTTAATTGTAATAGATTCTACAAAGTTTCAAAACCCTAATATTAATTTTGAAACACCCTGCATTACTTCAAAGTGTGTCATCCTATATTCATGTCTTATACATACATATCATCAGGACGTCCCTAGGCAATTTGTCGCCCCGTGCAATGGCATAATTTGCCGCCTCCGCCTTTCTCCAGAAAGAACACATCTTAAAGTCATGATTTTAAGTATGCTACTCCAGCATGAACAACGAAGGGGAGGGTAAGTGTAGTCGCACTCAAAAAGTTTTAATTATTTACTAAAAGTACAATCTCGTTTTTTTTTTTTTTTTTTTTTCTTTCTTTAAATATTAATCTATTATGTTCGTGAAAGATAAAGCAAACACACCTGCAGAGGAAAGATGGTAATCCTTTTATAGAATTCAATATCGAGCTTCCATCTCTATGTATCAGTTTGTAATTCCAGTACAACTAGCTCTTTTATCTTTATTTCTTGATTTTTGTTCTTCATCTGTTTACATTTAAAAAAAAAAAAAACTTGTTTCTATCTTCAATGATAAGAAACTTGTTTGTGAGAAAAACAAGACTAGTTTTCAAATCTAAACTGCGATAACTAACTAAGTGAAACAGATATTCGCTACTATTCGAGAATTCTTGCATATGACAACAATCAAGCAATTTGTGCTCGCATTTATTTGATCTTTTGCTTTAGCATTGTCCATGTAACCTTAAACTAATGCGACCTAAACATAATTTATGAATGTAGTATTCAAATGAAAGGTCAGCTTAGTAAATGTAACTACATCGTCATGAAGTCTTTCCAACAAGAAATGTTTAATTTAAATAATATACTTATGACAGATTTTGTCGGACTCTTCCAACTTGCCGCTCCATGCAATCACACGTGTTGCACATATGGTAGAGCCGGCTCTGCATATCATATATATCTAGTCGACAAATTATTTATATATGATATTTAGAAAAACACTAGTAGGCAAATTAGTATTAGTTTTTACCTTTAGACAAGTTATTTGAATTTTATACTGTTCGTGACATTATTTTCGTACTTATTAAAGGCCTGCTTTCACAAAAAAGCAAAATTTCATTTCTACTTTTATTTCTTAGTTGATATTGATGAAAACTGCTGAAACCCGAATTGTTAGTAGGTATGCTATTCATATAAATTGTAAAATATTTGTAGCGTATCAGTATCTAGCGTTTATGTTGCATTTTACGGTGATTACATGTACATAAAAATATTTCATACTTAAATAGACGTAAGATGCATTACAAATGACTGTTTGAAAAAAAAAACGAAATTTAGAAAAAAAACGAAGATCAATGGTTTTTTTTCTAAAAAAAACGTACATTTTTGAAAAAATACGAACGGTTTTTTTTTTTTTTTTTTTTTTTTTTCTATTTGCAACACTACTGGGAATGCTTTCTATCTCTACCCAAATTAAACCAAAAGTGTAAAAAAAAATGTAACAAATGTGCGAAATCGTGGATTACACTGTTCAACAACGAAAATGTAAATTGAACAAAATCAGCTAATTCTTATTGATTTTGTGGTGCTGATCACGAATTTGAAAGTTATTTTCGAATATTAGCTCTACTTTTCGTTTTACAGGCATGTCTAATAATAACGCTTTAAAAATAAATATATTCTCTTCGTTTGGGGTAAAATATTACACTGATCCGGCAACACTAGAGAAACTATATGAACGCTTGGTTTCATTGTGTTCCTTATCTCAGTAGTGTTCTGCTATTGTTAGAAAAGACAGGTTTAGTGCAGTTATCAGCGTTTTGGGTGTGACGTTTGTGTAGTGCAGGACAAAAATACAACTACAAGTACGCAAAAATACTAATAAGAATAGCCTATCAATATTACTTTGGTTGTAAAATTGGAGACCAAGATAAATCTTGGGCACCCCACATTGTGTGTAACACTTGTGCCAGTAATATAAGAAATTGGATTAATGGGAAGGGGCGCTCAATGCCTTTTGCAGTGCCCATGATTTGGAGGGAGCCAAGCGACCTCATCAGAGACTGTTATTTTTGGATGGTTCCTTCCGTCAAGAAGGGAATTTCCACGAAGAAGAAGCGGGCCTTGATCTATCCTAACATTCCTTCTGCAATGCGCCCTGTTCCTGACCCACCTAAAGAATACGATCTTTTTTCTGATGACGATCAAGAAGTTGAAGCTCCTGAATCAAGTACTTCGAAGGACCGTACGTTTGTTGTAGAAGAAACTCCATGTGAACCACATAGACTTACTCAAGAGGAACAAAGTGATCTAATCAGCGACTTGGACCTCTCGAAAAGCAAAACCGAAATTTTAGCGTCACGCTTAAAGCAATGGAATTTATTGCAGGAAAAAGTAAATATTTCAGTGTATTGGAATTTGGAAGTAGATGTTCACTTCTTTTTTTTACTATGGAAGAGACACTTGTGGCATGTACAGATGTAAATGGTCTCATAAGGGCACTTAATATTAATTACGAACCTACGGAGTAGAGGCTCTTTATAGATTCGTCTAAGGTGAGTTTAAAGGCAGTGCTTTTACATATTGGAAATGAACTTCCTTCAATTCCTGTAGGTTACGCAGTTCATATGAAGGAATCTTATGAAAACTTGAAACGTTTACTTCAAGCCATTAAATATTACGATTTTCAGTGGCTCATTTGTGGTGACCTTAAAGTAATAGCACTGTTGCTAGGTATGCAGTTAGGGTATACAAAGTATTGTTGCTTTATATGTGAATGGGACAGTAGAGATCGTGGATCTCATTACCGCAAAAGTGATTGGAGTACCAGAGAAACTCTTCAGTCGGGAGTGAAAAATGTGCAGCATGAACCACTGGTAGATCGTAACCGAATTTTGCTCCCCCCTCTACATATTAAATTAGGTCTTATGAAAAGTTTTGTTAAGAGCATGAACCAAGAGGATGAGGCCTATAAGTACCTACGAGGACAATTCCCTCGATTAAGTGATGCCAAAGTTAAAGAGGGTGTTTTCATAGGACCACAGATTAGGCAACTATTCAAAGATCACAAGTTCGACGAAATTCTCCAAGGTGAGGAGAAAGCTGCGTGGGAAAGCTTGAAGAGTGTTTGTTCACAGTTCTTGGGAAGACACCGAGCAACAAATTACCAACAACTGGTAGCAAAGTTGTTATTGTGCTACGAAAATCTTGGTTGCAATATGTCTCTGAAACTCCACTTTCTTCATTCACATCTAGACTTCTTTCCCGAAGATTGTGGAGCAGTAAGTGACGAACATGGTTAGCGTTTCCATCAAGATATTGCAGCCATGGAGAAGAGAGATGAGGGAAAGTGGAGTTCTAACATATTGGCCGACTATTGTTGGACTATTGCAAGGGATGCTCCAGATGTAACCTACAAAGGGCAAGCCAAGCGAAGGCGCTCAAAATAAAATAAACATAATCCTGTACAAGGGATCACTTGAAACTTTTGTCTACATTGCAGTGTAGTTCTTGCACAAAAAGGTATATGTACATATTTTTCATGTTTTGATGTTAATACTGATTTTTATTACGGAATTGTTAATGTTTAACTTGACCACGGTTACTTTATTTTCTGTATCGCTGTGAAACTGGTATTTGCGCAATTTTGAAAAAGGAAGTACAAGGGTATAGAAATCTATAGGTTAGGGTACTTCTAAACTCCCCAGCTTATCACATCACAGTGAAATAGATAAAAAAAAAAAGTGAAATGTAGGTTTTTACAAGGAGTTTGCTTAAATGTTCTATAAATATTAATACATTTGTGTATATATATATATATATATATATATATATATATATATAGTTACTGTTGTACAAGGGCGTTTTTTTTTTTCACAACCTGAGCTAAGAAAATGCTTCTATTATAATTTCCTTTCATATTATGCTTAAATGAATGTAAAAATCGCAATTTCAAAGAATTTACATACTTTCGATCAAAATTTGTTGAGCAGTGTTACAGTATACACGCAAGATCTCATGTCCATGGGTGTAGTTTGTGTAGTTGTTTTGTTGTAGGGTGTAGTTTGTTTTTTACCAGGACACATCTAGAAGTCAAAATCAAATTTTCTACGTACATTTCAGATTTTGGGTTGTTCTTTCACATAATAATAATAATAATAATAATAATAATAATAATAATAATAATAATAATAATAATAATAAAAACTTCTTCGCACTGCAAGAATATCAAAGCACTGAATTATGATTACACTGGATTGATGATTAAGCTGTTCACTCAACCACGTTAAATAAATAGAAATTATCATTCTTGTTACAAACTGATTGTATTTCAAATTAGGCCATCATGTTTATTCAGAACTGCGCTACACAATATGGTACATTTTCTGTTGCACAGGAAATATACAAAATAAGAATAATGTACAAGACACGTGATTTTTTTTTTTTTTTTTTTTTTTTTTTTTTTTAACTGTAAAAAGTACGTTTACTGTCACGCTAAAAGATTCCAGTGACAATTTCAGGCAGTAGTTAGGATGGTGGAATAAGCACGTATGTTTCAAAAAGGAGTTTCCACTAAACTATAATTTTCAAATGTTTGCATATCATCCTGAATAAAGAGAAAAACAAATAATTGCATCGAAAGCGTGTTGGACAGTGAAACAGCTGAGGCGTTCATTACCTTTAATTTCCCGTAGTGTGATAATTGTACGGTGTTATGCATCAATTGAC
This sequence comes from Thermobia domestica, assembly GCF_964235325.1. Classification (NCBI taxonomy): domain Eukaryota; kingdom Metazoa; phylum Arthropoda; class Insecta; order Zygentoma; family Lepismatidae; genus Thermobia; species Thermobia domestica. The sequence continues at coordinate 91,069,398 of NC_137470.1, forward strand.
CAAGTGCCATTTTTCGATTTTCGAGATCTTCTACATCAGTGAGTAGGAGACAATGTAAATAATGCAAAAAAAATTGTTTGAAACCCTACTATTTGCCTAAACGTTCAGGAAAAGCTATTCGACCAAGCGCCAAAAACTGGGTCGTAATTGTAACCTATTTGTGTTTCCTTCAATATCTCAGAACCATGTTTTGGCGCTTAGTCAAATGATGTGTAACACCGTCCATCATACAAGATAATGTTGAGCCGGTGTTTTTATGCAATCTAATCATTGTTAACAGATGTACGAATATTGTTAAGGTCTCTTTGCTACATAAAATTCAAGGTATTCATACAGCGTTGGAAAACTTCAAACTTGTACTACAGCCTTTATTCGTATTTCAATAAAAGGTTCTGTGAACATTTAGTTGAAGATTAGAGCTGACGTTTGTATGTATTCATTGTCCAATATACAGAAATTTCAATAAAATGACGTGAAGTTTCTAAACTGCAAAGAATGACAGTTACCTTAAACCTGTATTGTTTTAGAATCTTATGATAAAAGTACTTACAAATGTATGAATATTGTTCTAGGCATAAGACGAGATTCTTGATAAGTTTAGAAAATCCGAATCTTTGTGCCATAATAGCTAAACCAGGATCTAAGTGAAGGATGTAGTAAATACAGGGTGTTTTGGGTGGAGAGATCAATCATTTCGGAGTTACAGGCTACCGAAAACATGAAAAAATGAGCTTAAAGGTCCATAGCTCCTCTACTTTGGGACCTACTCTAGTCGGGTCAAGACTTCAGTGAGGAACTAATACGTGCGCTATCCAAAAATACATGTTTCAGAATCCTGCGGTAGTCACACAATTTTTATGGAGGAAGATTAGCTACGGGCATATTATTTGAAGTACTCAGAAAGTACCTTCATAAAAACTGTTGCGGAAGTACGGCAGAATTCTGAAACACATGGATATTTGGAAAGGGCACATACCAGTTCTTAAGCAGTCTTGACCCGACTATGGTAGGTCCCATAGTATTTGAGCTTGACTTTTGTAAAGGTGTTCTTATGTTTTAGGCATCCTATAACTGCGAAATGACAGATTTCTGCACCCAGGTTGGTCTATACTTTTGGTCTTATCTTGGTGTCAGGAGTTACCTCCCAAACGTTGTCGGTGTTGTTTTGTAACACCCTATGTGTATTACTTGAACATTTTTTGCTAAAATTAGTGTTTTATTTTCCTCGGTAAATTTTGGACAGAATTTTAATTATAATTGAAAATAAAACATACTGCAGTATGACAGAAGCACAGAGTGATTTGCAGACTATAAACCTAACTTGATAAGTTCATGAAGATTGCATGCAAAAGAAGTCTGAATAAATGACATCACGGACAATTTCTCACTACTCACAGTATGGTTCTAGATCTTATCAACTGCCAAATTATCTGGCTTTATACCTATCAGAACATCAGGATTCTAATACCGATAACCAGTGTTTTAGCAGCATATCTGACAATACTGACAATTGTTAAAATGCCGTGTTTCTTCGCCTAAAAGCTTAGGATATTACTAGCCTCACACACTTCCTTCATGCAAAATGGAGAAATAAATCGTAATTTAAATTGAGGAGGAAAACCTTAAACACAGAAGCCTTTATATACAACAGATTTTATATACATGCGGTTTATAGGAGCATGTTCAGACCATGGATATTGGCCCTATTGTGCTGGTGGTTCTGTCAACTAGTGTTCTGTTTAAGCGGAATATTCTGTACATCATTTAGGTGATACTTTTAAAGAAAATAAACGTAGTACATGAAGAGTGTACTTCAACTTGAGCTTAAAAGGAAATGAAATCTATATAATTAGTACAATTAAGGTATTGAACTGACCGCGTAGAACTTCGAGTTCTAGTTTTCAGTAGTTAATATACGGTACCATGTTTTGTTCGTTTATCTTATGCATTTAAGAGAGAGAGAGAAATATGGTGGGTAATATACGCCAGAAAATTTCTTTCAAGTGATGAATGAGGACTAGTTGCAAGCCTACGTGCGTAGATGTAGTAGCTACAGGGATTGCCTGTTCCCACCCTAATCAGAAGATGAACAAAAAATTACCAATTTTCCAATATATTGAATCTTGCAGTAGATGTGCAATAGATGTGTTAGAAGTGTTTTTACACTTCTAAAATTTTATCTGTAATTCTTCAGTTCATTGAAATATCGTTTTGTCTGATTTTTAATAGTACTTGAAGCTCAATAGGATAAGCACATGAGAATTTTATAGTGAGAGGCGTGGGTGGGCGTAGACTACCTTTAAGCACACCCATATGAAAAGTTCTGTGTACTCCTATCTTGCGAGAAATTGACATTCAGAACCTATTGTGACTAATTATTACATAGTGCTTACAATTTGCAGATTTGTTGCACATAGTGGGATTGCAGTTTAAACCTTTTTCCAGATTTTCAACATGGAAGATTAAAGAAAAGAAAAAAATAGAAAAGTGCGCAATACATGCGAGATCGTAATATACGCTAGTAAATATGGTAATAGTACTCTCGCTGTACTATTAGGTTTAAATAACTCTTTCTCCTTAATTATGTGATCAATCAATTCACAATTGCTGACTACGTATGTCAGTTTCTATAAAATGACAGTACTTTTTATCTTTCAGACAGAGAACAAATTTTGGAAACTATTTATGTATGACTTATGTAGTATTGCTACTTATTTATTGAATTATTATTTGGGAAATGTTGTTGTATATGGAGATCGCAATAGGAGTATGAAAGGAGAAACAAATATTAAATTATGTAGGAATTAATGATCTATAATTTTAAATGTTAATAATTTTCCATTGCATTTTATATTAAAAACTGAAAGATATAACTGTATTATTAAAACAATAGGTTTATAGATAGGCAGATCTGGTTTTGTATAATTTCTGTAACTTTTAGAATGTAACTAATAGTGAATACAATATTTTGTCTACACATGAACACGCATGAAACGAATATATTCTTCATACATTTTTTTCAGACTTATCAACCCTCCCAGCAGCCATTTTATCATCCCAGTATGCTCCCGCAGCCATGGGGTGCTGCCAGTCCAGCTGCTTACTTCGATATTGGTAGCGTTTTCTCTGTAAATGGTCTGTCACCACAAGGCTCTTTTACGAAGCCACAGAGTACTAGGTTCATACCTCGAAACAGGTAAGTGGTGAATATAGTTACATCCCAAGTTGTTGGAATAGTTTTCTGTTAAATGCAACAACTGAAGATTTGAGCTGAGGTCGAGTTTCATGTAGGCGATATGTAAAGAACTCCGCGACGTAAGATGATATTGAGTTAATGAAACTAGTACTCTCGAAGAAAGAAAGAAAGAAAAAGTAATGGTATGTTGTTTCTGTACGGACATTAACACACTTATTGTCATGAAAGGTATATTTTAAATCGCTGGTACGTGTTTGATGAAGATTTTGTGAGCTAAATAAGACTCATCGTGATTGGACTTCAGACCCTGGGAGCTGGATATACTTCAGATTTACTACGTATTGAATGAATTTGGTACCAGCAAATAGGACAAGTACCTATTTCAAGTCAAAATACCACACACCCGGTGGAAGACTGTTACAAGTCAAAAATACACATTTGAAGGAACATTACTTTTAAAGTTTGTTCAGGGGCTAATTTGTTTAGCTCAGTTTCTAGGTAGTTTCTCTACGATGATAACTCTAAATTTCCATTTCTTTGAGTTGTAACACATTTCCACCGGGTATGCAATACGTTTTTCGAGAAGCAAAAATTATTTTATTTATTTTATTTTATTTTTTTAGAAATGTATTTATTACGTGTTTCTGTTAAGTAGTATGTATACAATCTCTGACTCGACTCGAAGGTAGCGCGTCAATACGGTAAGAGATTAATCAATGTAGAGTTACTGTAGATCAGAATTGTGTAAGAAAAAAGTTTTCTGAATGTAGTAAATTTCATTCAACTTCAATACATTGATACACTAAGAAATTTCAATTCAATGATTGTCTCGTAAATAAAGCAATTTTGTACGTAGTCTTTTGAGAAAATCATTGGTTGAAAAGTATTAGCACAAGGAACTGCCGGTGTGGTATTTAGATGCTGTGGATAATGCGGTAGGCAAGAACAAAACTGTCACATCTCAGTTCGGAGGAGAGAGTCCTACGCGTAATTTCAAAAAGTGAGAGTTGTTACTGTTCCACATAATGTTATACAAATATTTTCGCACAGTTGAAGTTAAATATAATTACCTTTTTATATATAATAATTTAAATTTCAGTTAACCTTGTCAGGACCGATAGGGATTTTAAGAAAATCGTAGACCTTTACGTTGGCGGCCCTAGTACTCCTAATTGTCACAGGGACATAAACAGTACCTCGTTGTAAAGCTTATGGAACACAGATTTCAACGACCTGGCTTCGATTCACGGCGGGAGTTGATGTGGTTTGGATTCCACGTTAATCAGTAGGTCCCGTCTCATATAGCCTCGCTGCTGAAAGGGACGCTAAGCTCAAAAATCAACTCAACAGATTCCAACGAACTATCTTTTGAGACCCCGTGCCAAGCACGTAAATGATTTTTGAAATTTGAGAGAGGCTGGTAACACCGTTGCTTGCCATACACAGGAAAAAATATCACGTGTACGCCAGACTTTGGGTACAACCCTTAGAAGAACGAAGAAAGTTCCGAAAGTTCAGTTTTTCCAACTGAAAAAAAATCTGAACACGTTTTTTAACAGATTCACCCTATACATATTTTTCGAAATATTTTGGTCTACCCTGACGTTGACAGTCCTAGCGACACCCCTAACTCTCACAGAGGTATAATCTATACCTCGTTGGAAAGCTTATGGGACGCAGATTCCATCGAGGTAACTTATGTGCCTCCCGAACGTATGTATGTGTAGAATGATTCTCGTAGGTACGATGCACAGTGGGGCGAAAACGCAAAAAGCTGGCCAAAAGTTTAAAAAAAAAAAAAAAAATTAGTAATATAGGAATTTTTTATGTAGTTGGCTAGAGTGATGGTAGAACGGCCTAAATCCATAAAAAGAATAGGGTTTTTACTTTATTCCGACTACCTGAGCCACTCTGAAGTAGACCCTTCAGCAGGTCAAATGCGTAGAGAACAATATAAGAATTGTGACGCGTCCGTTGAAACTGTTGTAACTTTCGAACGCGTTCATAGTTTTTAAATCTGTAAAGTTTTCCTATATCGTACTGATAAGTAGAATAAGTGTCTGAAGTGAAAAATTAATAATAATGATGTAATAATTTATAATTTGAATATCAAGTCAGGCACAATTTTTACATTGTTTAGAAATGAAAATTTAAATGCACAACTCCGTATCTCATGTGTTTAGTACCCGTGAAATATCCTGTCTCCGTTTTTAATGGCATCGATTTAAGCGGCATCGGAAAGATCATTGATCATCTTGGCGACCCCGAAAACCCTGGATTCGACACTAATATTGGTCATTTTCGATCATTTTATTATCTCCCCCTCTCTCAAATTGCGGAGCTCAATTTGGTTTTAAACGGGATCGGAAATGTCACCAGTCATCTCAGCGACCCTGGAAACTATGGATTCGACACTAATATGGGTTATTTTTTATCAGTTTTATGTATTTCCCTTCCCCCCTCCCCCAAGATGTGAGGCTGAATTTGGATTTAAACAGCATCAGAAGTGTCACTGTTTATCTCGGCGACCCCAAGAACTATAGATTCAACACTAATATCGGTCATTTTCGACCATTTATATATATTCTGTACTCAGTATCACTCAGTATCCATCAGTTCGTATATATATTCCCCTCCCCAAGTTGTGTGGTTGAATTTGAATTTAAACGGGATCGAAAGTATCACCGTTCATCTAAGCGAGCCAGAAAAGTATAAATTCGACACTGATAGTGGTCATTTTCTAATTTTCTATCATTTTTATATGTCTCTTTCTCCCCCTCCCCCAAGTGGCGGAGCTGATTTTGGATTTAAAGCGGATCGGAAATGTCGCTGTTCATCTGAATGATGCCGAAAACTATGGATTAGACACTAATATTGCTCATTTAGATCATTTTTAAATGTTTATCCCCCTTCTCTACGTTGTACCCTCCCCCTCCCCAACTATCAGGGCTGAACTTGGATTGAAACAGCATCAGAAGTGTCACTGTTTCTCTCATCAACCCCGAAAACTATGAATTCAACACTAATGTCGGTCATTTTTGATCATTTTATAAATTTATCTCCCCCTCCCCCGCCCCTACGTAGCATCCTCAAAGTGAATAGCCTAAATAATCCCTGACCCTAAACTCATGTGTCTTGATTGAGATCGGTCGGGTTATTCAAGAGTGATGAAGTCTCAAAGGCAGTCATTTTTATTTTAATTTTTTTTACATATATCTCCCCCTCCCCGTCCCACAGTGGGGCGAAAACGCAAAAAGCTGGCCACAAGTAAAAAAACGAAAGTTAGTAATATAGGAATTTTTTTTATGTAATTGGCTAGAGTGATGTTAGAAGGGCCCAAATCCATAAATAGAATAGAGTTTTTACTTTATTCCGACTACCTGAGCCACTCTTAAGTAGACCCTTCAGCAGGTCAAATGCGTAGAGAAGAATAGAAGAATTGTGACGCGTCCGTTGAAACGGTTGTAACTTTCGAACGCGTTTATAGTTTTTAAATCTGTAAAGTTTTCCTATATCGTACTGGTAAGTAGAATAAGTGTATGAAGTGAAAAATTAATAATAATGATGTAATAATTTATAATTTGAATCGCAAGTCAGGCACAATTTTTACATTGTTTATATATTTTATTAACTATAAGCGTTAAAAACATTATGTGCACCCTCGTGCACCACGTTCATATTTTGTAGAATGGTAGTCTGAATAGTAATTAATGCTGTCGACAAAAACGTAGCTGCCAAAACGTGCCAATTACGAAGCGTGTTTATGTTAATTATTGTTCATTTAATGTTAGTGACAAGCCGTTGCAGTTATCATAACCGAATCAAATACCAATAATTTGTGTCATTTAAGTAATAATACATTTCTAATAAATAAGAACGTAAGTAACAAATAATTGTTCATCAAAATATGTGAAAAAAATGAATGTTGTTAAAGACATATTGTCAAAATTACGAAGTATGTTGACATTCTTTTTATTCCGCCATTTTGTTTTCTTTCAACTTTAGTTGCAGAATCGTAATCAGCAACCTCAATAACTCCTTAATACTAAATTTCATTCAATTTGAATATAGTTATCATATTTTGGCCAGCTTTTTGCGTTTTCGCCCGACTGTGCGATGTTCTGAATTTTTTTCCCCTTGCTATTGTATCTTAGTATGTTCATTTATCTTTATTGATACCACTTTTTATGCTTGTAGCTCCTTTGTGGGGAGAGTTTCGGCCCCTCAAATGGTGAGCGGGAGGGGGAACTCCAACTTTTCCCTCTACACTTGCACTGTGTGATCCCTGATGTGGATGAAATCCCCACCGTTAGAAAGTTTCATCCTTCCTGAAGACACACACACACCTAAATCATCTCTATACGTTAATAAGGAATTGATCTACGGAGGTTTAAACTGCTAGCTCAGGCCCTGAACCGTTGGTCCATAGAAGGTGTAATGAAAAGTTGACCGAAGAGAGAATTTTATGAAATACTGAAAAGAAAATCAAAATCTGGTATTTTTGGGTAGTAATTATTTGAATTTTCAAAAAAAAAAAAAATCCAATTATAAAGAGCCCCGTTAATGACCCAAAAGAAAAAAGGGAGTCCTTAGAGCCTGATTGGGTATTGAATGAGTTATTTGACAAGTTACTCAAATGAAGTTATAAACCACACGCGTTCTAACTTAACGAGAGAGTGGGAGAGAGAGAGTGTGTATGTATATATGTATGTATGTATGTATGTATGTATGTAATTAATTAATTAATTTACTGTATTACATTAGTGGAAAATAGTAAATTTGCTTCAGTTAAATGTGAATTTGTGTGTCACTTGCGGGTGAGTATTAAGAATTTCTTTACACTAGTGTATTTCAATCTTGGATTATTGATAGTCATAGAATGTCGGTTAGCTAATAGGCGTGTTGAGTGGTGCACAAATATCAATTGACTTGATGCACCTAGCAAGGAAGGACAAAATACTAGATCTCTGTCTAAAATTCGGAAAGAAATCTTACGTTGTGTATATATTTTGTTGTATGTTAGTGATAGTTTTACATCTCGAGTTACATAGAAAAAGAAATCGTAGTTTCCGAATTTTAGATATAAAGTACGTAAAATTATCTCCTCCGGCAAATTGTACAATATACACAGCTGATAACAATATCTTTCAGAGTTATCTGTAGCATAACTTGCTTTTATTGTTCAAAAAGAGCTGGCCACCTACCTCTCTTTCAGGGACCATGTGTAGAACATTTTATTATTTTAACTGGAAATAGGTACCAAAGAATATTCTGTTTCCTCAAGGTCGTACTTACCTTACATCAGTGTCAGCAAAGACTTTTGAGTAGCGTATCTAGAAGCTAGGGGCGATTTTTCCGGATTTTGTGAGTTTAAAATTAAGCAATTGTTCTGTACTTCCGTGGGTTCTATCAGTCATCGGTCAGGATTTAGTTTTAAATTCCATTCTTGTATTCGGTTAAAAGTAGGATATGTGAAATTAGTTTGATGTTTTTAAATTCATAGTGAAATTTGTATTTATGTATTATTTATATATATATAATGGTATCAGATAATGTACACTCTCTATAGACATAATGTTTCCTTAATGTCATATATTTCACTCAGTTTTCAGTATATCAGTTTAACGAACTGCATAACAGCGAATATATGAATTTGTGCACGGAATTTTTCTAAAGGCGTATATTACACTGTGGTTACTTGACCGTGAACTTAAATAAGGTGCATGTACGTACTTGCGAAAAAACAAACAATTCTGTGAACCATTAATTACCATTATTTCGATCATTCCATGTACTTGTGGTGCCTTCCATTTCAACTCAGGCAAAAAAAATATAAAATTGTACCATCACCATCTCAGATATTGTTGAAACTTTTTTTTTATAGCAACTAGACATGTTTTTAAGAGACCCATATTTTTTTGTTTTCTCGAAAAAAATTTTGCCGCCAAGTAATGGGTCATCAAAGACGGGGAGTACAATTTATGAATTGTAGAAGACATGGAAAATTGTCAACTTCGGAGCCTCACCATTCGGCTATGGAGACAGGTAGAGTTATAATTCTTGTTGTGGTATATACATAGGGATATAAATAAACTATATGTTATTATAGTTTGGTTTGCGCATGCGTATCTCTTTGTATACAAATTATCAAATGAACGTCAATTTATCTGAAAAGTCGAAGTTTGCGAATTTTTTTCGAGCACTTTCGGTTCGAATTTTAAAATTCCATTTTCACGGTTAGTAAGACCTAGCTACCCGCTTTCCGAAAAAAAAAAATTGTATCGCTTCTGTGTGCAACCGTTTTGTCGCAAAAAATTCGAGAAATTGTAAAATTTTCAAAAATCGCCATTTTTGAGCGCCATTTTCTCGAAAACACCATCTTTTAAAAGTCTGAAATTTTGTCAGATGGTTCAACTTTACATGAATAATAAACACACCAAATACCATTCTCGACCAATGCTTCATGAATTAACTGCAGCCTTTTAAAGTTAGCGAAGTTTCATTAACTTCGATGTCATAGTTAGCATCACTGGGAACAATAAAAGTGCAATGATTTGATGATGTTTGTTTTTCACATTCATTAAATGAAGAATAAAAGGTTTTCTTGACTGTTTTTATTATTATTTTGATCAAGAAGACTCTGAAATAGTAAAATGAGCCTCCCCCTACTCCTCCGTTTTCTTAAACCGAAATAATCTGAGGTGGAAATTACGATTACGAAACGCACAAATTTCAAGCTCACTTACTTAAAATGGTCTTCGGAAACACGATTTCACTGATTTTTTTTTAATTTTTTACATGGACCAATCATTTGCTTGATTGGTGTCGTCTTCGCTAATAGCATGTAACCGTGCAGGTGCTCCAATAGGTGTTGGCTCACTCAACTCGTCCAGGTATGGATCTAGGGGGAAGAAACTTTATTTTATATATAAATAAAACCGATCTCAGAGTTTGGAGCTCGTAGTTCTAAGTAGCAGTATTACCCCCCCTCCCTTTCCAGAAATCCGTCCTGGATTCCCCCTGCGTAGCACATTGTCGATAGTCAAAAATTCTGAAGAACCATGTGGAAGCATAAACAGCACTTCAACTTCACGTAATTCATGATTTATTCATAATATTTCTGCTACGCACCACTGGTTATCATACATATATGTATGTAACAAAACTTCCTTTTTGCAGATTTAAGAAAAACCGATTTACACTTTGAATTGCGGAAGTTCGATTTTGGGGGAAAAATGAAATTTGTTCATGGTGACCCGTTACTGCAATAAAACTTCACCATTTTCCGAAAGCCAAAGATGACTTCGTTGAATACCAGTTATCGGTCGCATACTTTCCCTTTTTTTCTTCCTGAAGTCGTCGAATTCAGTTCCAGGCAACAAAACGAGAGTAATACCCGGAGTTTGTACTTGCACTATACTCACAAATTCTTCTGCGGTTTTAGTGGGGGCGTGGTGGCTCAGTGTTAGAGCGTTCACCTCCGGTGCTTGGGGTCCCTGGTTCGATTCCAGATCGCGCCGTGTGGGCTTTGTAGTGGACAAACACCGTGCTCGTGGATTTTCTTGGGCTTATCCCGTTTCCTCCCACTTTCTGCATTCCACCATTTCATTCATTTCTCATAATCACCGTCTCCTTTAGCCTAACCGGCATAAGCGTGGGACATAAAACTTAGATTTCATTGTTTTTTCTTCTGCGGTTTTAATACTGTGTACCTGTATTTGCCTAAGGTTATGCCGCATTGCCAAATTCTTTACCCCCCCCCCCCCCAATACCGTCGCAGGTGCTGCAAAACCACTGCTTTATCGGACCTGTCTGCATCTCGAACATCTGAAAGCGATTTTTAAAGTGGGATGCAGCACCATCAGAAATCACTGACACGGTTTGAGAAATTGTAGACACTTATTTTCTCGTATTCAAACCTTTTTCTATAAAATATATTTTCGCTTTTCTTCGAGGAGAATCTTGTCTGTGGCTATGAGTACATGAGCCGAATCGTGTGTATTATCGTTGTTTATTACAACAAAACTCAGTTGATTCATATTCCGGTGATAACTGAATTTCACTTTGCAGAATAACAGTCCAGTTTTCAGCGAAGTCCACATGAGTAAAATAGAATTCGTGTCTTGAAATTTTATACGGTGCTTTTCGGTAGCAATTGATTCTCTTTGAATTTTTTTTATGTAATCATGAATTACAATTCTTACAGTTAAACAAGCAATGTACGATACGAAAACAGAAAGTGGCACAGTTTTTTAGCGAGATTATTGTTTTCCCATATGACATACGTAACACTTTCATTTTCATCAGGATCAGTAATCAAAGACTCCACACTTACTTTTTCCACTCCAGGACATTCACCACATTCTTGAAGAAGACAGTTGTCATTTTCTACGGACCATACTACTAAGGAAAATAGGCCACTCATGACAGCTTCAGTACAGGCTGCAACTTTGATTTGTAGCAACGCAGTAGCAGCTATCTTAAACTATGCACAATACAAACACAGACACACTTCCCTCGCAGGTTGCGGACTGACCCACTTTAGTCGAATACTGTAAAATTCCGAGTGACCCATTTTTATGTTGGGATTGTTCTGTTTAAGAAGTCATTAAATTTCTTTGAAACGCGTAAGAAAACGTTTCGATTTCTTAAACTTTTTGTCCTTTTTCGATCACTGTAATGACATCGCACTTAGTTGAGACTTTGTCTGGAGCATTCCAAATCATCACCGAGGTAATAGTTCAGACTTTTGGTAGATCATCAGAATTTATTGAATGGCCATTTCAAGTAAACTTAAAATTTGTGTGCTTCGTAATCGTAATTTCCACCTCAGATTATTTCGGTTTCAGAAAACGGAGGAGTAGGGGAGGCTCATTTTACTATTTCAGAGAGTCTTCTTGACCAAAATAATGAAAGAAATGGTCAAGAAAATCTTTTATTCTTCATTTAATGAATGTGAACCACAAACATCATCAAATCATTGCACTTTTATTGTTCCCAGTGTTGCTAACTGTGACATCAAAGTCAACGAAGCTTCGCTAACTTTAAAAGGTTACAGTTAATTCATGAAGCATTGGTCGAGAATGGTATTTAGTGTGTACATTATTCATGTAAAGTTGAACCATCTGACAAAATTTCAAGATTTTAAAATGTGGCGTTTTCGAGAAAATGGCGCCCAAAAATGTCGATTTTTGAAAATTTTACAATTTCTGGAAATTTTTGCGACAAGACTGTTGCACACACAAGCGATATAAACTTTTTTTTTTCGGAAAGCGGGTAGCTAGGTCTTACTAACCGTGAAAATGGAATTTTAAAATTCGAACCGGAAGTGCTCGAAAAAAATTCGCAAACTTCGACTTTTCAGATATACTTACGTTCATTTGTTCATTTATGTACAAAAAGATACGCATGCGCAAACCAAACTATAATAAAATATAGTTTATTTATATCCCTATGTACATACCACAACAAGAATTATAACTCTACCTGTCTCCATAGCCGAATGGTGAGACTCCGAAGTTGACAATTTTCCATGTCTTTACAATTCATAAATTGTACTCCCCGTCTTTAATGGCCCATTACTTGGCGGGAAATTTTCTTCTGACAAAACCAACAATATGGGTCTCTTAAAAACATGTCTAGTTGCTATAAAAAAAGTTTCAACAATATCTGAGATGGTGGTGATACATGCTCTGCCTGAATTGAAATGGAAGGCACCTTTTATAATTTTAAAATATCACTATTGGGCTTTTAATATTGTAAGAAATATAGCTAGGGGATGCCTTACTCTTCCAATTTCTTAGTAATTCATGTCAACAATACACACTTTATGCTTTTCCGAGCTACCACGAGCTCATGTGGCTTCAACGTGTCACTGGAGTAGTAACCGATGAAAGTTCCCAGGCTCTCAGCCGAATTTTGGTGTTTAGTATCAAATCTAAGGGGTACCGGTGTGAGACTTCAGCAGGTGTATCTACCAGTATTTTGTTTCGAGCATTCGGTTGGCAGACTTTCTTTCATCCACATTGAAGTTGGCTTTTACCTTCATGTAAGTAATCTTCACTCTATTTCCTACATTGCCTTCACTTTCTTAGTTTTATATCGATATGTGAGTAGCGTGTATTTAATTCACTTCTGACTATTCACAGTGAGAAGCGGATGGGGCGCAGAATTACAATAATACCATCGTCATAAAAAGTTTCAAATTGTACTCTTATATAACGTTTTTCAATTACACTTCTTCGCTGAGCACACACAAAAATAAGAAATTTTAAAAACACTTGAAATCAAAATTTTGAAACTTTTAGACGTTGTTGACTGCTAATTTTTTAATTGCTAGCTCCAGATATAGAAACTTACGTGAGTTTTTCACTAATGATGTGCAACAGACTCATGCTCTGTAGTTGTGCGCATTGGTGTCTACCACTTCAGTTTGGGCAGAGCATGTACCATCATCATCTCAGATATTGTTGAAAGTTTCTTACATAGAAACTATTCATGTTTCTAAGGGACCCGTATTTTTGTTTTGTTGAAAAAATTTTCCCGCCAAATAATAGGCCATCAAAGACAAGGTGTACAATTTATGAATTGTACAAAACATCGAAAATTGTCAACTTTAAAGCCCTACCATTCATCCATGCATACAAGTAGTTATAATTCTTGTTGTAGTTTGTACACTCATGTCCAAAATTATTGTCGCATGTCTATAAATATGTTGTTGTAGGAATATAATTTGATAATGAATTCACCCGGTATTCCTTACAATATTAGTATGTGTATAATCGGCAAAGACATGTATGTAGCAAATTTCATGCCAAAAGAGCAGTAAATAACAACAATAAAACGAAAGTAAAACTTTCTTGTCCATTTACCAACATTTTGTTTCACTTATTCTAATTTTCGTATTTATAATTCTTTTCCTATGAGATTTACCACAAATATACATTTCCCGATTATGCGTATAGTATCAGTATTAAAAGTACCCTGCAAAATCATTATCAAATTATATTCGTACAAGAAGACAGTTATAGATACGCGACAATCATTTTGGGCACGAGTGTACATAGGGATATAAATAAGCTGTTTAATTATAGTTTGGTTTGCACATGCATATCTTTTTGTATATAAATTAACAAATGAACGTAAGTTTACCTGAAAAGTCGAAGTTCGTAAACCTTTTCGAGCACTTCCAGTTCGAATTTTAAAATTGTTTTCACGGTTAGTAAGACTAGTAATCCGCTTTCCGAAAAATATTTTGTATCGATTCTCTGTCCAACTGTTTTGTCGCAAAAAATTCGAGAAATTGTCAAATTTTTAAAAAAATGCTATTTTCGGGCGCCATTTTCTCGAAAACGCCATATTTTAAAATTCTGAAATTTTGTCACATGGTTCAACTTTACATGAATAATAAACACACCAAATACCATTCTCGATCAATGCTTCGTGAATTATCTACAATCCCTTGAAGTTAGCGAAGTTTTGTTTTTGATTTCGTATTTGGCAACACTGAAAACGATAGAAGTGCAACAATTTGATGATTTTTGTGGTGTACATTCATTAAATAAAGATAAGAAACATTTCTCTAAGTACCTTTTAGTTTTTTTTTATTTATTTATTTAATAAAGAGGCGGTCTTAATTTATGTAATGTGCCCATCCCCTCCCAATCATACGTGAGAAAGGTCTATACGGATGTATAGATCCACGAGGGCAGATCCACACAATGGCCATCCAATAAATTCTGATCTACAAAGAGCCCTTAATTATTACCTCAGTGATGCTTTGGAATGCTCCATACAAAGTCCCAATAGGTGCGATTTCATTAGTGATCGAAAATGGACAAAAAGTTAAAAAAAATCGAAACGTTATCTTACATGTTCAATCAAAGAAATTTACGGACTTTTTAAACAACACTCCCAGCATAAAAATGGGTCATTCAAAATTTTATAGTATTCGCTCAAAGTGGGTCAGTCCGCAAGGGAGGTATTGTTACCTGCTACTGCGTTGCAACATTTCAAAGGTGCAGCCTATATTGAAGCTGGTATGAGTGACCAATTTTCATTAGTAGAATGCTCCGTAGAAAATGACACCTGTCTTCTTCAAGAATGTGGTGAATGTCCTGAGTGGAGTGTGGAGTCTTTAGTTATTGATCCTGATGAAAATGAAAGTGTTACGTATGCCATATGGAAAACAATTATCTCATTTAAAAATAAAATTAAAAAAAAAAACTGCAATTTTCTGGTTTCGTATCGTACGTTACTGGTTTAACTGTAAGAATTGTAACTCATGATGCATCAAGAAAATCCAAAGAGAATTAATTGCTACTGAAAAAGCATCATGTAAAATTTCAAGGTTCAAATTCTATTTTTCTGCATGTGGGCGCTGAAAACTGGACTGTTATTCTGTAAAGTGAAATTCAATTATAGCTGGAAAAACGAACAAATCTCCATCTTTCCGGGAGTGGTATATTATGAAACAACGGATAGTTTTACTGTAACAAGCGATGACAGAACACATGATTCGGCTCATGTGCTCATAGCCATAGACAAGATTCTAAAAATAGTAGAAGAAAAATGACAAGTGTATACAATTTCACAAACAGTGTCAGGGATTTTTGATGGTGCTCCATCCCACTTTAAGAATCGCTTTCAGGAGATGCAGACAGGTCCGATAAAGCAGTGAATTTTCGGTGAAACCGACCATGGCAAGGGTCCCTCTTATGGTATTCGGGGAATTGTAAAGAATGTGACAACGCGGCATAACCTTAGGTAAAAACAGACACACAGTATTAAAACTGCAAAAGAATTCGTGAGTATAGTAGAAGTACAAAACACCGAGTATTACTTTCATTTTGTTGCCAGGAACTGAAATTGATAATTTTCGAAAGAATAAAAAAGAAAAGAAAGAAATAAAATTCAAGAATGGGAAAGTATGCGACCGGTAACGTATTCAACAGTCACCTTTGGCTTTCGGAAAATGGCGAAGTTTTTATGACAGTAAAGAGTCACCATGAACTAACGTCATGCTTCCCCGAAAACCAGCTTCTGCAGTTCAAAGTGTAAATTTAGGGAGTCTGCAGAAAGAAACTTTTGTTACATACCAGTGGTGGGTAGCCGAAATATTATCAATAAATCACGAATTCATGAATTGCTGTTTATGCTTCCGTGTGGACCTTCAATAGGATACCAGTTTCCAGAAGATTATAAGAGAAGTGAAATTAAGTGTTTTGTGATTATCGACAATGTGCTACGAGTGAGAGTGCACCAACACCTATTGGAGCATCTGTATAGTTACAAGCTATTAGCAGGAAAGCCACTAAGCAAACAAACGATTGCTTCAGTGTGATTAAAATCAGTGAAGCTTTGTTTCCGAAAACCATTTTAAGTAAGTAAATCTAAAATTTGTGTATTTCGTAATCTCCACCTGAGATTGCATCGTTTTAACAAAACGGAGGGGGGCATTTTACTATTTCAGAGAGCTTTTTGATCGAAATAATAAAATGCAGTCAGAAAAAACCTTTTGTTCTTTATTTCATGAATGCGAACCACAAACATCATCAAATTGTTGCATTTTTATTTGCAGTGTTGCCAACTGCGACATAAAAATTAACGGAACTTTGCTAACTTCAAAAGGCTGTAGTAAATTTACGAAGCATTGCTCGAGAATGCTATTTGGTATGTTTATTATTCGTGTAAAGTTGAACCATCTGACAAAATTTCAGAATTTTAAAATACGGTGTTTTCGAGAAAATGGCGTCCAAAAGGGGCGATTTTGGAAAGTTTGACAATTTTTCGATTTTTGCGACAAAGAGGTTGCACACACAAGAGATTTTCTTTCTTTTTTTCATCTTCGGAAAGCGGGTTACTTGTTCTTACCAACCGCGAAAACAATTTTAAAATTCGAACTGGAAGTGCTCAAAAAAGTTCGCGAACTTTGACTTTTCAGATAAACTTACGTTCATTTGTTAATTTATATACAAAAAGATACGCATGCACAAACCAAACTATAATAAAATATGGTTTATTTATATCCCTATGTACACTCATGTCCAAAATTATTTTCTTATGTCTATGAATGTGCTGTAGGAATATAATTTGAGAACGAATTTTGCCCGGTATTTCTTACAATGTTGGTATGTATATAATCGGTAAAGACATGTATGTGGCAAATTTCATGGTAAAAAAGCAGTAAATAAGAACAATAAAACGAAAATAAAACTTTCTTGTCCATTTACCAACATTTTCTTTTACTCATTCCAATTTTCGTATTTATAAGTCTTTTCCTATGAAATTTACCACAAATATAAATTTCCCGATTATACACATAATATCAGTATTAAAAGTACCCTGCAAAATCATTATCAAATTCTTACAAGAAGACAGTTATAGATATGCGACAATCATTTTGGACATGACTGTACATACCACAACGAGAATTATAACTCTACCTGTCTCCATAGTTGAATGGTGAAGCTCCGAAGTTGACCATTTTCGATGTTTTCTACAATTCATAAATGGTATTCCCCGCCTTTGATGGCCCATTACTTGGTGCGATAATTTTTTCTACAAAACCAAAAAATACGGGTCCTTTAAAAACACGTATAGTTTCTATAAAAAATGTTTCAACATATTTGAGACTATGATGGTACATCTTTGTTTTTGCCTGAGTTCAAATGGAAGGCACCCATTATCTTGCTGAAACCATTGAAAGATGCCTTTGGCTTGTGCAGTGGGAAATCATGTTGATGAATTTCCACAAAATGTAGTTGTATCAACGATCCAGTGGTAAAATCATTTTCGATTCTCGCAAATTCTAACCTTTTGGCATTCTCCCACTACTTTTGATTTTGTCGGAGTTTACTGTTCTGCATGAAGTGAAGGTAGTTAATCACGCAAATGAAACGATTTTGGAATACGGTTACTCGTATTTTAGTTTGTGTGTTTTTGTTGTAATGTATTTTAATGCACAGAGGAGTTTATTTCGAAGTACTTCACAAAATTGCTGATAAAGTTGCAATTGCATTGTGGGGTACGTCCATAGATACCAAAGTATACTTTGTGCTTTGTGCTTACAGTGCAGTATTTATTGTTATAGTTACACTCATGTCCAAAATGATTGTCGTATATTTATAACTGCCTTCTTGTAAGAATATAATTTGATAATGATTTTGCAGGGTACTTTTAATACTGATACTATGTATATAATCGGGAAATATATATTTGTGGTACATTTCATAGGAGAAGAATTATAAATACGAAAATTAGAATGAGTAAAACAAAATGTTGCTAAATGGACAAGAAAGTTCTATTTTCGTTTTGTTCCTATTTACTGCTTTTTGACATGAAATTTGTCACATACATTTCTTTGCCGATTATGCACATACTAACATTACAAGAAATACCGGGCGAATTCGTTATCAAATTATATTCCTGCAACAACATATTTATAGACATGCGATAATAATTTTGGACATGAGTGTACATATTTAATCATATATCATAAGTAGTTATAAAATTATAATAATTTAGTTATGGCGATTCGTCTCATAAGTTCAGAAAAACTATGTTTATTCGTATTTTAAAATTATTCTGACATTGAAAATGATGCAGCAATTTGCGAACAATATTTTATGAAACATTCATTTCAAATAAAAGTTCAAATTTTTCTCTTTTTATTTTCCTCATTCTTCGAGCCAAATTTTTGTACGAGTTTTTAATGCTTATAAAAAAATTTTCAAAGTTTTATAAAACAAGATTTGCTTTCAGACGAGACACGTAAAAAGTGCTTTGTAACGAATGCAGCTTTTGAGAGAGGGACACGAATTGTTCTGGGGGTTGGCCCCATGGGGACAACACTGCTAAGCACATCTCTCCGAAAATACGTAACAAACACTGAAATTTTATTTATTCAGCAATTCACAGTGAAATGAAAAAAGAGTGACTGTTAAATTTGCGATTCAAATTATCGTAATATCATTTGTTTGCAGTACACGGTAAAACTATTTTATGATCAATTCTTGTTTCAGTGTTGGCATCTTCATACCTCTACTGTAGGGGAAAAAATCGTAAATGGGATCTCGGCATTCTTATGTTGCTTTTCTGTATCGTGTTTTCCGCCAAAATCCTCGGGTTTTGGAAGTAGGGAAGCAAAGAGGATTCTTCTTACTAACTGCTGTATCATGTGTTATATTGAATGAAGGAAACTGATCTAAGCTATCGATCACATTTCAGATTGTAGGATTGAAATATTGCACATGTTGATAGTAATTGATACACTCGTTCTCTTTATCTGGAACAACGAGGAATTGCTACAAGAGTGGAAAAAATCAATCATTGTTCCAATTTACAAGAAAGGCGATAAAACTGATTATTATAGTTCTCGAGGCATCTATCTTCTGTTGACATCCTATAAAATCCTCTCAAACATTCTATTAGTAAGATTGACCCCGTACTCAGATGAAATTACTGGTGATTATCACTGCGGATTAAGGCAAAAACGATCAACTGTCGTATCAGATATTTACCATTCGATGAATATTCGAAAACAAATGGGAATACAATACCCCGGTACATCAATAATTTATTAATTTTAGAATGGCCTAGTACTCGGTTAAGAGGAAAATATTGTACAACATTTTTACAGAATCTGAATACCGAAGAAACTAGTTAGATTAGTTAAATGTGTTTAAATGAATATCTAGGTAAAGTGCGAGTAGAAAAATTCTTGTTCACGAGCTTCTACGTCGAGAATAGCCTGAAACAAGGAGATATGTTGTTGCTATTTTTATTATTATTCAGACTTTGTTCTCGAGTACACTACAAGGGAAATCAGACAGCAACAAGAGTATTCACCAGGTTATGGCAATGCTGATGATATAAATCTGATAGGAGATGATAGAGCAACAGACAGAAACTCAGAAATCTTATTAAAGCTTGCAGGAACATAGGTTTAGAAGTAAATGTAGAGAAAACTAAATATATAGCAGTCGGTCGGGTTGTAATACTGCAAATTATGGATGCGTCAAAATATCAAATAATACAAATAATGTACTTTCAACAAAGTATTTACTTTCAGATATCAAGGATCAGTGTTAACATACCAAAACCATATCCACGAAGAAATTAAATGTCGACTGAAAGCAAGGAATTCGCGTAATTCAGTTCAAAATCTTTGTCTTCGCTAACTCTGTCGAAAAACTTGAATCTTAAAATGTATATAAAACAATAATCACATCTCTTGTCCTGTATGGTTGCGAAACATGGTCGCTTACTTTGAGGGAAGAACGCAGACTGAAAGTATTTGAGAATAAAATCCTGATAGGAATATTCGAACCCAAGAAGGACGGGAATGGGAAATGGTGGAAACTTCATAATGAGTGATTGCATAATTTATACCTTTTTACCAAACATTGTTAGGGTCATCAAGTCTAGGAGGCTCAGGTGAACAGACCATGTAGCTGGAATGGAAGAAAGTAGGAACGCTTTGTTTTGTTCTGGAAATCCAATCAGAAGACGATCATTAGGAAGACCTGGGCGCAGATGAGAGAACAATATTAAAATGTATCTCGTAAAAATAGGAATAAAAAGTAGAAATGGATCCAGTTGAGCAAGTCAGTGGAGAGCTTTTGTGAACGCGGCATTGAACCTCCGGTTTCCATAGGCTATAGTTTGTTGATACAATCTTAAACACAAATTTGGCGGCGTAGTCTGGAATGGGTTTCTGCATTCAAACAATGTGTGTACGAATAGTTTTGTGGTAAATAAACAGCGAGTAGACACGTTTTCTCGGGATTCTTCCGTTTCTCTATATTACTTTCGTTCTTGTATCATTAACTGAGTAACAACTGTCTCGTTAAACTAATGCTTTAATGTGAAGTATAAGTGTTAAGCAGTTATTTTTCGTTTTTCAATAACCGAAAAGTGCCTTCGGAATTGTGAAACTACGAATTTGCAGTGACCGAATTTTTTCAGCTATGTAAATACTTTTCCGAAACATTTTTCTTCTTCAGCAATAAGTTATTCTCTACTAGCTGTGTGGCGTAGGAGTTGATTTTATTTGATGATAGTATTCGTTGCTAGAAAATGTAACTTTTAAACACCCAAATGTGCGAATTTAATAGTTAATACAAAGTAATACAAAAGTTACTGAAATAAATTCTGAGTGAACAGATAGGAACCTGAAAATGTATACTCTCTGTAGGTATTAAGCGCGCAATCGTGTTTCATTGTTTACATGTCTTAGTTCAATACTTTCATTTCTTTCTTAGAAATTTAATGATGCCTATAGCACGGCCAACAAGAGAGGGTCTCTGACGTTTCTTACCAGATGCGGTGGGACATTGCAGCTCCTACTTTGATACCAGTGTTACCAACCACGATCACTCTGTCTTATACCATTAATTAAATTACCACTACAGTTGCACCGAAAAAAAGCTTGACATGCGAGTCGTGGCAATGTCACTGCGAGCTGTCAGAGACGTTCTCCTACTGGACGCACTATAGACTAAACACAAAAACTGACTGTCCCAAAAACGAAAGGAAGTAATAAATGCAAGGTGATTTGTGTAGTGGATCCGATCAGGGTACGTAGCAGATGAAAAATATTTAATAGAGTCGACAATAACTAGTTTTTAATTACAACAGCAACATATTGCTGGAGTCCATAGTTAAAGCTTTGTGCTAGTTTAGCGTGGTTGTTAACTCTGCAGATGTAGGATCGAAAATAAAGAGGTGTTGTAGTTTTGATGTCCGGTGTTCCTTATATTCAGTATTCCTCTGCAGATCAGAAACATTTCAGTTTCTTAGTATTCCAAGACCATGTTCAATCCTTCCTAGTAGTTAGAAAGTATCACTTATGTTCGTAGACAGCTAGATTGCTGAGAAAATGTAACTGGTTCAACATGACATAATAGCCTACACTTTCGTTTCCAGGTTAGTCTTATCACATTACGTTAGAAATAATACTCGGTATAGGAAGATGCGAGTTACATATTTCCATGGATCATTTAAGGCTGCAGTTGAGGTAACGAACTGGAAAATAGTTGAATTTCTAAGAACTCTGCTTAACTGATTTAAGGATGGTCCAGCACACGTGCTCCGGACGCATCTATAGTGTCAGAAAATATTCCAGTGAAATTTTGTGTGTTAGCTCGAAAATAATGTTGTTGCTCAGCGAGCTATTGAGATTTATTCTTATACTTTGTTGTATATTCAAGCTGTCAAGAAGGATAAGAAAGTTCCAAGCTCCTTCAGCTATCAGATATGTTTAAGGTAAAATGCTTATTCCTAAACTTTTATTAAAAAAATACTTCATTTACTGAACTTTTAGGTGGACTCTCCTCTGTCCATTTGTCCTCAGCACTTTAGCGGATATGATAAACAAGGTGATGTGAAGTATGTTCGTGAAAGCTTACCTAGTTCTTGTTCTTCTAGAAAGATACATTCCCGAAGTGTCCCCACAGGATTCGTGAAAAATTTATTCAAATGCAAAGTTCTCCGCATCCCAATGTTTATTGTACTAATTTTAGCGGCCCATACAGGTAATTGGCATAGTTATGGGCCCTTATATATCCGGAATTCAATCATACACTGCTGTAACGCTTGGACACAAATTACTTGTAGTTTCTTTAGATGTAACTGAACATAAATGTGGGCATACGCGAAACAAATTGGATCAAGTAGTGCTTCTCTGACATATGTTACCACCTCGGTCGCCAGCTTGGATCCGCCATATTAAATTGAACTTTTGGTTTTTCAGTAGATGCAATGGGAATAGGTGCAAATAACATAAAATTCATGTACAGTTTTCTCAGAAATTCAGTAGTATAGTGAATTTTACCGTAGCTTGTACCGTTTGTAAGATTTTGCATGTTAAATCCCTCAAGGCACTTCGCGAATATACATTGCTGAGTAATATCAGTTGCACGTACGTTTTTAATGTTGACAAATTAGAACAATTTCTATTTGGAAAAACATTGTAGATCTAAACAAACTCTTTACAACACCGGTGTCATAATTCTTATTACATTTCTGTGAGTGGTTATTATTACTTCCATGTTATACTGTAACAAGGAAGTATTGTATTACAATCAAAATGCCTAATGTAAATCCAGATACGACCAGATTTGGGTGAAAACCTACTATTTCAGTATTGAGTCTGTATGTATGTATGTATGTATGTATATTCAGAGAATACTTCGTCAACGATAAATCACGTAAAAATTATACATATATACACACACGGGGCTCTGCACAACTTTCTATTTGGTTTAATATTCGTAAAGTGACTGACATTTAACATTAAAACTCACTACACTAATGAATTTCGGAGAAAATTGTACATGAATTTGAAGTATCGCTTGCATCTATTCCCATTTGAAAAACTGAAAGTTCAATCCAAGGTGGCGGCCGGGGTGTGTAACATGTATCAGAGAACAGTACTTGATCCATTTGATTTGCATACGCCCACATTCATCTCCAGTTACATCTAAAGAGACTAAAAGCAATTTTGTGTCCGAGCGTTATAGTAGTGTATAATTGAATTCGGGATGTATGAAAGCCCATAATTATGCAATTTACTGGTATGGGCCACTAAAAGTAGCACAATACACATTGGGCCACAGAGAATTTTCTCAGTTTTACACGAATCCCGTGGGGACACTTAACAAATGTACCTTGTTAAGAGTTCATATATACAAATTGATGTGGGAAATGAGTTCGTGTAAAGCCTTGGCATTGGCTTTGCTACACATACTGTGTTTGATGAATGTCAAGCAATAACAAATTTGGACATTTTGAATTTTTGCCGAAATTGCAGGAAGTATCTACAGAATTTTGTTCTTAAACTTCTGAAGAAGTCACCTTTAAATTATAAATTGAGCAGAGCTCTCGAAGGTTTGGATCTTAATATTTCTGCAGGGTCTGATGCTGGAGCAAATCACATTTTCTTTTAAGCTGAACTAGTTGAAAATAATTGCTTGGATGGCAGTAGTGCAGATTGTTTTGTGAAGCAGTTCAAAACGTTTTGTTCGAATCCAAATTGGGACATTGCCCTAAAAGGTCCCAATGTTTGGATGACCTTTGCCTAAAGAATTTGGATCCTACATTGTAAAATGATGTAAAGATGTTGAATTTGTATTGATTTTCTTTCGTGAAAATTCAAATCTAGAAAGAGGATTTTCAATCAACGCACAGTATGTAGCAGATAATTTATGAGAACAAACTTGCACTCAAACTTATGTACGATTCAGTAACTTCTTCGGGTGGCCTTCGGAAGAACTGCAGTTAGAAAATACAGGATTCATTATGCACTAAATGCTCGTATTCATTTTGGAGAAGCAACAAATCAGCGACGAAAGGAAAAACAGTGAAGCTGAAGACGGGGAAAATACGGATTATTCAGAGCTTGAAGCAAAGAAAGAAAGAATAATGGAAGAAATGCACAATATTAATGAGGAAATGAAGCGCTGAAGAAGTGAAATGAATTGCGTAACGCTATTAAAATTTTCTAAAAATATGCTGTTAATATACCGCAGCCAGTTTCGTGCTTTTTTCTTCTCATGGACATCCGCCTTTTTCGTCTCTCTCTGTGATTTTTCCTCTTCATATATGACGTAACTTTAATCATGTAACGAGGTACAGATTCTAATTGCAGGGAGGATGTTTAGTTTCTTTCTTTGTGCAGGAATTTTTATAAGGTTTTACAATTTCGTAGTATTTGTTATTATTCATTATTCTAATTGATTAGGGAAAAATATTATATATTGTCATGATTTCTTATTCTTGTTTTTCCATGAACATGTGAAAGTTTGTGGTTGATCACATGTCAGAGAGGACTTCAAAGACTGTTCTGGAAAATCGGGAAAAGTCAGGAATTTCTTTCTCGTAATTTCTGTCCAAACTTTGAATTGAAAACAAGAGACCTTCAGCCTATTCAAACGTATATCCTTAAACAAAATCCTATATGAAGGACTAACAAAATGTGCTGTCCGTTAAACGTAATGATTATTTACAGTATCTTTTATTTACGGATTGGTGGGTGTACACATTTCACTACATTTAATATAAAATATCAACAAGGTTCGCACTCAATTTGTATATAGAAATTGACAGAATCCAACAATAAAAGACGTGAATGGAATATTTCCTCGAAAACTTTGAGAAAACATACAGCGATGGGATAGGTGTAAATCTCACTTGTTAAATACACGATTAAACAAACGTGCGTTTAAGAATCAGCTTTTGACGCTTACTCACTTCAACGTTCAGCGAATTTGAGAAATAGAGCATATGTAGTTTCGTATGTTGTTTTGTGTACAGTATTACAACGAAAAATTTTTATAATTTCAGAAACAAACGAAATCAGTCTACTAGCGAACGTGCAAGTGCTTCGGAAAGTGCCACACCCGTAACTAGGCAATCGAACTCTCATTCAAGTCATCAAGGTTTGACAGCAAGTTCTATAGGTGGAACCGTTAGTGCGAATAGTGTTAATAAAGCATCTGGCTCAAAGTTGCAAGATGTGAATCATTCCAAAAATCAGGAAACAAGTGTACAGCCTGCTGCTTCTAGTAATCTTCCTAGTCAGTCAACGTCAGGCGTCTCGCTAAGGTCGCAGCAAACACCAGCAGACGAAGATGGTTCCGCGACACATACTTCCACTTCTGTGTCTACTACATCGAGACAACAGACGCAGTCTAGTAAAGACTCAATGCCACAAAGGTAAGTCACTGGTTCTGACATTTCTTTTTAATTCATTTCGTAATTAATATATCACTGGCTATATATATATATATATATATATATATATATATACAGCCAGTGATAGATTATTCATTCGCATTCACTTCTTTCCTTGCAAGAGTAAGTTTGTATTTTACGATCTGTGGGATGAATACCATGGATGAAGCCCCGTTCAATGACCTCTTTCATAACTTCTTTGTTTTTTATAAAGATGTAGAGTATGATCATTCACTCTTCTCTATACTTCTACTTCCTGCATTTTTGCAGAATATTATATTAGCGTGTTGAGAATTTAATCTCCTTACATAAAATCATAATGTATTTATTTTCCAACAGAGAAGAGTTTTGAAAAAAAAAATCTGAAATAAAAGTGAATTACAAGATCATAGTTTTTTTCTCCTTAATTTTGCAAGCACATTGAAACAAATTAAAACTAAGGAAAACAGTGCAGTGAACATGTTTATAAGGCTTGTGATCAGTGACGACGCTAAGAGCGTATAGGGGGCGAGCGCTGCACTGGTGGCTATATCTACGCCACAAACATGTGTTGTAATCTAGGTCAATTAATATAAAACTGTTGCTTTGGTATACAAAAAATAGCTGTCCCCCCACTAGTTTCTTTGCCTCCTCTAGCCCGCCCCCTCTCCCAAATGAAGGATTGCGTTCTCACTGCTTGCGACTTCTTTCTTGAAGTGTGTGTGAAAAGTAATGAAAAATACAGTAATTTAGAAAAGAAAGGCTTATTATACTTACAACGTTATGAAAAATACAGGCTAATCTTGCAGATTGCAGCCCTGGATTTATACCACATAAACCTTTTTCAATATTTTATTACTAATTATTGGTTGTTGTTTTAATATACCTTACTTAGAATTACTTCTTCATTTTGATCGTTCACTCTTTAACTGTTAATCACAAATACTTTTCATGCTTTCTTTGCTCTTCACTAAATACGTATTCATCAATATTTTATTATTGCGCAAAATTAGTACCTTCCAACTGTTTAAGTGTTGCAAACTATGCACTATTCAGAAATAAATCAATTAATCCTTATCTTCACATGTTTTCCAAAACTTTTGAAGGGAGGTTTAGGAGTGGAATCTCTTATCAAATGCAAGTGCCAAGGACTATCAACAATTACAAATTGCATACGAAAATATTTCTTTCCTGGCTTGATTGCTACACAAGGGAATACTAATAATATTTATGAAATATGAACTTCCTTAGCAGGAAATGCACTTCTACTGCTTTTGAACAAGTTTGTCACGGAAGGAGTTGCATTAATGGGTGCTGATTGACATTGAGGGCTGAGTATAATGTGTGCACATATGGCACAAAGGCAGTGTATAAAACTCGAATTAACTTAAAAACACAAATTGAACTGTGCTAGGTGGGCAGTAAAATGCACGAATGCTCCGAATGGGGTACTCGAGTTGCCGAACGACATATATCAGACATGAAAGAGGGTGTGAAACTATGTACATATGCAAATTTATAGCAGCTGAGGGCAAAATGGAAAAGCAGAAGAGCCGGAAGAAATATGGCCGACCGTAGGGCCCAGCAACGCAGAAAGCTAAGGAATCAGTCGTTCTATGCGTGAATGGCTGCATAAATGAAGGTCAGGTGTTCAGTAGTAGATGCATAAGATCTGCTATATCTGTAATTAACACCGTGGTCGCAATATTGAGGGGCCATCTTGAATTCGGATTCACAATGTAAAAGAGAAGGTGGGTCATGTGGCATATGAAATAGTTACCAGGAATTCATTGGTATTAAGCATTTTGTAGTAACTTTATTGTGAATTGAGAAGTAACATGTAAGAAAGTCGTGAGGGGATATTTGAACAAACTGCGGTATAATCTGTCGGAATAATGTTGGCACAGGATGCACATCTATAGAGCGTCCCACTCTTAGATTGCAGTACAGAGTAAATGGAGCGCGCTGTTGCCACATTTCTTCCGCCGTATGTTTTCTTTCGAAGAACAAGAAAGAGTGATGAGTCTGTAAATAAATCCTTCTTAAATTCATATATTTTCAACTCTTGTCGTTCCAATCGCGCAAATTCATTTAGAACGGCAATTGGAGGGTACGAAATAACAGTCGTGTGTTGGAAGTTTTTTTTTATGATGGTTTATAAATCGTTGCAATAAAATTTTGATGGAAGCAATACGAAATCGAGAGAACATATGAAACGAATAGAAAACATATGATTGAAATAAATGGCAGGCTAAACAGTTCCACACACAAATTTCCTGTACCGATTGTACGGCAAACTAAGGAATAGCAATGGGTAAGATACTGCTATTGAATTTGGATAAGAGTGAAAACTGGAGTAGGGTGATAGTGATAAGTGACGAGAAAATGTGACGTACGACAACGCTCATTGGTCTGTGTAAGCAAAATATCCGCTAATCCAATTCAGTTTGTCAAACAAGTTACATCATGAAGTATATTGTGAAGGCGGCTTCTCCCCACTTCCGATGTTTTAAGACTATTATGAAGGACGTGCTAGAGGGTATGGTGGCAGGAAAAAGAGGGAGGAGACGAAAAGAGACTACAATTACTGGACGATATCAAAATAGAAAAATCATACGTGAAGACGAAGAGGTTAACCGAAGACCGTGGAAGCTTCTGAGTTACAGCAAGTGGCCTCCCAATAAAATATGATGATGATTATTATGACAAATGCAATGGTGAATAGGAACTGAACCTCCCTAGTTTCTATACTCACTTCTGACACCTCTATCAGTCTGGAAACAGAAGAAGAATGAAAAGAAACCCCATTATGTCCGTTCTAAACAAACGCGCAACTTGTGACTTTAAATCACGTATAGTGACAGCCAACAAGATACAGATCGTTGGGCGAAGAAACAAAACCAAACAGAATTATCAAACCCTGCTTCCTAAAGAATCAGGGGGGGGGGAGAGAATAAAGAGGCCTTTCATTCTGCTTTGTGAGCTCATAAAGTTATTTGTTATGAACGCTTTTGTCATTTTCATATGTGTATTCAAAGTAAATAAGAGAAGTGGAATTGCAAACGAAACCAACTTTTATTGTCAAAATTGTCAGCATCTGAAACAGTATTAAGGACTACTATAAATGAATCAATTACAAAACTAATAACTTTTTATCACCAGGAATGAGGAGACTTATTAATAATAGATATTGGTCATATTATATATCTATATATATATATATATATATATATATATATATATATATATATATATATATATATATATATATATAGATAGATAGATAGATGTATGTAAGTGTGTGTGTGTGTGTCCGCGTGCAACTCAAGGAAAACGAGCGAAGTAAGTAGTGGAACGTAAGATTGAGTGGAGTTGACGCTATGTTTATCGTAGGTGAGGTCCAGGATTCGATTTTGCGAATATGCTTCCGTTAAGCAGTAGATTCGTGCTCGCATACCGTCAACAGTAAACACTCATCGTTATAACACAATACTCTACATCAGTAACTTTAAAACAAACATTATAAGAAAAATATCATCGGCAAGTTTTATCACTGCTTTTCTTCTGGTCAGATGCGCGCGCTTTGGAAAGTTGATGCTTAACACTAAACGTCATAAAACCTAAATAAAGATAGATATTGACCTGCGAATTGTTTTTAAAATAATTTCAATCTTTTCTCAATATTTTTCTCGCTTTGCACCCCCATCTAACCTGAAAAATAAAGTTTCTCACTAGTCAACTTTTTAGATATTGCATTGGAATAGTATATGCACTTTCTCTTACATTTTATTTTTTATTTTAAAATTCAAAAAGTTTTTTTTTGAATGCAAACTTTTCCAACATTGGCACCAAATATGGTATTAATAACTGTATATGTTTCATCGTTGTATCTCTTAGAGTTCCGAACTTATGACGTGATATATTTAACGCGACGTTAGAATTTGCCATTAGCAAGATTTCATTCTTTCAATTTATTTCAATACTTGAAAATTCTTCTTGATGTGAGAAAAACAGATTATTTAATAGAGAATACAATGTTCTACAATAATTTATTCATACCTAGTAAAGGAAACAATTTCTAAAATTCAGGCTAAGTTTGGCAACAATGGGCATAAGGAAAAGCATTGCCATTTACTCCTGTACTGCAATCTAAGGGTGGGACGCTCTATAGAAAAAGATTACAAAGAGCATTTGCACATGCAAAGAGCTGGTAATATTGCAGTGTAAAAGATGGATAGTTGTTGTCACGTTAAATTACCTGGCACAAAGGAGGGCTGGGGATTACAGGTACAATTACGACGTGGTTCTTCTGAAAGAAAATAATATATATCATTATCATAAGCAAGTATACTGATAAAGGTACATACCAATCTATAAAGAACAGTTGATGTGAACAGTATCTATAAGAGTCTGATAAAAACACAAGAACTGTCCTCACCTGACACGCTATCATCTATCTCTAACGTTTAATATTCTTCGACCACTGTATCAATACTCACTAATTACTACATTTTAGATCTTCTTCACAGATATTATTGTTGCACGCCCCAAACTCACGAACTAATAATGACACAACTACCTGGAGATTCATATTCATGCCCACAAGAAGAAATAACTTCTTCGTATGATGAATTAGAATATATCTTTTCATTTTCTAGCACTTCCTCAACAGTGGCTCATTGATCAAGGTCACATTTAACTTCTTACCAACCACTCTACTTTACTGATAACGCAGATACTAGCTAATGAGCTTTCTCGCGTCTCTTCTTTCTCTGTCGTCAATGACTATCTTTCCCTTACTCGCAACTATTCTGCATGTAAATACACCTTTCCTTTGGTTTGTATACAAGCCGCAGCTCTCCAAGCTCTAGCTCTTGCATCATACTAGTGAGTCTATATCACATAGTTTATATGCATCCTTCTTGCATCTTACTTCTCTACTCACAACAGTTACTACAGAATGGTTAACACCAAAGTATTCCTGGTAAAATTTCAGTGCTATTTCATATGCCATATGACCCACTTTCTCTTTTATACTGTGAATCCAAATTCAAGATGTCCACTTTCAATATGGTGGCCATGATGTTAGTTACATATAGCAGATTTCATGCTTCAATTTTGTGACCATTCACGCGCGGAACAAGTGATTCCTTAGCCTTCTGTGTTGCTGGGCCCTACGGTCGGCCATATTTCTTTCGGCTTTCCTGCTTTTCCATATTGCCCTCAGCCGCTATAAAGGACCCCGCACTTTTCTTATGGAAAGTGGCTTTCGGCTAATGTTGTTGAAACTTCGCTGGTTGATAGTTCTTAACATGTGGATCAAAAGTCTCAATGGGCACAAAGACCGAAATCCACTCCTTCCCCCCAAAAAAACCGCCTCCAAGTAGCTGGGGGGATTAAACTGATTTCAGCATGTAAAACAATTTGTTGTTTTAATCAACTCAACAAGGACCCCAAACAACCACATGTTAGACTATCAAACTACCCCACTTGACACCGCCCTTTGCCCCCCCCACATATCCCCCCCGCGAATTACCTTACGGATGTTCCATATTACTGTAGTTTATAGTTGCCCGTATGTGTTGAAATACCTACAGTTTTGGTCTCACCGACGATATAATGGGTTTCACGTATCGCTGATTACGAATCTGAGGTGAGAGTTCTAGAATTCAAGATGGAGGATCAATATGGCGGATCAAAAACACGAAACTCCTGAATGTAGCCACAAATAGCTTTTTACTAGGGTATTTTGGGTCGTTGGTTACGAATCTGAGGTCAAAATTCTTGAATTCAAGATTGCAGATCCAATATGGTGGATAAAAACGTCGAAGCCACAAACCGTAGTAGATAGAGTGTTTTTAGATCGCTGTTTAAGTACGCAACATTCCTTGATACTTCAGCCACTATGTAGAATTATTCTGCACCCTTGCCCTTTACCAAAACCCACCACAGATATCTTAATGCTGAACGGTGTTAAAATAATTCATCAATTATCTGTTCATTATTTTCATCATTTCGGTTTGCCGCATCTAATGTGGTACTTAGCAATGAGTCATCGGGATATCTAATGTCGTGCATTGCCTAAATACCACAAGACACTTGCAACGTGCGCACATGTACCTAATGTACGAGCACCGCTTTGACATGTACAGTAGTAACCTTGAATAACATTTTGATCATAATCCTGGTCATCATCATTGGCTACATATGCTATGAAAACTTGATGCTTAGTTGCATTGCGAAACCTTGAGTAGAGACGTATGCG
The DNA here is from genome assembly GCF_964235325.1 of Thermobia domestica. Classification (NCBI taxonomy): domain Eukaryota; kingdom Metazoa; phylum Arthropoda; class Insecta; order Zygentoma; family Lepismatidae; genus Thermobia; species Thermobia domestica. The sequence continues at coordinate 91,101,572 of NC_137470.1, forward strand.
CAGGAATCCGGGTTCAGTTACGTTTTCATTAACCTGGAATTGCTCATCCTTATCTCGTATTAGTTTATCTTGGACGTAAGAGGATGAGAGATCTACTTGATATGTGCCTACAGTCAAATCTCGTAAATAGTTTAAGTTAAGTACAGAGAAATCAATTAGGCCTTGATCATTTAGCGGTACCCATTGACCGTTCCTTCTAATAAGATTATCTACCTCCACTCTTGCTTTAACAACATTCGGCATGATTGACCTATTTCTCATTTCTCTAGCTAATTCAATGGTTGCATCTTGCATGAAAATAATGGGATGTTATCTGTTCAAAATAGCTCCAGCTATGCGATAGAAACTATTCAGTTTCTTTGCATGTTGCAGATTCAACGTTTGTGCTAGAAACTTAAAAACAGATCTTAGATGCCCGTTTCTTGCCTCGACTATCCATCGACTTTTAGTAACTAGTCGAGAAGTATTCGCATCTTCTGTTGATAGTTGTCTTTCACGTGGTAGTAGGAGTGCGGGCATTATATGATCAATTCCTAAATATTCCAGTAAAGGAATTGCATCGCGGCATCCTCTGTCTACTATCAAAATGACCAGGATTATGATCAAAATGTTATTCAAGGTTACTACTGTACATGTCAAAGCGGTGCTCGTACATTAGGTACATGTGCGCACGTTGCAAGTGTCTTGTGGTATTTAGGCAATGCACGACATTAGATATCCCGATGACTCATTGCTAAGTACCACATTAGATGCGGCAAACCGAAATGATGAAAATAATGAACAGATAATTGATGAATTATTTTAACACCGTTCAGCATTAAGATATCTGTGGTGGGTTTTGGTAAAGGGCAAGGGTGCAGAATAATTCTACATAGTGGCTGAAGTATCAAGGAATGTTGCGTACTTAAACAGCGATCTAAAAACACTCTATCTACTACGGTTTGTGGCTTCGACGTTTTTATCCACCATATTGGATCTGCAATCTTGAATTCAAGAATTTTGACCTCAGATTCGTAACCAACGACCCAAAATACCCTAGTAAAAAGCTATTTGTGGCTACATTCAGGAGTTTCGTGTTTTTGATCCGCCATATTGATCCTCCATCTTGAATTCTAGAACTCTCACCTCAGATTCGTAATCAGCGATACGTGAAACCCATTATATCGTCGGTGAGACCAAAACTGTAGGTATTTCAACACATACGGGCAACTATAAACTACAGTAATATGGAACATCCGTAAGGTAATTCGCGGGGGGGATATGTGGGGGGGGCAAAGGGCGGTGTCAAGTGGGGTAGTTTGATAGTCTAACATGTGGTTGTTTGGGGTCCTTGTTGAGTTGATTAAAACAACAAATTGTTTTACATGCTGAAATCAGTTCAATCCCCCCAGCTACTTGGAGGCGGTTTTTTGGGGGGAAGGAGTGGATTTCGGTCTTTGTGCCCATTGAGACTTTTGATCCACATGTTAAGAACTATCAACCAGCGAAGTTTCAACAACATTAGCCGAAAGCCACTTTCCATAAGAAAAGTGCGGGGTCCTTTGCATATGTACATAGTTTCACACTCTTTTATATCTTATACATGTCGTTCGGCAACTCGAGTGCCCCATTTGGACCCTTCCCTGGTGAGTGAGGGCAGGAGCGGAGCACGGGGCGCTGAGGGTGGGGGCGAGTTGTAGTAAGAGGGCTCATCCGTAGGGAGCAGACTCATGAGACATGGGTATACGCACGAAGGATGATGTTGAGAAGACACTGTATATGGCATGAAAACACATGCTCTATGTGTGGCACAGCTTTTCGACGCTTCTATGATCACTTTGTACACTACCTTTATTCAACACTTCACTTCATCTCTTCACACTCTAATGGAATACTACGTTGTAAAAATCACACTTTACATTTCGTATCTCTTCCTTATTATATGTGTAAGAAGTAAGATCCTGATATATTGTGATTAGTTGTGCAATCTTATTGTGAAATCAAGTAACAGATTTCTTCCATGGATTGTATAAATGTACATGTCCCTATAAAATGGTATAGCATCCAAAATTTTGACCCGTTTCACCACATTTGATTGAGATGCAACTCCCTCTTATTAGTTTGGACTGTACAATTCTGTATTTCCTTCCATTGCTGCAGCATATACGTTCTAGGTTAGTTAATGCGACAGTAGGTTTGAGACACTGCCATATGATCTATTACCTGTTAACCTAATATCACATCAACAGCAAATTCATATATTTCAGAATTTAACTTTATTTTTCTCCCTAATTAATCAACCTACACCGATAACGTTTTTCACTTACGGTATTTCGTCTGCCTATTCGCTTCTCCGTAAATTTTGTATCTAGGTGTCACTGTCTGCGACAGATAACCCGAAATATGTAAATAGTTCTCCACACTTTTCATACAGTTCAAAAATACAAAGCGCAAGTTACGACGGACTGGTTGCAATAAAATATAAAGAAGAATAGAAACTACTAACTCGTTGATAGCAAATGCTCTTGTTTTCAGAGTTCGTGTATTTTCCATTGACTTGGAACCAGTTATGATTTTTTAATAAAGGTTAAAGGGTGGGCAAGAGCCTTTCTTTCAGATACGCTGGTAATTTACCCATGCTTTTGAGAAAGTTACAAAGATTGTCACAGCAGTTTTCTAGATATTGAGAAATAAATTTTCAAATTAATTATGACAGTAGTAAAATACATGACAAACTTCTCAGCGACAAAGCAAATTTTAACACTGATATGATATTTTGTAAGAATAGAAAACTTAAGAAATTATTACTATGATTATGATAATTTTGTTCTCTGAAGATATAGGGAGAATGATTAAAATATATACATCTCTCAGCGAACACTACTAAAGCAAAGCAAATTTTAAGATTTTTCCGATTATAGCTAACATTTATGAATTGCGTCAAGTTTTATCATACAGCTGTAGTACTTACACAATTTATTTATTTATTCACCAGAAATTTTGTATTGACTAATAACGTCGGCAGTCAACTTTGTCGCCATAGATCAGTGACGATGTAACTAAACAATGAAAAATACAAGGTTATTCAGAATGAGTGATTTCGTCACATCCGCTGTCAACCTAGAAGGAGGGTTCCAAATCTTATATTTTCAGTTCTAAGCAATGTGCATTCTAGGTTAAGAAAGCAGAGATCGTTGTGTTTCACCTTATTTTCATATGAATACATTTCCCACCTCCGTTATGTTCGATCTACTTAAGGCCTTCGATCTACTTCGATGCATCTGTAAGGCCTTTCTCCCAGAAATTGAACCAAAAATTTTAATTCCCTTTACCATTATATTTATAAGTCAATGTAAAACATAACCTAAGATCTACCTAGGTATGTGTATCTCATGTGTTTGGAACCCACCGAAAACAGTTTTTGCCAGAAGTTTGGGGGAAGTCACACTTGACCCTATCCATTCCCTTGGGGGTTTGGAACAATATTGAAACAACTATGGCACACACTACAAATTTTCCACGTGATTTATCAGAACTACGACATAGAATTACGGAAACATTCGTTGTGGATATCGACCATCATGTTGGAACGTGTGGGGCAAGAACACCAATACAGGCTTGACGTGTACCGAGTTACCGGGGGTGCTCGTATCGAGCACTTAAAAAATCTACTGAAAGCAAGCATCTTACGCTAGAGGAACATTCCATGTCAAATCATCACATTATAAATAATGGTTGCACGACCATCGGTAATTTTGTTGATTTTTTTCAACCAAAGGTTACTGTACTAATGGTAGGCTGAGAACGACCATCAGATTTTTCTCATCTTCCGCTATGTTGAATTTAAAATCATGTTTCTTCACTTCCGCGCGTGAAAAGTAGGGTTTTGTAGTAGTGTAGAGAACAGGCTGCAGCACGGTTACTACGAGAGATAGTGTTGCTGTTTGTACTACCTTAAACTGCACTGCCATATTTGAATTTTCTGAATTCCCGATTACTGCAGAACTATTTTTACGACACCTTCTACAAGAGTCGAGTAAATGTTTAAAGCAAAAGACTGATGTTTATCGCAGAATTATTCTGGAATGAAACGTGAAAGTTCCCACTTGAGGAAACCTTAGTAAAACTAGTTTTCACTAATTACAGCGTCATCTGTCACAAATAGAGGTGAAAATATTCTAATAAAACTTTTTATTTCTGGCAGAATCCGAATCTACAATAAAAAACGAATCTCCATTTAAGTTTTCAGTTGCCATCCCCAAGGAAGTGATGGAGTTAGTTTTATCATAGGTTAATTTCCCCTCCAAAATATTAGTTTTATTTGGAACATACTTTCTTCGTCTGACACTTATTTCTTCAGATATTTTGCAGTCCCAAGTTAAAAACACACCCTGTACATAAAGATATAGGATATTTTCAGTCAAATCTATCTATCTATCTATACTCTCTCTCCCTCTTTTTTTTTTTTTTTTTTTTTTTTTTTTTTTTTTTTTACTATACTATATTTGACAATTTTTGAAAACCCTTTTAGCCTTAGTTCTTGTCCAGAAAACCCCTATTCTCTGGTTACAAGTAATTTTGATTTGATTTCTAATTTAGTCCTTTTCAGCAGCAAGACTGTATGAGACGTGGAAGGACAGCTTAACGTGGGATCCGAACCATATGAATTGCCATCAGAAAGAACCTGAGTCCCCCACGCGAAAGGCACATACGCTAACCGCTTTGCCACGTGGAAGCTCACAAATACTTTCGATTTTAGAAAGCTTTCGAAATCTGTAAATTTTGTACTTTCAGTTGCTGCATTCAAGATCTTCAAAATCAATTTTACCAAAACAATATCCTACCTATATATATGTTTTGTTAAAGACCAACATCTCTGGTTGAAGGGAGTACAAACCACAACTTTCTATATTTGATAGTAACCGTGCAGTAGCGTGTTCTTTACACTACTACAAACTCTTTATTTTTTATTTTTACGCGCGGCAGTAGAGAAAAATGAGTCTTAAATCCAAGACGGCTGCAGATGAAGAAACTGATAAATATTTCTCAGCACGACATCTTTCTGAGGTAAATTTGGGTAGAAAATGTCAATATACTTTATGATCGAGCAACGCACCCCCCCCCCCTCCCTTATGATTTTTCATGGAACAACCCTCGAGAGAATATGCAACTTTCTGAATGAATAAATTTGTGGTCTCTCATTGTAGTTGCAATATTAGTTTTCGAAATCCTGGAGGAAAGTACAAATGACCCTGTAGTTTGAAAGTTTGTTATATTGACTTTCACAGTGCTTTGAATAATGTAGAAGGAAGAATCAGAACAGGGAAGTTCAGTGAAGCCCGTAATGCATTACCTCTTGCACAACCTTATGGTATAGAAGAAATTTACTTGCTGTTTCATTCATGCAGTTGTCATTGACGCGAAAGATGGCATTAAAATTTAAACTTGTGCGTACATATTAAGAAACAAACAACTAGCGGAAGTTAGAAAAATATCTGTAAATTTCTGTTCAAGGGTGTTGACGCAAAATTGTAAAATGCAAATTTGCTTTTTCGTCCTTGAAGTCCGAAAGAAACCTTGTTGTCAAAGTAAATTCAACCGTACATTCGCTAGAAAATCTGCAAATCATAGTAAAGGTAAATCTGTTTTTGCCGACGGGGGGTAGGTAACCAGGGTAACGGTATTTAGCAGAGTATTTTTATTTGTTGGATCATCGATTGAAGTTCTGATAAAATAAATTTTCCGGGAATTTTAATAATTATGAATCCTCGTCTCTCACTTTTAAGAAAAGTGTAAGTCATTCAAAGTTAAATGACCCTCACCAGTGAAAGAACTAATATTCTCCACTAGAAGACTAAGGGAACTCGTAGACCTTATTTCTTTGAATAACCTAAAGTCTCTTGCTACTGTTTTATTACTTTTGTTTTTAAATATAACCTACTACTAAATTTCAAATAATTCCTGATTAGTTACATCTGATTATAAACGTGACAAATCTTCCGGAGATGATTTTTTTACACAGAATGAAATACAGAAATTCTAAACGTTTTAAGACGAATTAAAAATGGAAGTAGATGAGAAGCTTAGAAAGTAGAGTTGGTATTGGTGAATCGTCCACAAATTTAGAAAGCAACGAGAAGCTCACTTTCTCAATAAACTGTTAGTACTCGTAGCTGCTCGTGTTTTGCAGAGTATATATTATATACATTATATTTTAAAATATAAATATTACACTAAAAGGACTATTATATTTTCCTGTGATGGATGGGCCCATGTTGCTCAACAGTATGTTCATAATTTTGTATTAATTTTGAGTTTCTTGAAAACAGATAAAAATTATCAAGTCGTTACAACAATATTGATGGAAACAAAATACACGAAACACAAATTTCTCGTATTCAATGAGCGTTTTTTTTTTCTCAGAACTTCGAAACTTTTTCTAAGCCTTACCTATGAACTAAAATATGGTCTCGTTCTTAACATCACTAAAATATGGCCTCGTTCTTAAGGTTGCAGTAGTAATATTATTGAAACAGTTTCATCACTTGTATTTTCATATTTATAATCAACTTTTATAATATAGTAATGTGATTCATATAGCTTGAATCGTTCAAGTGGTATACAAATTAACTTCCATATGTCTGCAGAACACCGTATATAATATAAACATTATAATGTAACTGTTAGAAATGTATAAGGATTATCGGGCTTCATACTCTTGATGTTGCATGAGTAGTTACAAGAAATTTTGTATGCTAACAGCTATTTCCTTCAAGTTTTTATAGCACATTATACACGACTTACTTTTTTTGCACATGAATCAAATTTCTTTTTCCTGGCTTGTGCATTACTCATTTTTGAATATATAGTGCTGTTGTTGTTTCATTAGTTTGTCAATAGCAAGTCTGAATCAATTTGGACTTAGTAAAAATTGACACAAGAACTTGTCCTAAGTAGTAGCTTACAACTAAAAAGTTTTGCCTTATGTAGAACTTTATTTCAAGTTTCCTGTGACCTATTTTTCCCCCCCTTAAGTTGTTTGTCCTTCAGAAACTTTCGCTTATTAGCAAGCACTTTTCCTGTATTCTGTTGAATATGAAATGATTTGAGAATCATTGTGTTGAAAATCATTCACCACTTGTTGTAAATAGGATGTACTATTTGAAAGTAAAGTAACTTCACGGGAAAGTAAATCGTTCGTGGGAGTTTAATATCTGCTTAATGTTGATTACTTGGAAGGTATTATTAAAACTGAAATTTATCTTATTCAGAAATACTCTATTTGTTTTAATTTTGTTGAGTTCCAGTTAAAAGTTGGTAGTCCAAATAAAATATTTGTAACTCTAGAGGTAATGCCGAATTAGAAAGTTGTGAAGGACGTATTGGTACCGAATTAATGAATATCCAGAATAAGAACTATCCATTTGAGTCTGACTCTGGGTGGATGAGTCGTCAGGAAATCTTAAAACGTCTTTGAACGAATAGATAAGTCGCCTTCTGAAACTACTTGCGATCCGGACTTGAAACCTCTTGCAATACATAATCACCATAGTTGCAATTCAGCATGTCTAAGATAAATTTCTGCCTTTCTGTACTGCGAATGAATGTTCTTTAGAGTTTGTAATACTAGTAAACACTAATCTGCGTTTGCTGTAGTAAACTTTCAGAGGGAATAGGAACCTCTTTATTTTGGTTCAAGGCACCTTGTGCACTTGTCAGTCACATAAGAGCTTTATTCTTCGCTTTGTGGTAGTACGATGTGAGATTAAAATGCAACATAAGAACATACCGATCGAATTTATTTTAAATTTAAGAAATGTGCGAATTCATTATAATAATACACATCGCTAAGGAAAATCTAATTTCTTGCATAGGGAATTCTTGTACAACAATATAAATCGTTGTTAATCAATAGTTTATAATGGCACATTAAAGTTTATAATGTTCGTTTAATTCAAAAGCATGTTAATAAAATCCATTGAAACACTTATTAACGCGCTTAGCATTTCTTTAAGTGATAGAAGCGTAGAACACCATAATGCAATAGAAAATAAAATTTATTTAGTAAATTCTAGTAATAATTATATGCTTTGGAAACTGTTCGAAAATAATTTTGGAATTACTAAAATTTGCAATAGTAATGATCATAAATTACAAAAACGAAAACTCAAAGGTTGGTTCGTGATTGTAAATAGTGTTAAAATCTGAAATATGAGAGGAGACAAGTTGCCGTTTCCTTCTGTTACCTTTGACAAAAATAATTGCTTACTTTAGTCTTTTTTGTCATCGTTGGAAAACAGTCTTAAGCATTGCAAATGTATGTTAGCTTTCCACTTTAGCACTATTTGCCGTAATTTCAATCTTCAGTATTTTCATGTGCGTAACTATGTTGATTTTTTTATTAAATGAATTTACCAATGTTGTTTAAAAAAAAATTCTGTACTCTGAAGTAATTGTAATATTTCGTTCTTTGTGTAAGGTACTTCTGGGACACTACTTTTGTAATGTGTATCTTGGCGCTTGTGTAACTTTTCCGTAGTTCGTGTTAACCAGTTGTAACAAAAGAAAAAAACAAGTTATGGGAATAGGGAAAAGTTTTCTTTGCCTGAATGTACCATATCAGTACAAATGGCCTAATTTGATCATCAGGACGAAACATCGTAGAAGAAGAAAAGATGACGAAGTAGGAGGGAATCGGCCTTCGGCTGCCGCGGGGCAGGCTGGAAAACCAGCGTCCAGTCCCCAGCCTGCGAACCGAGAAGCTGGCACAGGAGTTGGTGTTGCCAAAGTTGGGGCCCAGTTTGACCTGGAGGCCACTGCATTTCCACCCTTACCCGGATTGGAGAGTGGTGAAGTCAGAAATGGCCAGGAGGAATCCACGGACAATTCTCACTGGGAAAACAGGTGTGTTGAAAGAAGTAGTGTGTTTTTCCTGTAGTGGTTCAGCATGTGTGGTGGATGCTTTTTAGTTCTTTGTTTTGCATTGTTGTTAGTACACTTCTATGTTAGCAGTTTAAGGCACTTGGCATTTTCAGTGTATTGTGAACGCGTATGTGTATATTTAAATAGATATATAATATACATTTGCAAACATTTATCTCATAATTGCAGTAATAGTCTGTATATGATAATTTTTAGAATTTTATTTCAGGATCGCACTACTCGATAATCCAGTAAACTTAGATAAGGTAAAGAGAGTTAGTGTGATTCTTTCATCCAGAAAGAGTGTTGTGTGTCTTTACTTTGTAAAGGAACTACCTACTTAACATTCTTTAAACGATCACAAGTTTGTTTTGCTTCCTTACGTACAAACGAGGTGTATTGAAGATTTTTAGTTCACGACGAATGTGCCCACTTAGGTTCAAGTCTGGAACAATTTCATTAAGGGAAGAAATAAGATGGTGTCGTCCAAAATGGAGTTCAATTTCGTTATGTGGCGTACTGCATTGAGTACTAAATAATGACGTACAATTTTCCAACAGTGTTCATAAACTGTAATGAGAATTACTAATTACTTAGTATATAATTTGTCATAATAGTGTTACATGTCGATGATATTTACATCTTGTTGAAATGTTTCTTCATAGAGTAGTTCTAAAGCGTTCGACACTATATAAAGAAAAGAATCAGTGTGAACATACTATTTAGGAAAACTATAGGGAAAGAAAATTTTGCAGCTGCAAATTGACACAATATCTTAGTAGATTTGTTATAAAACTAAAGCGAGTTACATTGAATGAGATCTAAATTTCACTTTTCTGATGTAATTACAGCTGAATTAATATATATATATATAGGTAAATTTGTGAAGTCATATTTTTAAAAATCCATGGAATAAGGGTCTTTGGATTTGTACTGGTTACTTTTTCAGTTTTGGTACCCGAAACTGATAACAGCAAAAAACCTGAAACTACGACATTTTAAAATCGTACGAACCTTGGCTATCGTCAGCAAATATTGTTCCATTTTTTTCTTCCTGATTATATAATGTACATAATCTAGTATTCAATAAAAAAAAAAAATCAGTAAGTTGTATATCCAGTAGTAGTCCGTGGAATTTAAGTGATCTTACTTAGAGCTTGTATGTGACAAAGTATAAATTTAAATAGCTATCCAGCCGTGTATGACTTGGTTCGTCAGGCTGTTTTGTGTTGATTGACTAGTTAGAAATGACGTTCACTTAAAAAGTTATATAGAAGATGATTATCCGTAACATCAATTTAAATCTTTAAATTTCCTTTTGAGATAATTGGACGTACTTTGCTTTTAACACGAAGATAGAAAATATTTAGACACTCTCCAAATATTTGAATTGAATTCAGTTTCTTCTGCTCTAAACAGTAGAGCATAATCGACAATAATTGTAGGGAGTACTTGAAGACTTCACCCTAATGAGGGACTACAATGACCAGCCAAATCTCTGACCGACCGCTACCTTTTGATTGAAGTCGTTGGACTGATGTAGGAGGCACGAGACAGCAGAACTGCTCGCCAGACTGTGACAGAATCTCTCATTCAATATGATGCTTGCGTGTAGAATGGGAAAGGTCGGCTATATGTCAAGGGTTTGATAGGGATCAGATTGGGAAAGAGCATCTCAGAAACAGGGCGATTCGTCGGGTGTTTGCGAGCTTCCGTGGTTAGTGTCTATCAAAGGCGAAGAAAAAAAAACTGCGAAGCCAACATCGTACCACAAGACATAGGACAGGCACGCCTCATCAGAGATGTCGCACGTCATAGACTGTCGAGGTTGGTAAAACAGGAAGGGCGCAAACTGGGACACAACAGTAGACTTGTATAGTGTGCACAGTCCATCGTACAGTGTTAAATCGGGCCTCTGTAGCATTCCTGTCCTACACTGGCTGCAGCGGCCGTACGTCATGATCAATAACGGCTGTAATGGGCACGTGCCCATCGTCATTGGACCTCAGAGCAATGGAAAAACGTTGCTTGTCCGATGAATCACGATGCTTCCTTTGTCTTTTGATAGCCGGGTCAGATTTCGTCATCCATGGAAACAGCTGCTTGATACGTGCACAGTAGGTTGGCAACAGGCTGGTGATAGCTCCATTATGATTTGGGAACCCCTTCACATAGGCATCAATGACCATCCCGGTAATGCTTGGGAAGTACACCATGATTGCTCCTAGCTATCAGCAGGTCATTGCTGATCATATACACCCATTCATATCTACCATATTTCCAGCTGGTAGTGGCAGATTGCTGCAATACAATGCTCCTTGTCACAAGGCTAACACATGCTGCATGGATTCAAGGAGCACCGTTGTGAATTTCAATTGCTGCAATGGTTTCCAAAGTTGGGGCACGGTAGCTCTGTGGTACAGCGCTTACCTCTCATGCGTCAGGTCTGGTCCGATCCCCTGTCCAAGTAACTTTGTGGCGAACAACATCGTGTCTGGGTTTTCTCGGGGTACTCCCCGCCTAGCTTAGTCGCTTACATTCTCACCTTTGGTACGAGGGTGTCCGGGTTCTATTCCCGGTGGTGACACTTTTCAGGTCAGCCATCCCCAGTGAGGTTTTCCTCATTCATACCAGGCGAAATCTGGGATAACACGTAACATAATGGTCCCAGGCCGCTTCCTTCCTTCCTCATTACTTTATTCCTTTCCAATTCCCCGGGCAGTACGATCGCCGAGGAACTTCATCCGTCATGTGTGTAGCGGGCTAACAGTCATAGATGCCAAAAGCCCAGAAATCTTAATTCTTAATCCTAATTCTCGGGGTATTCTCACATTCTCATCCCAGCAATTCTTCCACCAACATTCGCTTGATTTAATCATGCGTCTCCCTTAGCCCAAAGGAGATAATTGTGGGACGTTAAACTGAAAAATTTTTGGCTCTCAAACTCAGCCGATCTTAACCCAGTTGGGACACTTTTCGGATGCAATCTCCGATCTCGCCGCTCCTCCCTCTCCGCGTAATTTACAGAAATTGAGTGACGAATGTATGTGTATGCACGCGCACATAGATCTGGTACGCCATTCCTCCAGCCCTTACCGAGGTATTTGTTTCCATGCCAGACCGCATTGCTGCTGTCCTGTGAGCCAAAGTGAACATACCAAATGTAGGGTAGTTATAATGTTCTGGCTGGACAGTGTATAACAAAATATTATGTGAGACGAACAAGTGTTTAAAAATATACTGTAGTTAAGCTCCTATTGGAAAAAGTAAGTTTGATGTAAAAAGTGAACAGAATACATAGTTGCATTGTGTGTATATATATATATATATATATTCGAAGAATTGTGAAGTATGCGTTCAAATTTTCATTAATATGTTAACCAATGAGAAGAGAATTGTAAACCAAATAACTAATTTGTATTTAAATTTATATAGTCCCTTCTAATGTGAACATTCCTATTTATATAAACTTCCTTTTTTTATTGCAGTTGACGAGACGAATATTAACCTGAGAAAAGCAATTTTAAGGTGTACACTTACACTTAGATATCTAAAAAAAAATTAAACTTGTATTCAACCACTTTTCCAATAGAAATTACCTTGTTACAACACTTCCCTCAATGTTCTGCATATATGAAATCCCTGAATTAACCTGGTTCGATCGCAGTTCGGCTTTATGATGGACAAACACCATGTATTTGGGTTTTGTCTGGGTTCTCTTGTTTTCTCCCACTTTATTCATTCCATCATTTCATTCATTTCTCATCACTGCCTCCTTTAGCATACCCGGCATAACCGTGGGGCGTAAAACTGAAATATGTCATTTTCCCTGACTGAACGTGTAATTTTTCTTCCGGTTTCCGCTTCGATTAGTCTCAAAACTGCTGATGTCCCCATCCCTTAACCTGAAGTCTATAAGGAAGCACACAAACTTATAACGAAACGAACTTCAAAAGAGAGAGAACGAAAGCGAATGCTGCATACTATTCACATCGAGTAGCGTTATACAGGGTGTTAATGAACTGTACCCACAAACTGTAAGAGGTGATTCCCCACGTCAAAATAAGAGAAAAAGTTCATATGGACCTATGGCGAAAAGTGCATAGTTTCTGAGCTAGGACTGTCCAAAATCGCGAAAAAGCAAAATTCCAATAGGCCCTATTTCGAATTCCAGAAACTGTGGATGGTGGTTCTTATCAGCGTAAAGGAAGCCACGCATACACAATCCAAAAGTGCATATTTCATCAATTGTCAATAGGTGTAGAGGGTATTTCCTAAAGGGTGTAATTTTCAGACATGCTCTCAATACAGTTTTCAGATATACCCTGATTTCAAGAAGGGTCCAAAGTAGGCGGGAGGTAAGCCTTGACAACAATGAACGGAGGGAAGTCGGAAGTGTTAGGAACGGACAGTTCCATGCTTTTTTGTTTGGAAATAACATGTGATGCGATGTATTTCGTCACGGTATATTTCACGTTTTCTTCACTTATAAGCGTGAAAGAAAACATCGCAGCATGCGTTTCCCGAGTACGAGAGACAGTGCTGCTGACGATCATTAACATTTCCGATATCGCGCCAAAGGATTCCGTTTTCACTGCTATCAAGGCTTATCATTTGCCTACTTTGGACCAATCATAAAGTCAGAACACGTCTCAAAATTCGGTTTATGATATGTCTGGCAATTTCACTCTGCAGGAAATACTCTGTACACTCATTGAACATTATGGTGAAAAGTGCATAGTTTCAGAGCTAGGGCTGTCCAAAATCGCGAAAAACCCAAATTTCAAGAGGCCCTATTTCGAATTTTAGAGACTGTAAATGGTGGTCCTTATTAGCGTAAAGGAAGTCACGCATATGCAATCCAAAACTGCAAATTTCATCAGTTTCATATGAACTTTTTCTCTTATTTTGATGTTAGGAATCACCTCTTACAGTTTGTCAGTGTAGTTCATTAACATCCTGTATATACAAATACAATCGCCAGAAGTTAATTCACTATTTCCAATTGAAGTACTGAATTCCTATCTAGTTTAGAGATCTGCCGTACTTCCACAAAATGTAACGAAACTTATCATAACCAATAACACAATAATAATAATAATAATAATAATAATAATAATAATAATAATAATAATAATAATAATGTTTCCTACAGTGATTTACAAAGAATATTAACTACAGAATAGCTCTGAAGTTAAGGAACCAATGGAATAACTGATAAACAGTACTTAACGAACATACGTGATCCAAATGCCCTTCTAACAACCTCCATGTTTCAATTTCCTTTAACTACGAGCGTCCATTGAAACTGTTTCCTTTTCTTGGAGATGAACCTTTTATTGCTAAGTGGGCAATACGCGTCCTCAGGTTTGTTTCCGGTGAGGTTCTTGACTCTGATAAAATTTAAATAGTGGTTTGAATCCCACTTTGAAACGTGGGTTCCATCTATATCTTGTGCTGAGAAGAGACGTGAAATTCCAATCCACCAATAAAAGACGAACTGGATCCGAGTTTTCACAGAATATACCACAAATGTTAACTTTTCCCGTAAAAAATCCATAAGATTGTGGCCCTGATCGATGTGCCAATTTCACAGGCCTCCTCTCAATGTGGCTTCTGAAAATATTGTCATCCAAACAAGATGTCATTACAATAGTACTTCCGTTTCCGTAGCTTATAACCACTCCAAGCTTTAGAAAAAAAAATTCAGAATGTATGTGGGAGAGAAGCTCACTTTCTGGTACATGTTCGCTTCCGAACACTCGACCGTATTCCTTTCCATTATAAGAGTTGATGATCCGGTTACCCAATTCAATCCTAAAATGCTATGTCTGATGGCTCAATCTTAGTAACCCTTATTGTCATAAGGGAGGTTCAGGTTCAGCTTTAACACTACCAACCTCATAATATGGGTTAAAAAACGTGTGGGGGGGGGGGGGCGAATGCGAGACAAGATTACATTTATACATAAATATTTAAAAACATATTGAGAATTTACATTAATAAAGAAACGTCTTACATTTTTTCATTGTAGACTTATTGTTTATACGATCGTGGAAAAAACAACTTCAAACACAACTTTGTTTTTCTCTTTTGAATTATAATAATCGAAATGTATCATCTGCGCTCTGTTCTGAAAACCTAGCAAGTGTATTTTTACTAATTTTATAGCCACAATTTAACTAGCAAACTCTTTCGAAACTGAATTTATGCAGGTATAATTTAATGATATCTTAAACTTTCCAATTTTTGCTTGCATATTTAAAACTGCTTGACAGCTGTAGATCAAATCTATATTTAATTAAAAATTTCCTCTTTTTCTGCACTGTTAAGTTTGATAATGGATAAAAATCTATGGGAAACATTTGAAGATAATGAAGATGTTAGATTGTTATCTCTGAGAACAACGCGTCACTCTTCCTGGATCTGTCTCTCCGTTTAGTCCCGTCTTACCCGGAGTGCCTCAAGGGAGCATGCTGGGTCCACTTTCATTTTTGTTGTATATGGACGGCTTGTCTAGCATCTTCTCGATCTCATCATCAAATATATTGCTTTTCGCTGGTGACTGTAACTCTTCAGAGTCGTTAACGCTGTAGACACTACAAGTTGACATGCTGTGTAATAGGTGATCTACCAGGAATCTGTCTGTAAACCCCAATAAATGTACTACAATATCTTTCTCCTTAAAAAAGAATGTTCTTCGACAGATATATAATGTTCATAATGTACCTATCAAGAGAGTTTCATCTCAAAAGAACTAGGTGTTGTTTTTGATGACACTCCCTACTTTGAGGATCATATTAGTTCGATATCACCCAGAGCTATAAACGACTTGGTCTATAGATTTCCGGAAGGAGTCACAAACCTCTTAAATGAACAGATGTCCCAAGAACAGCAGGGAGAGTTTTGAGGACTTTCCAGATTCCAAATATATATATATATATATAAAAATTAATTTCAAATAACCAAGAAATTTCGTCGTTTTTGTCACTCATCAAACACTGCCCATGAAAATCTTAAACACCCATTTTATTCTTTGAAATGATCACCATGACATGTTCCCAACGAGACACAAGCTTATAAATGCCCTTTTTGAAATAAATTATTTTTTTCTGACAACCTTTGTGACGTGGTCGCATTTTCGGAACTGCTGTTCCCGAAGGTGGTTATCCATGGCAAAAATAGGTAATAGTCCGATGGGGCAACGTCTGGGGAATAGGGCGGATGCGGCAGAACTTCCCCACTGCTTCTGGAGAAGTGCAGTTGTGACGAGGCTGTTATGTTTTTTTCCGCTTTCTAGATATTAATAGTCTACTATGCCAGCGCTGGTCCACCAAACACACATCATTACCTTCGTTTGGTGAGCATCCGGTTTAGCGGCCAATGGGACCAAACGAGAAGTTGACCAATGATGTGTTCTCTTCCGATTATCATATATGATCCATTTTTCGTCACATGTCAAGATTTGGTTCAGGAACTAGGCTCTGTTATGGCGCGACAGCAACAACAAACAATGTTCAACCATTGGAGCTAGTTTCCCTCGGACAGGACATGAGGAACTAACTTGCTTAGCTTCCGTGTCATCCTGAGGTTATGAAGATGTGATCGAATGGTTTCATCAGATACACCAAACCTATGTACAAGCTCCTAGCAGGTTTGATGAGGATTCTGCTTGATTTCCTCCTCCAGCTGGACTTTGATGTAGGTGGATGGGTGACCAACACGAGGCCTGTCTTCAAGGCTCTCGTCTCCGGAAGAAAAGCGGCTGAACTACTTTTGAACATTCCGTTCACTCACTGACGTCTGTCCAAACGCAGATCATATTCTTCTATCGGCCTCGGCAGCTGTGTTTCGTAATTTGTACTTGTAAAGCAAAATAAGCCTCAAAATCTCCCTTTCCATCGACATGTCCTTTCGAAGATTGCGCTTCCTGCAAATCGATAGCGAAACGTACTGTGCACTGAATAACTCTGTAGTGAATAAGGTTTGAAAGGAATGTAAACATATGACGTCATGAGAATCAAGTTGACCACAACAAAAGTAACTATTCTCACAGACACCGTACGGACTTTCTTGGTTACCTGATAAACTAATGTGTATCAATATGTTGTGCTAGAAAAAAGTTGTTAGCAGGTACAATAATGGATATTCTCTATTCATAGTCCCATTATTGTCAGATCTCTTCCTCGCAAGCTGAGAATAATGTGCACTATGTCGCCAGTTCACCATTTACTTCCAAGAAAGATTTATTGTTAATGTGATTCACCAGGGTTGGCTGGTTTAAACCAAGGTGGTTTAAACCAGCTGTTTTTTTTAAATGGATTAAACCAAAAAAAAAAAAAAAAAAAAACGAAAAAATGCTTTAAATCGTGTGAACTTAATGGTGACGTTTCCACATATCAAACCATCCGCATTACGTTTATCTACTTTTTACCTTTTAATCAAGGGGTTCCGTGTTCAATTCTCGGTCGAACCACAACCCATCTTTCAAGTGTAAATCAAGTAGCGATTCGAGGTGTGCCTTTAAGCGAAAGTCTTCTCCGTGATAACCTTGGTATTTCATAAGGATGTTCAGCCTAAACATACGAAATGAAACCAAATTATATATTTTTACTTGAATGTATGCCTATTGTTTTATAAAGAAGCCAAGCTTGCCTCTTGTTGATAGAAATTGACAAAATTTATCAACTGCCTACGTAGCTTCCAACATCAACTTGGATTTGACTTTAATTTTATTGAATGATTTCTACATACCAAGTTTGTAATTTAATACCCCAGTTTTAGCGTGGTGATTATATGTTGACCTTAAAATTTTACAAACAAACACATTTAAAGTAATAACAGGATTCCAGTGGCTAAGGCGGGAGTTTCCCGATGGCTAAGGCGGTATTTTCCTGGTTTATATATAATTCTACTTGTGTAACTGTTTATCTTTTTGGCCTTTTGAAATGACTCTTGACAATTATATTAACAAGTACGTCTATGTAAAGATCAGTACAACTTATTTTTATCAGGAGTCCATCGTGATTGAGTCAGCAATCGCATTTGTGACCAATTAGTCCCGGTTTCATGTCCAAATGGACAGTTTCTCTTGGATGTAAGTAGAGAAGCAGTTTGGATTCCGCTTTAAGCTTATGTGACCCTTTCCAGCATAACCTTGTTGTTGCATAATACCGCCAAGACGAAACAAACTTATTTCTGTCCATATCTAATATAAATACATAGAGTAAATTATTTAAACCAAAAAAACCTGGTTTAAACCCGAAAAACCTGGTTTTATGGTTTTTTCAATAAAAACCATTGGTTTTTGCCAACTCTGTGATTCCCTCATGTTAATTATATCCACTTTTTTATTTTTACCAACATTTTCTTAGTACTTTTCCGTCAAGCTAATATTCTACCGTCTTATCCATACTCATATTTCGAAAACTTCTAGTTGTATCCATGTTTCTGAATCGTCGGTACAGTTTCCTATACAAAATAGTTGTTCAAAGATTCGAAAATCTCGTACCATTTTAATTGTACAAGGTAACCAAAAGGTAAAAATATTAACTGGTTAAAGTTTATTACTTTCCAGAACAGGGGCAATACGAGAGCTTAAACAAGGAATCCGAGCCGAGCCAAATTTTCGATGCAAAAAAAAAAAAAAAAAAAAAAACAGGTCTTTATTGCTCTGTAAATTGATTTTGTAGGAAGTATCTATAACAAGAACTTATACCCTTTCCAGGTTCATGATGTCAAGGACATCAAAAGGTTCCCAGTGCCATGGTAAGACTTCATTTAAGAAGGTTAGCTCCAGGACCCATTCCTGCGGGATTGGCTAGTCAAACGTGAAAGAGATGTTTATAATGCAGGTTGCCGATTTTTCCCTCAGGCTATTGTTCATGTTGCCAGTATTGGACGCCAAGCGTTAATTAGCCATATGGAGGGGAAGAAACAGACAAAACAGGGAGAGATCCTGTGATTTGTCCAACCTTCACACATTTACAAGATGATCACAAACACCAAGTTCAGCTTCTTCATCAGGAGTGAAAAGTCGAGAAACTAACACTGTTTCATGTTCAGCATCTTTTGATCTTCACTCAAGTGCCTTCAAGAAGTGTCTGTTAAACAGTGATGTTACTAGTGCGGAAATTAAATAGTCATTTTCATTTACAAGTAATTGACAAACACAAATCCTTCCGTTCTGCGGAGAAGGAGTAAAATTATTTCCCCCACTTGTTCCCAGATAGTGAAATAGCAGCAAAAATGCAACTGGGCCGTACTAAGATGGGTTACATAATTTTCTTTAGACTAGCACCACATTTCAAAAGGGAACTTTTTAACACAACACACACACAATGTGCGATAACAGTCCCTTTGTTATTGCGTTCGATAAGTCACTTAGCAAAGTGTTTCAGAAAAATCAAATGTACGTCAGTGTCAGCTTTTGTAACACTAGTAAGGGAGAGGTGTTTTCTTATCTGACTACAGCTTTTCTTAGACGAAGTAGAGCTTCAGACCTCCTAGAAGCATTCATTGACCCTGTGAAACCCCTTGATGTCAAAAATATCATACAGGTTTCTATGGATGGAACAACGGTGAATTTAAAGTTCCTTCAGGAATTTAATTCATTTCTAAAATCAGAAGAATGTGATTCTTATCCTTTAAACTTAGGCTTGCATACATTAAATAATGCTTTTAAAGTTGGTATGCTTGCAGCAGATTGGGATATAGTAAAGTTTTTGCGTTCTTTGTACAATTTATTCAAGAACATTCCTGTAAGGAGAGCTCTCTATATATACTGAATTAGCAAGTTCCGATATGTTCCCGTACAAACATTGCCCTGCCCGTTGGTTATAAAATGATAAACCAGCACGGCAAGCTCTTGATATGCTTCCCTACCTCAGATAATTTATGGAGCAGTTATCTTTGAGAGATGGTAGCAAACAGTCATGTAGCAGTTACGAAGTAGTAAAACATTGTCTTAGAGACTCAATGTTAGGCCCAAACTAACTTTCTTTAAAACCGTAACTAGTGACATTGAACAATTTTCACAGATTTTCAGAGTGAGACCTTTTAGCTCCCTTCCTATACTCAGAACTGCACAGTAGAGAAAGAAAGAGAGAGTGAGTGAGTGAGTGTGTGTGTGTGTGTGTACGAGAGGCTTTTCCGTAAATGTGTGTTGTTAACATGACAGAAGAGACTTTGGTTGCACAGAGAACTGTGTATGACACTGTCAGATACAATGGGGAAGTCAGCAACGTAAAAATCACAAAATCTCTTATAAATGCTGTTTCTCCTGCTAGACAGAATCAAGCTTCTTTGGATGAGAAAAGGAAGAAGCAAGAATGTGAAGATAAGAAAGACATTAACAGAAATAGAACGAAGTTGCTCAAGAGCTAAAAAGTAAAAAGGCTGAGATAGAAGACGACGCAAGGAAAGCTAAAGGTGATATTGACAGTGAACTTGAAAAGGCCTATTCAAAACTCTCATGAATTTTTGGTGTATGGATCAGTAAGAAGCTGCAGTGACATAATGTTCTACAGTTCTTCCCTTTATGACGAGAATATTTTTTTTGAGAGAGAGAGCCGAAAATTCTAGTTACTTAATTTGTTAAATCTGTGCATATTCACTTGCTAATTAATTTAGGTAAACATGGAACATTCAGAGCAATCTATTCAGAATTTGTTTTATGTTTAGATTCTCTCTCTTTTTTTTTCTTTCTTTCTGGGGTGGGGGGAGAAGAGAGAGAAAATATTCTAGTAGTTAGTTGATCTGTTGAATCTATGCACATTCGTTTGATGTACTATATATAAATGATATATACCTACCTGTACAGATCTTCGAGCAATGTGGAATTTATGAAACAACGTTCATACAGAAGTCCTTGAATCATGGTATGATGATGTTGGAAAACCTGGAAATATGCGTGAATTTTATCTTGCCGTTTGAGTGGGCACACTGCTTTATTTCCTTTCAGTAGGATCACGTAAAATGGAGACTTGCTGTGCAGAAAACTGGTATCCTCTACAGAAAAAGGAAAGTAACGAAAGGAATAAGGGAGTGGTAGTCTCCTCAGTTTAAAGTAGCTAGAGTATTACACATATATAATATAATATAATAAAATATCTCGGAGAAGTGAATCACGAATTGCAGAGAGATTACGTTGAAGAAATCTGAAAATTCTATTATCCTGCTCTTTACCTTCGAGCCTGTCATTATTATAGGGTTTTCATTCAAATTTAAATATATAGTTTCTAAATTTGATCTTCAGTTCATCATTGTTCCTGGACCCAGTATTTAGAAATATTGCCCGTAATTACAAATCCATTGGTATACCATTAGCGTAAGTACCAGCAGACCATTGGAATTCTGGATGATCTGAACATTACGTGCAATCATGTTCAAACAATTCACCTTTGAAGAATGTTCATTTATCTTACGATGTGTTAACATCGGTAGTAGTCGCTCTTAAGGAAAAATTAGAAACCAATTAATGAGAATGTTCAGAATAAATAGGTAACTAATTTATTGAATGTTATTTCGTTGATATAATACATAATATTTTCGACGTTTTGATGATATTTTTTCATTTATTGTAAAAATCTTCTGATCGTGACTTACTTGGGTAGGAAATAAAATAGTAATGCCTTATCGAGTAGTAATGAGTTGGTAAGTACATAAGGTGTCAAGCATTTTATTTTTATTTCTCCAGTTGAAAGTGTCATTTACAAAAACCACATAACATGGTTTAAAATTACATGGAACTTGAGACTACAGTAACATTTTCTTCCATGTATGTGTTATGACAAAATAAACATGAAACTTAGTGCTAAACTTGTGCATCAGGTGCACTACGTAGGTGTTTCTATATTTAAAGTACAAACAATTTCAGAATTTTCTTGCAGGTATGAACGAAATTATCGTCAGAAACTAAACTGTCTCTGTGTTGCTTCCACACATTTAAATTGTGTGGCAAAGTGTCAAATGAGACAAACAGCAAATTCTGCCGCTTTTGCTTCCTGAGACACTTCTTGTGTGTCGTAGGAATCTCACGGTGGGAACATCGTTTTGTACGTAACACAAGGGAAGCAAACTTACCTTAACGCCTCAAAATACTGTAGTAAGAATTTGGTTTGAACGATACTTTCTGATAAGCAGACATGGAAACTACCAAACACCAAGCTAACTCTAAATAAAGAAAATTTGTGGAATTCAAGATGGAAGCAAAGTGAAATCTTGATCACGTCGAAATACAGAAATCCTTATTTAAAAACGCTCATGAAATCTGAAAAACATAAGGTTTTCATGTGTTAACGGTATAATGTTGATCCTAAGTAATTTTAAGTATTATACTATTGTTCATTTTATATATGAATTTATATGTAGCTAACACTTCAATTTCTGCTTTTTGATGCTGTGGATTGTTTGCGCATGTGTGAATCGGTTTACGTATATTGGTTAAGTGTGTAATTTGGAAATAAAGGAAATTAACCTCAGTAATTAAATTCTATTTTTTTCTGTTGGACTGGTAGGCATTTCAAAAGTTTTTGCTATTTCAATATAGATAGTAAGCTACAGCTATAAAGAAAATGGCCACTTGAATTTTCTTGTTAAGACTCTCTACTTTCAACTTTTCAATATATTTCTTTGAAATCAAGGAAATATTTGTAAGAGGTAAAAATTATTTTCTAATGCAGTTTCATCTGAGTAAGAATCTAGAGCTTACAAAAGAAACGTAAGTGGCCATAGTTTTTTGAAGTATGTATGAAGGAAATCGCGTTACTGTTGTAAAATTGAATTGTAGTACTACATAATACTACAAGCATGTGAAGAAATACTAGAAAGAATCAATATTGTGAACGCTTTGAAATTGGTAACTTCAAGTTATCTATATTTCATTTAACATGAACTTGAAAGCTTATTGCTTTCCAATACTGAATCTGTGTTGCATGAATGAGTTGGTATAGTGCTAATCGTCATTATGTTCAAGTGTACCCCGTTCTTCGGACGATCTTAACATTATTTATGCCTTTTCTAGAATTTCTTGTTATAACTGCAGTAAGACAGTGGTCGAATTTATTAGTCCCGAAGTATGTGAAATCTTAAAAATTACAAGTGTATTTTTTCTGACTGAAAACTTTCAACCTGCATGCCTTGTCGTACCTGTGAAACTAGTTAGTATAGTTTGTTTAATAAGTGCTTTAAAAATGTGAGTATGAACCACATCGTTATATGAAATGTGTGCATAACAACGTGTTTGAAAACCCACTATTACGCATTGTATTAAAGAGTTCTACGTATTAATATAGAAATGTGTCCAGATGTATATTGTACTCGTTATTACGCGACTGCATTGCAGTACTTGTATTGTGAAAATAAGAATTACGTTACACGTAAATTCTCTGCTCCATGATACACCATTAGACATATGAAACATGTGCATTGGCGTCTGGTACCTTAATGTGTGATTAAAGTTTTATCTGTCTGTCTATCTATAGATAGATAAAACATCAGTTGAGCCTATTTACTACATCCATTGTGTACAAAATTGCATGAATGATACCAAAATATAATTACGCTCATTCCATCACCTAAAAGTTCATAGTTTTACACCAACTTTCTAATTGCAAGTTCTCTTGACTCAATTCTTTCCAGCTCTGGTACGTGGTTTGCAAGTTTTGTATACCATTTCATCATTATTAATAGGAATTTTTGTGTCATTGCTTTGTAAACAATTTTTGCGCTTGAAGCCTGTTTTCACATTGAGTATTAATTTAAGCTTGTATCTGCTTATCGAAAGATTCTTAGAATATTACTATGTGTAGCTGGGAAAAAGTACCTTTTGTTCACGCTAGGACATCACTGACAGAAAAATAAGAAAGAACAAATTAGTGACAGGATGGATTATATTTTACTCATTTGAAGGAAAGTAAATTGCAAAAAAGTGTTACGTGCAGAGGAGTGTTAATACTTCTCCATCTTT
This sequence comes from Thermobia domestica, assembly GCF_964235325.1. Taxonomy (NCBI): domain Eukaryota; kingdom Metazoa; phylum Arthropoda; class Insecta; order Zygentoma; family Lepismatidae; genus Thermobia; species Thermobia domestica. The sequence continues at coordinate 91,125,441 of NC_137470.1, forward strand.
GGTTCCGGAGTATTAATAATGTACACATTATTCCCACAGAAGTTTCTCTGTACTATTTCTGAAAGTAGGAGATGGATGATGATAGTTCCTGCTATATTTGGTTTGTGTTTCCATCTGAAGAATAACTTCCGTCAAAATGATGAATAAATGCTAGCATGTAACACAAGTACAGGGTGTCCAATATACAATGCAACCCGGAGTTTGGGATAGTAGAACTTTTGAACCTGAAGTTATACACGAATAATGGTTATACCAAAATGAAGCCTTTTTCATGCATATATTTTTAAATTAGGAAGCAACGATTGAAGTACACTAGGAACCACACAATGTTGCCAGATATAACCAAAGATTTTTTTTCTGCAAAACATGTAAATTGACTTATAACTCATACGTATAGATGTTCTGTCGTTAATTTTCAGTTTGTTTATTTGGATTAGCTTGGAAATTATTGTGCAGAAAAAAGAATTTTTCATTTCCACCGATAACTAATCGGATGAGGCCTCTGTAAGGGGGAACTAGGAAAATCGTAGTTTTCATAAATTAACACTCTGAATTGGCAACTTTTCTGCTGTTTCAGTGCATCAAAAGGTGTGTTAATGATCTGTCTACATTATACAATTCCTGAAAACAATGAAAAACAAACTTTGAAATTATTATGATAAAACGTTTACTTATATGCACCCGGCAACACTGCTACTATCAGAAATGAGTTACGAGCTCTACAGTGGATGCTGGGAGTGTCCCCTGTTTTGATTCAAACACTAGTTCACACGTTTCACCAGGTTGGCAGTAACTTTACGAAGATTAGAAGTGTTAATGTTCTCATTAGCACTGCGAATGTTCGTTCCCAGTTCGAGACTTGATCTTGTATACCTCTTGCTTTAAATAGCCCCATAGAAATGAATAGCAGTGTTGCCGGGTGCATGTAAGTAAAAATTTGATCATGATAATTCCAAAGTTTGTTTTTCATTGTTTTCAGGAATTGCATAATGTAGACAGATCCTTAACACACCTTTTGATGCACTGAAACATCAGCAGGATTGCCAATTCAGAGTGTTAATTTATGAAAACTTCGATTTCCCTAGTTCCCCTTTACAGAGGTCTCATCCGATTAGTTATCGGTGGAAATGAAACATTCTTTTTTCTGCTCCATAGTTTCCAAGCTACTCCAACTAAACAAACTGAAAATTAACGACAGAACATCCATACGTATGAGTTATGAGTCAATTTACATGTTTTGCAAAAAAAAAAAAAAAAAAAAAAAAAAAAAAAAATGATTTACACCTTCGGTTATATCTGGCAACATTGTGTGGTTCCTAGTGTACTTCATTCGTTGCTTCCTAGTTTAAAAGTATATGCATGAAAAAGGCTTCATTTTGGTATAACCATTATTTGTGTATCACTTCAGGTTCAGCAGTTCTACTATCCCAAACTCCGGGTTGCATTGTATATTGGACACCCTGTATTACAACACGTGATATATATATATATATATATATATATATATATATATATATATATATATATATATATATATATATATATATATATATATATATATATATATATATATATATATATATATATATATATATATACAGATGATCAGAAAAATGGAAACACCTGTAGTTGGCAACCCGTCAGATGTATGGGTTGGCAGTGGTGTCGTGGCGCCCGCAGCGCCGGACCGCTGGTGGTGGTATGACTTAGGTCGGTCTCCATACTACGTCAGGCGCAGTGGAACAGCAGTGTCCAGTGGCCGCAGCAGACGGAGGTAGTGTAAAATGGGAGACCTCTCAGATTTTCAAAGAGGGCAAATGGTTGGTGCGCGGTTATGTGGAGTGAGTGTGACGGCAGTGGCTACTGTGTTAGGTGTGTCGCGTCGCACAGTGTCGAAGGTGATGACGGCCTACACAACACACGGGAAAACCACATCGGGGAAGCGGAACAGTGGGCGGAAGAAAATCATGAGTGACAGGTCACGCCGGGTATTAAAGCGCATTGTCACGCAGAACCGTCGTGCCACTGCGGAGCAAGTGACGGAGGAACTCAATCAGCACCTCCCCCACCCTGTTTCGATAATCACAGTCCGCCGCGAATTACATGACATGAACTTACGGGGTCATGTTGCACGGGCCAAACCGCTCATCAGGGACCATGACGCTTTCGCACGCCGCAAATGGTGCCGCGACCATGCAACTTTTACCATTGAGGACTGGAAACGTGTGATATGGTCAGATGAGTCATCCTTCACCCTATTCCCAACCACGGGCCTTGTTTATGTGTGGAGAACGCCCAAAGAAGCTTATGATTTGCAGTGTCTCCCCCAACTGTGAAACATGGCGGCGGCTCGGTGATGCTGTGGGTCGCCATATCATGATTTTCATTGGGTCCTGAGGTCACACTTAGCGGACGAATCACTGCCAACGATTATGTCGCAATTTTAGGAGACCACTTGCATCCTATGGTCCAGATGTTCCCGGACAATGACGCTATCTTCTAGGATGATAATTCACCCATTCACACAGCTGGCGTTGTTGCAGCGTGGTTTGAGGAACATCGGGATGAAGTTCAACACCTCCCCTGGCCCGCACAATCCCCAGATCTCAACATAATTGAACATCTGTGGTCCGTCTTGGAAACACGACTCCGGCGACGATTTCCACCTCCATCCTCTCTCACAGAACTGGCCGATGCCCTGCACGAGGAATGATGTAAAATTCCACTTGCTACCATTCACGACCTCTATGCCTCCATCCCACGTCGCATGAAGGCTGTTCTGAAGGCCAAAGGTGGCCCGACACAATATTAATCTGGTAAGTTGCAATTTCGTTCAGGTGTTTCCATTTTTCCTGATCACCATCTGTATATATATATATATATATATATATATATATATATATATATATATATATATATATATATATATATATATATATATATATATATATATATATATATATATATATATATATATACCCTCTATCATTGTTTCGTAGGACGAGCACTTATCACATCTGAAATTTAGATTAGAAATAATTTTTAAATATTACATGTGCATATCACTATCTACAAAGTAGTGTCCCTGAAAGGCTTTCACTGTATCATATGTTCAATATGATCCTTGTTTTGTTGAACAACCTCTTCAAGACGGGCGTACACCTTTCGCACCACTGTGCAGCACTTGTCTTCGTGTCGCCACACAATTGAACTATTCAACCTCGCCATTTCCATGTTTCCTCTCTTGTATGGGGAAGGCTTCCTTGAAATAATTCCACAGTAAAAAGTCACAAAGGTTTAAATCTGGATTTAAAGGTGGCCAAAAGAAACCTCCATTGTAGCCTTTTCAATTTGTCGGGTTCCAATAGCTTGTGTAATATAGTAATTTTATATGGATACAAGTTCAACTCACTATGTAGTTTTTTTTCTTTTTTTTTTTCTTTGAACTGAACTACGAGAAATCTTCACTTGCTGTAAAGCACGTCGTGTGCCTTCGCTGGGCTCGGTGTTGTCAACACGGGCATTCAGAAAATAGCTAAATGATGCACAAAATCTAGCTGAGAATGCCTAACTTTAAAATTGTAGCTAAAATTATAGCTAGCAGAATTTAACAATAAAGCTATACTTTACATATATACAAAAAGTGCCATACTTCTACTACACAAGCAAACACATCATGAAAATTCTCATTCGTAGCTTGCTTAAGCATTGAAATTAGCTATGGGAGCGGGGAATGTCCAGAATCGCGATTTGCCGTAAGACCGAGCTAGTAAGTGAAACACATAAAGAAACGTGAAATAAATTGTATTAACGGTAATGTAAGTTCTATAATAAGGAGACAAATTATCAAAATAACAAGTAATATTTAGTTTTGTTTTTATTCGTAATATTCGACATTTTCACATTGACTTTAGCCCGTAGAACGTAGTTTAATCATTAGCTATAATTTTGACCAATTATGCGTTCAAAGATGCCAATATCTAGTTATTTGTGTTCACCAGTAGATGAATTCATTTTCCAATCGAAACTTCTTAGTTGGCAAGCTAGCCTGGACTACGTGTTGTGGCACTTGAAGAGCCTCAGTGTTTTCTGGTGCCCGAACTGGAGTAACAAAGGTCGTATCTCTTTGTTCACGCTGCTTTTTCCTCGAACGTACGGTACAAACGAAGGATAGTATTTCTTGCTGGAGCCCACCGAGATTTGAAATGAGCTCAAAATTTTCGTTGCATATACGAAATGCTTCTCGTTCTTGGGCATAACAGCCCAACTTTTGAGCGCTACCTATCGATAAAGTATCGTTCTCAACCCTCAGTAGTCACCGGCTGACTCAAAATGATTGGAAATGGGTGACAGCGCCTAGCAATAGGTCACCAACTAGTATTTCCTAGTACTTGAGAATGTGCCTGTGTACTGTTAAGCGCCGACTACAGCTTATTTTTCTTCCATCTAAATTTCAAATGTGTCAGGTGTTCGTACGGGACCCTGTAAATTGCGATAAGCAGTCATTTTAACAGTTACGTTAATTAAAGAACTAAAGCACTTGAGGGAGGAGGGGTTATATCAACTACAATGTTCTCAAAAAGGTTAAACTCTTTGATTTCATTAGCTTGCAACCCACTCTCAGCTCTTACACACAAAATTTTATTTTGAAGCTAAGTATGTAGAAACATTCAATGTAAACTTGTTGAGTTTTGTTACTATTTAACCTGCCACGTATGATTGAAAGTTGTGAAGCGTTTTAAAGTGAGTGGCTAATGTGTTTGATCATGACTGAATTCGAGTTATTAAACATTAACCTTAGTTTTGAGAGCTCTCAGCTTATGCTGTAAAGATGTGTGTTGGTAATAGGTTTCCCAAGGACAGAAGTTCTTGAACACGACTTACATATTCCGAAGCTAAATTTTTTTTCAAGTATTAATCGTAGTCTGATTTAAACACGTTAAGCCGGTCGGTGGTAGCATTACCACTAGTGTTGAAATGCTTGCGTGTGAAGTATTTGAGTTCGACAAAATTTATCATTTTAAGGTATAAAAAGTTAACAATAGGAAAGGAAGTTTGTTTTGTAGAAGGTCAAGAGGTCTGGCGAACACAGTGGGTAAAGTTCCATATTGGAATGCGGGTAACTTCTATATCGTCAGTTGTGCACGTAGTTGTATAACATGATATAAACTTTCCTGATGATCAATCTTGAACGAGATTGTATAATTTTTAATGCATTTTGTCAGTTTCCTAAAGATATTTCTTCGCCGCGATGGATTGATGTACAGTGATTATTTCATAGGTGTCCCAACACAGAAACTTTGAACAAATGGCGTGCAAAAGTAATTACACTACGAAATTACTGGTAACCCATGTTGAGCCCTATTGGAGAAATGCTCAAGGGGAATTACGCAACTCCGCGGTTTTGCACCCAGGTCACCTGAAATAAACACTTCGTACATACTGAAAAGCTATAGTAAACCAATTCTATGAAGAACTTCTCAGTTTTTATGAGCTTCTTTTAGTTCAGTATCTGCTTCCCATAGGTCTTGCTCATGAGAAACGTAAAGTAGAATTCAAAATGCCAATTTCTCTGGTGCTCGATCAGTTTGTGCAGCGCACATCTGACAACTTTTTCACCTTTTTTGATACTTACAGATGCTACGCTAGAGTCGTATCATCCATTTTTCTTGTTTTTCGCGGATCTATTTCAGGGACTGGGTTGAGTTTTCATGAGGAAAAAGAACGAAATCTCTGACTTTACTTCTCTTCCAGGCTGAAATCTTCGCGACAGAATTTTCAGAAATAATATTACACTGTGTTTCCACTGCCTTTAGCCCATATTTCAGTACATTTCATTGATGTTTCGAGTTGTTTGTGCGGACCTGGGCCGAGTTCAGATTTGTAGATGACATCGCGATTTTCTTTTTATGGCCTGAAAATACGTGAAATCATACACAGTATAGACAAAAAGAGCAGAACATATTGTTTGAAGTTGTGTAACAAGGTATGTACGCGTAGATAGTATGTTTTATGACTAGTCATGAGTCGAAATACAACAACCTGAAATTGGTATAAATTTTGCAACAGCGCACAATAATTAGACAGATTTCAAGACCCCTAAGAAGCTTCTAAAGTGTTGAGGTTTATTAGTTACTCAAGAAGTGACGCTTGCTGCTTCCTCGGTCTTAACTTCGCAGTGAATATTGTTTTAATCAGAAAAAATGATTGTAACGCAGTTACTCGACACAACAAACTGCTCTTTTGGTGATACGAAGGGATTTATTAAGAACTAGTGAATACCGTCCTAATTTACTCATGTTGTGTTGTGTTAGGATAAAAAAAAATAATACTGAATAATAGCCAGAGCTTGGAAAGTTCCTTTTCAGAAAGGGACTTACTTCTGTTTGCTTTCCTTAACAAGAACACGTTCCATTTCTCATCCCTTAAAAACTAGTTCCTTTTATAATAACTTGAGTGGTATTCGTGTTAAAAGACAAACCCAAACTTACTTGAGGGAAATAGACGTGATTGAAGTAAACTTTGAGTCATATTTTCTTTCCCTAAACATAGCTATAAAATGAGGGTATTAAAACTAAAGAATGAAGCATACTAAACTTCGGACGTACTATGAATAGATTGATGGTAAATATTTATTTTGTTTACTTTTAAACGCGTACATCAAGATTTAGCAGTTTTTTTTTTTTTAAACTTTACTATCCATAGATCTCGATCGATCACCCATTTCTGTTCAATCCTAGTTCAAGGTTCATTTTACATACATACATACATATATATATATATATATATATATATATATATATATATATATATATATATATATATATATATATAATTTAAAAAGCTGAATCTCACTCATTGGCTCCTGTTTAAAATAATATATACCAGACGGCAACACGAAAATGAATTTACTGCCCGTAGAAGTAATCACAAGTTCGTGCCCATTTGGTTGTAAGGTGAGCAGCAAACGTGAAAGCAAGAAGTTTTATTGTACTCTACAGTATGTAGCATCTGAAGAAGGAACTAAGAGAGGTTGTTGTATCCCTGACGATTAATTTCCTCAGAATGTAAGTTTGCTGATAATTACGGAGGTTACAGAATTTTTGTGTTACTGACATTAAGGCGAAGATTTCCGTATATAAAAGTAAGACATCATAAAGGAAATTGCAGAAAGTCTCCGAATGAAGCGCATTCTTTCCTAGATTTTGTAAAAGAGACCTAAGTACAAAAAGGAAATACTGGAGGTACAAAGTACTCCACCTTTTGCATAAGGTCAAAATAAAAATAAAACTTTTTTCGCTATTTCTTTTTAATCATTCACAAATGGTGTGCAACGCCTGCGGAGACACGACGAAATATTCAGTTCACGATGTTATTGGCCACATTATACGGAGTGCTGGTCCTGGTAAATTCGTAATTAAAGAAGTAATAGCCGAAGACATTCTGAACTTCAGAACATGATGGTCTCGTTATTACAAAAGGTATGCAGCTCCTGAAGACATAAATCGGAAGCCTAGAAACGAAAGACAAATCGTATCAATTAGTACTTTCTCATTTTCTTCAGTCATGATTTTTAAAAAAAATTGCTAGTTCACAATCAACAGTTCGATTGGTCACACATTTTTCATGGCAGAGAGATCTGTGTTACCAGCACAACCCTCCTTATCTGCTCACCCAACTGGACAGGTTCCTGTGGAAGAAGTGAAAATTCAGGATATCAATTAGGATGCAGGCCTATATTTCTCATGAGTGCCAGAACTTTTATTTGGAACTTGTTCATTAGCCAACAGGACGTATTCACTACGTAGAGGAACGTACGAAAGAATGTCAGAATCTTCTTTCTTTACTATTAATGTTTCATAGCATCATGTCTCCACGATGTTATTATCTACTCAGAATGTTGATATCATACTAAGTACAGTCATAATTTCCTTTACTGTGAATTTATGCAATTCCTATTATGTTTCAGTTTCTCATATAAACTTACCTAGAATAAAAGCGTTTAGCGTTGTTACCTTTTTTTTTTAATTTATCTAATATATATATATATATATATATATATATATATATATATATATATATATATATATATATATAAAATAAAGAGAGCGTAAATTGTAGCTGCACAGAATCTCTGATATGCGTTTTAACATCAAAAGATTCTAATATAATATTTTGTGGCTCGTAAACAATAAGTTGTAAGTACCAAACCATATTTATTGTATGCAGTTTCAAGTTTAATCACTTTTTGTAATTTACCTAAAATATCTCCAATATGAGTTACACCATTGTAAAAAGAAAAATTCATTTGGTTTTACAATAAATTTGAGAGAAAAATGGCGTGGTTTTGCTTGAAATGACCCTAAGCAATAGGTTTCGTAATTTCACTGTTCCATGTTTTCAACAGTAAATTTTGTGTAAAGATAAAATTAATTTTCGGATACATATTTGTTTTTTTAGTAACTGATTAGTGTGATTTGGTTGGAAGGGGTAAAAATTTTCGTTCTCCTTGGTTTAGAGCACAAGAAACGTGATTCGTACTTCGTTTCTTTAAAAAAAAGTCTGAAATGAACGATAACCAAGGAACAGTTATCTTTTAGTATCAGTAAATAATATAAGGTCTATGCTGCTATATCGGTTGATTCTGATCATTAGGAGTGATTCAGTTACAGGATATAGGTAATGGGCTGTTAAGTAGAAACAATACATGCAAAGTATCTTCGGACAGTCGTGATAGTACCACTGTTTGTAATGTTATTCCGATAGTATATTTTTGTAATATTGATTCTTATTATAACACCTAAGAACCATTCGTTAGATAAAGACTAGTAATGACTTGTGTAGTTTTCACAAACTTTTAATGCTCGTGACTTTGAGTTTGTTGGTTTTGTTCAGGTTGGCTGATGTTGTTAAAGGAACTGCCAAGCCCAAATGTCAAAGCACATCCACAAAGGATAAGGAGGCAACCTCTACAACTACAACTACAACTACAGCTACTGCTACTACTACTACAACTACAACAACAACAACTACTACTACTACTTCTACTAGCACTTCAACCGTCACTACAACCTGTAGTTCTACAAGTCCCAGCATGGCGAGTACGAATGGGTCTTCGTCACAATGTAGGGCGTCACCGCCCCCACTCTCCCCAAAGGTTACAGAAGCAAAAACACAAACTAGTCAATCCCAGCCCCAAGAAAAAGAAGTGAAGGACGCCGGGGTTGGGAGTGACATATCCCTTAGTACAGTGACCTTAACCCCGCCCTCCTCCCCAGACAAGTAAGTTCGTTGTTGTCCTGTTGTGCAAGGCTGTTGTGTTTTCAAATTTGCCTTATGTTTGACTTTTTCTCTAACATGGGAAAGTAGGAATTTGGTTGTACTTTTAGTTCTTCTCTCTTAACCAAAGTATTCCAGAAAATAACGTAGTTACATTACTTCTCCAATTTGAATATGTATTTTAAGTTGTAATAAGGTGAACTGTGTATTTTTCTTGGGGCAAATAGGGGCAATAATAGCGTCTGCAAGATGAAATTGTGGTTTCCTTGCTGTAATAATGTACTTTTTTTTTTTTTTTTTTTAACCTGAACTCTGAAGCAAGTGACAGTGATACTTGACACATTATCTTTATAAACAAATATTACTGTCAAAAAGGTAATGAAGTGCAGTGTTCATTAGATTACTTCATATGTGGAGAATAGAAAGTTCAGGAATATGGTTAAATTAGAAATAAGTCATAGACTCAAGAAAAACTTTGTTTTGTTTAGCACAGCTTCACCTTTTCAGTAGAGTATTTTCATGTTCGCTATGCATCGCAGTAGACATTTGCTGTATTTTCTTTAGTGTCAGTGGTAAACCTTTTGTTTTCGTATGATGTAGTATTTATATTTCATCTTACATCTGTTGTGGTAGTTAAATTTATTTCAACTGCACACGAGTGTGCCATTTTGCGAATAGTTAGACATCGATTGTGAATGAAGCATGATTAGTTCCTGTTAATTTATATTTTTTGTGCCGTGGCATGTTTGCTTTATATATATATATATATATATATATATATATATATATATATATATAATATGGTCTTAAGTGTTGACGCTTTCCGTAGAGTAGAAACATTTCAGCATTGTTTTTCTATGTATTCTGTGCTATTATTTGGAATTTTTTGAACTTGTTAAATGTACAAATAATGTGAGCGTAAAGAACATAGCTGATAATAGGTAACACTTTCAGTCGCAGTTGTGACTATACGGCCTGAGAGAATCAGTTTATCTTGAATCTGTAAGATTTTTTTTTTAAAATCCCCTTAAAGTTGGGAAAGGTAGTCCTATTAACTCAAGAGGCCAACATATATGGAGATTACGTAAAAAGCAATTAGAAATACCTAGTTATCAGCTTAGTTCTGTTTTCAGTTTTGTGGTTACTTTCATATTTGGTATTGTGAACAATAGGTAAAGTTTTGTTCGTTACTGTTAGCTTTTTCTCTTTTTCTTCGAAAACTTGTACAATGTAGTTGTTTTTAGTGTATATATGTTAATTGGATATTGACATTTTATTCCTTGTAGTAATCGGTTATTTTAGCACACAAAATTTGTAAAAATATTATTTTCAGCACGCAGAAATTTTCAATATCCGAAGATCCATCTTGCATAATTCAACAAAATAACGTCTTGTTAGTTATGTAAACATTAGTACGAATAGAGTACAGATCTAAAATATTGCTTTTTGAACTCACTGTAATGTTCAGTGTTTTTATTATTATGCTGTAAAATATTTCTAGCAGCAATGATGTATTCATGTTTCCTATTTTTGAAAGCAAATGTTGATGAAAATACGAACTAAATACAGAAAGTTGAATTGCGTTGCCACAAACAGGCGAAAATAAATTTCGTGTGTAAAGCTCATTTAAATTGAAACTACATAATCGTACGAGTATTCATTGTTGTTGAGGTAAACTCCAATATCTCAGAATCCGAAGGTTTCCGAAACTTTGTTCGACTGCCAAGAATGTTTCTTCTTTGATATAATAAACACTGAATTAATTCGTTCCTTGGTCTCGTGAACTAGAATTTCTAAAATGATTTTAATACCAAATATAATTCATTTTAAAGTAAAATGCTGTATTAACAATAATATTCAGTAAAAATGTAATCAAAACAGACACAAAAATATAAAATGAGTAGAGAAAAACAATATTAGATTACATGCTTTCGACAACGAACTGAACAACAATGCATATGATACCCGAGCACTGGGAAAAGTACGAACACATACTTGAGCAGTATACCAAGCGTTCGAGTTCCAAAGCAGTGTTCGAACTCCGGGACGCAGTTTGCTCAGATTTTTCATTTGGATTCTGGAGGCAATACTGTAATCTTATTATACGTAAGTCCTTTTAAATGAAAGAAAATCTTTGGTGCAAGCATAAATTTGTGATCGGAACAATTGCTTGGAGTATTTTAATATGCGATGCGAATTAACTTGTGCGAGAACTTCTAATCTTTCGTCACGTTCTGCCGACCAAGAAATTTGAAACAGGTGTGCAGCGCTTGAAATCTCATTGCACAAAATAATTCCTCATTACAAATTTTGGCTTTGTTATTTTCTTGTTTGGAGTTAAGCATTCTTTTTCAGTAGTGTGGCTTAATGAGACAAAAACCTCCAGCTTAACGTTAGATTCGAACGTGTACTATCATCTAGAATTGAACCCTGCTCTTCAGCGCCAAAGGCAGCGTCACTAACCATTTAGCCTCAGAGGTCGCTCGTGTTATTGAATAGAGTATAGGCTAAATTTCATTAAGGAAACAAAGAAAAGATATTCTCCGCCATTTTTAATCATCATTTATTGTTTCTCCAAAATAACCAAACTGAACGCTATTTCCTAATACTTGAAAAGAGCTAAAGCCTTGACTTCTCTCTGTAAGTGATCGTCCGAAGAAACCTTGACTCTTGATTGGTAGTACCTCGTAAGTTTTATGGTATTGTGTTGTTTACATGATTGAAAACTGTTAACTTGGGGAAAACTAACTTAGAATGAGTAAAAAAGTATATAGTTCTAAGAAAAACATCAGGAGTTCGGTGTCCGGCTTAGTCGTACATTTTCACTATTTAATAATGTTGTGTGTAAACCTTCAGAAAAAAAATGATTGTATGCAAAATGTTGCTTGATTTCGTGTTTTTCTACACTTACAAACGGCAATAGCTATTACCGTTATGAAGTTGAATAAGAATTTTAAATCTAGAAACCATATAACATTGGTAATTGTTGATTAATATAAGCCTTCGACGCGATAGATGTGATTTTAAACACATGAATTGCAAGAAAGCGAATGAATAATCACAGCAAATAAACTTATTTAACACAACTTAGTGTAAGAATTTTAGTATTGTGTTTCAAGATTATGAATAAAGTAGAATGTGGTTTTCATTCCGTTCATTAGGAAGTAGTGTAATCTAATATTCGGGTTACACACTAGTTCTCAAATAATCGTAAGCTCCAATTAATTTTGAGAACCGTGTACTCAGATATATAGACAATGTATTACACTTGATTTCGCGAACCGCTGTTTGTGAGTGTTTTTAAATCAGTCTTTTGCAGAAACAAAAGTAGAAACATGATCAAACATTGCTCTACAGGAGTTGTATCTCAGATATTCATTGATTGTGCAACTTATCAAACTGAGAAACATATAGGAATATTTTGTGCACCACTGTGCCGTCACGTTGAGAAAGTTACTTTTCTTTCAGCATTCTTTGTTCAGTGTCAGATGTATCAATATATTTACATAAGGTAGAAGTAGTAAGTCTACATAAATATACCAACTAAAAAAGAAATTCTCTTTGACAAGAACACCGTAAGAACGGCAGAGAAGTGTTTCAGAATTAAACGTTCTTGTTTATATCTGCAGAGCAATATATTGAATTCATTTACCGTAAAATGATTCAGTACTTTGGTTTTTCAGGTCATGTATTATGTTAAACCAGTCATCAATTCTGCTTCCCTACGCGATGAAGTAGCATTTCGTTCCACTTACAAGATATTTGAATGGACCCATTATAAGTTCAAGTCACGAAAAAATGCTCTAATGTTTTTCTTTAGTTATTGCTAGTACCTAAAAGATAGATTGTTTCATCTTAGTAACTTACTGAGATTGTAATTGGAGTACATATGTGGTGTTGATGATAACACAATTTGGAATTTTATCCATTAAAGGAAATTTTTGTTCATACTTTGACAACTGCAATTTTCACTTCTGTGTCCGTTACGTAGAGAAATATTTAGAAGAATGAAAAATACAGAAATTGTTTTATGAATGATACAATTAGTTGATACACAAAACTTTGCTGCTGTTTGTACTGCAAAACCTGTTTAGTCGTTGAAATTGTAGAAAGGAGGAAAATAGTGCGGTCAACCTAGTGAATAGTGAACTCTGTCCAGATGCTAATCTGCGGGTTTTAGTATAGAAGAACATTTTAGTAGATGGTTTTGAAGTATGGGCAGTTGATGGATCGTTAGTAAGGATTATTAACTGTATTGTAATATGTTGGTTTAACAGTAGGACCTCGCAGAAATCTAGTAGAACTGGAACAATAACTACGTATTGTATGTTACAGAATAACCCTGTAATTTTCGCTGCATTCCTTCTCTTTGCAGGACAGTTCCTGTTAAAAGCATGGCTGACAAATCTACAAAGACTGATGATATCCTCATAAACGGAGATATTGCTGTCAGCAGTGCTTCAAAACCTTCTGACTGTACCAAGCAGGCTGCTCCTAGCAAGCCGCTTCCTACGACCACAAACGCTGCAACCATGACCAGTGCTGTTGTGACGGACACAACTCCAGTGAAATCTGCCAATGCGACTTCATCCACGACCAATACCACGTCAACTAGCACAACTACCACAACAGCATCTGCCAGTACAGCCACCACGGTAAGTTAGATTTCCATTGTACAAAGTGAGAATGCACGAGGAAAGAACTGTGGGTTTATTTACGTTCCTCTTCTTAATCTGAACGTGCCATTTTATAGGTTCGTAAGTAGTAGAATAGGAGGGCAGTCAGTTCAGTATTAGTAAGGATGAAAATTTAAGGTTCTCGTATTGCTTGTGCGCAATCTATATTTAATAAAATTGAAATTTACTTCAACTTTTTATGCATTGTTTCCGGTTAGTCCAGTATTTCAGCACCACAAACCTCTGATGCCATCGTGTGGGCTAGTTAAATCAGGAAATGCTACCGAGCTGCTGCATAGAACAAAATTTCTATGTATAGAAAGGCACTTACGAGTCTTATAATTGTAAAAATAACACTTGTGGACTATAATTGTAAAATTGAACACAGAATGTGAAAAATGAAAAAAAAAAAAAATTAAAAAAATGAAAATTGAATATGGTCCATTATTACTATTAGTGTTTTAATACTGTCCAGCATACTGTTATAGTGTTGCTTAGTCCTATGTCAGCCTGGTTCCTGTTTTATGTATGGAAAATTCCCCTGAAAAATAACTAACGGTTGAACGTTAGAACACAGAAGTATATGTATATAATATTTAGTGAAAGTTTTTCTTTTCGAAATTTTGAATCCCATTCCTAATTAACTTTTATACAATCCAAATTTCACATCAGTTATTATTTCATATTTTGTATTAATTTTTACGGTTGTAGTCCAGAAGTGCAACTAATTAGTGCTTTTATAGCCGTAATAGACACAAGACAAAGTCGTTAAAATAAGTATAAAATAGGAACGTGATACACCAACTCAGTACTCGATAGCATCCTCTGATCTAATTGTCCAACTAATTGAATTAGGTTTGTGATGTTGAAATACCAAACTAAAGCAAATACAATACATAAGTAGGTAAAGTAAATTTCGATAGTAATTTAGTTCACTTAGCTTTACTACTCTTGTATTGTTAAGCTGCTCTAGAATTTTTAGCAACATCTGGAGGACACATACTTGTTAAAGTATTTAAGTAGCACTCTGATGTAGAGTTTCTAAACAATTAGCAAATGTTCTATGTTTCATAATATGTATATTATATAATAATAATATAAAATTCCAAGTACCAAGAATGATCACAGCCAAATAGACTTACAAGGCCTTCGTAGCTTTTATTACAGTATTAAAGATTCGGGATGCAAGGTAAGACTATTCATATTTGATTGTTTATTATGTTTACAATCAGCAATTATATACATAATATGTAACTAACTCACTCACTCACTCTGTGGCCAATGGAACCTTGAGGTTCAATGTTGCGTTCATAAAAGCTCCCCATTGATTTCTATTCTTAGCCAGCTGGATCCAGTTTCTACTTTGTATGACGATTTCTGCGAGATCCATCTTAATATTGTCCTCCTATCTGCGCCTAGGTCTTCTTAATGGTCGTTTCCCGAGAAGATTTCCAGTTAAAACTTTGAAAGTGTTCCTACTTTCTTCCATTCTGGCTACATGACCTGCCCACCTAAGCCTCCTAGATTTGATGACCCTAACAATGTTTGGTAAACATATATAATATAATATAATATAGCCGTCCCAGGCATTTTTCTCGGTTTGTAGTGCACGTAAATACTTCAAACAAAAAATTGAATGACCAAATCGAATATGGAAAATCAAATGGTGATACTTACACACCCAGTGGCGTAGCGGAAAAAAATTCCACGGGGTGTCAACTTCAAAATGTCAAATGGAAAGTGCTATCAATTTTTATTTCTTTGGAAGTATTATTGGAAAAGAAACAACTTCTATAGGAAACAGTTTTCGCCAAAGTCCACGGTTTGGCATCTACGAGTGTTATTTGTTGTTGAAATGCTACTATCAATACCACCCGTCCCAGGCATTTTTCTCGGCTCGTAGTGCACATAGATAGTTCAAACAACAAACAGATTTGGTGTCCCAAATAATTCTCTGCAAGACACACTCACAGCAGAGGCAAGGAATGAAATTGTGTGTTCCACGTAAGTTGAGAGATTCGAAAATACTTTCCCCGATGTGTATGAAAAAGAGTTGAAATGCCATGTGAAACAATTAGCTTATCGCTTAATGCCATTATCACGAAGAAAAAAAAACTGAAATTAGTTTGACTTAACTGAAGTACCAAAAATCAAACACAGATTCAACAAAAATAAACTGAGTACTGTGAAAGATTTTTACTAAGAGTTTATAGTGACATCCCAATTTGTTTCTTACATTACCTATGTCTACAAGTATATTGAGAACAACAACATTCAATAAGGAATAAATCCTATACAAATTAGTACATACTGATGGAGAAATATTCTTTTCCACTATCACGAATATTGAACGCGGATGAGAATGGTATTGTATGTTCATGTTAATCCCAAAGTGATATGTGAAAAATGGGAACGAGTTGGCGTTGAGCAAACTGGCCAAATTGACGTTGAGTGAGAGGTCGGAATATAACATTGAAGCTCTGAATGAGTGCTACTGGTCAGTTTGTACTGACCCTCTTCATATTTCCGCATTAGAGAACGAGAGACTGATGGTTGATGCTTCAGCCGAGGGTATTGCTATAGCACAAAGTATTAGTTGGATAACGAGTGATACATTCTTAATTTGGTTGCACATTTTGTGAAATTCTATCATCCTTCCCCTCAGAACCCAGTTCTGTAATTGATGATGGACATGCCAACCATAAGGAACTGAATGTGATTCAGTATGCGGGGATCACAGTATTTACTGCTCAGAACCCTCCGCATACCACTCATAAGACTGAACCCATTGACAGGTGTTCATGAAACCGTTTAAAGACCAGAACATTCTGTGGACGGATGAGGCAACCTTCAAGAGTAATGGAGATGTCAACATACACAACGCTCACTACTGGTCCAGCGTGAATCCTCACTGAGTACGTTAAGTTGACAACCAACATATCTGAATACTTAACGTCTGGTGTGGTGTAGTGGGAGGCCAAATAATCGGTCCCTATTTCTTCGAAGGTACTTTGAGAGGGGTAGATTTACGCTAATTTTTTATCACATGTTCTTTCTAAGTTCTTGGAAGATGTCCCACTAGCAACTCGTGAAATGATGTGGCTACAACAAGAAGGTGCTCATTTTGCAAGAGTTGCCAGACAAACTGTTGAACGTTTATTTCCAAACAGGTGGATCGGAAGAGAAAGCCCGGTTTCATCGGAACATCAGGTAAACACTTCCACATCCTCCCTACAGCTCCGGCATAGCATCCTCCGACTACTATCTTTTCGGTTTTGTGAAGGAACAGAAGCGAGGCTATCGATAAAGACATTGGAGGATATTCGTCAAGCAGTACGTCAGTGTCTATGGGCAGCTGGAACGGAATTCTATCGCAAGGGTACTTTCAAACTTGGAGAACGATGCGGAAAAAGTTCTTTCTTTTTTAATAATACTTCCAAACAAATTGAAATTGATACCACTTTCCATTTGAAATTTTTAAGTTGACACCCCGTGGAAATATTTCCGCTACGCCACTGGATGTGGAAGTATCACCATTTGATTTTCCACATTCGATTTGGTCATTCAGTTTTTTGTTTGATGTGTTTACGTGCACTACGAGCCGAGAAAAATGCCTGGGACGGGTGGTCTGATACACCCTGTATATATATATATATATATATATATATATATATATATATATATATATATATATATATAAGAGAGAGAGATTGAAGGAATTACGAATGAGTAAGTCGAAGTAATCCTAAAATTACAGGCAGATAAGTAGGTTTTTCTAGTGCGTAATCAATGAAGGTTTTTTTTTTTTCTTTCTTTCTTCATGCAATACTTCGACTGATACAGAATTCATTTACTACGATAGAAGCTTCTATTACAATAATCTTTTCAAAAGCATGCATGTTTTTCCCCCGCTACCTCTATAGATGGAGGGAAGAAGCTCTTTTTTTAGATTTGTATTACTTTATAACATAAACTAGGTTTGTCATGATTTTGTCACAGACTATAAGTTCACCATGAAGGAGCGATTGTAAGTGTAATGAACTTACTTTCATTCTAATATGACCAGCAGAATGTGCTTATATATATATATATATATATATATATATATATATATATATATACAGGGTGGGCCATTTATCTTAATACACACTTGCAACTTTTAAACTAATGGACAAAAAACGCTTAAGTTTTGTACTATGCAAATATCAGCAGGAGACATTGTTTGACATACATCTTAATACCATACGGTTAATACAGTTGTTATCCCAACATAAAGTTATACTTTTTTACATAGTGGTACGTCAGCGTATTACATACTTCAAATTTACGTGTTAAACGAAAGCTTAGAATGTTACATTTATTGTTCAGTTTTGCAAACTGAGAACACTAGAGTTACACAAACAGTGAAATTTTAGTGGCCTCGACAGCAGTAATAACTCAAATGTAACGGACGGAGCAATGTGCATCCAGAGTACTTTAATGCGTAATACTATGGTCATGATGTGACGAATTTCGAATGATTATGAACAAAGTTCCAAGGGAGAAAAAAATTAACATTTTCCAAAAGCCTTTATTTCGAAAAGCAGTTAAGTAAGTCTTTTAATGCAATTACATGGATCGTTTTCAATAGGTGTGAAAAGCACAATGCCATTTACAGTAATTTTATATTTCAAATTGTTCTGAAGATGCGGTAAAAACGATTGAATTTTGCAGTACTGCTTAAAATTAGGAAATTCTGAGAACTTGTTCTGATTACTTTACCAAAATTATTGTTGTGATGTCATAGAAGAAAAGTAAATCAAAAAGTGTTCCAAAGAGTTTCCACAAATACGCCATTTTAAGTAATTTATATCAAGCTTTACCATTCTTTTCATATCTTCCAAATTTTTTGAGATATCAAAATAATGTAAATGAAATTGATTTTTGTCTATTGAATACGAAGTATGTAATTCGATGTGACACTTAACGCGTTTTCCGAAATACAGTTCTTAGAAAAATGTAAAATTGTAAGTTGCTTATAATTTAGTTTCTATTTCGAAATACATCATATGATGGACGTAGTATTTGACATTGAAGGTACTTTAGATATACATTATCCCGTTATTATTGTATTATTCTCACTTGTTCTTACTGTTGTAGAACTAAAATTTAGATTGTTTTTCGATGTTATATAATACTGGAGCGTCCTTAGTTTGCAACACTCAGTACTAAATGTAACATGGTAAGTTTCCGTTCAACATGTAGATTTCAAATATTTAATGAGCTAACATATTGACATTTGAAAAAAATAAACCTTTATCTTATGTTGGCAACACTGTTAACCCGCTAGCACAACTAGCTACATGTCAAATATTCTTGCCAGTACTCGCATGGTAACATCATTTCAGCATCTTTTGTCAGTTTAAAGAACGTATAAAGATAAATGACTCACCCTGTTTATACGCATACTAACTTAAATGCCCATTATTTGCACGGGGAGAAAATAGGTGTATGTAAAGTATTTGAACCCCTTCACCCTTTCGATACACATTACCGTGAAAGTGTAATGGCAGAAGTCAGTAACGTCACCCTCTACTCACACCCACCTCGTTTTCTCACCATCATGTCAGTGGGGGTTGAACTTGAGCTTAACGGTATTGTGAAAATCAATTTTGCCTCATCTGAGCGATCTCACAAATTATTGATTGACGACCCTTAGATTTAAGGAACATCGGGAGTGTAAGTATTAATCTCAGCTACATCTAAAACAATGTATTGCATACTAATATTGATCGTTTTCGATTGTTTTTCATGTTACCCTCTCACACCTGCTTCCCTTGCCGTGAATGTGCTCAAACCTAAGTTAGACCATGGTCCAGTCATATAACAGTAATCAAAATCTTTGCCTCGGAACTCGCAAATTTAATGTACGATCTATATTCTTAATCTAGAACTATTAAAACGATCGACATAGAAGTAGAGGCAACATCATAGTTACAAATATACAGTCTGTTTAATACTATTTCTGTTTTCTGTGCAGTTCGAGTTTCTTCAAAGCATGATCTTGCCCAGTTAGCTTCTTTGAATCCAAAGGAGGAGCAGTTTATGAAAGATTATCGAACTCGGCAGGATAAAAGCTGGAATATTTGAAAAAGGTTCTGCTCTTGCCTCGTAACGTGTGATCCATCCTATCCAGAGACGTACACAGGGATTTATTTCGGCGGGGATCGAAAGATTCTGCGGGAGGACCAAACTCAATATGAGGAAAATTGTATTAAACTTCCTGAAATGGCGCTTACAAATAGGCAAAATTTGCAGAAAAGTCGGGATTTAGAGAGGGGTAGACTCAGGAACCCACCCCTTGCGTACGTCCCTGGTGAGTGACATATATATCAACAGAATCGCCGCGGACTTACAGCAAAATTTCTGAAAAGGACCACACACACACACATATATATAACACATGGGACCTGTAGGTCTTATCATATATTGCTACTTCTGTAAAAGATCGTCAGTCGATCTGTGTTTCTCCCAATAGAATAAGCTGACGGAACCCCGAGGAAAGGTTTTCTGAAAACGGTCCAGTAAATTTATTTGTATTTTCTGTAATTCTATTTTTATTTGCGGAGCATAGAGAAAGTTTAATGTTCCGTGGGAGTTACATGGCATTTAACTTTTTAAAAAACATTTTTATATTGCACTTCTTAATGCTATTATGTATGAATTTTGTATTGTTAATAATTTTCAGCCCTGAGCTCACAGATCATCAGAACATGATTTTAACATTGTTTCAAGAGTTCTTAAACATTGTTTTTCTTAATCTAATCGTATACATTGTCCGAAGAATCTGAATAGTTCTATTTAAACATGAATTTGTATATATATATATATATATATATATATATAAAATATTATGTAGTAACTTTCAGGAATACTTTAAACACGACCAGTAAGTGTCACAGGGCTCAATTATTAAATAGAATGTCTCATGACTAGACTCACAATACGTCCATCTTATTTGAATTTTTAAAAAAATTAAGGTAATGGTCCAGCAGGGTACAAAAATGTTACCTTCACCTGTCCATCTTCTTGATTAGTACTGACATGTCCGAGCCACCAATTTCCTTCGTAAACGCTAGTCACATATCCATGAATTTCACTTAATGGAAACGTCCTTGATGTCAGTAGCTGGTGTATGCTTGATGTTAAAGAAAAGGAGAAGGGCTTAGTCATTTATAGACGTTCTATCACGGGGAACAAAAGCATGGAGTTCATATCTCTGGAATTCCGTGAATATCTTCGAAACTTTTTTTTTAAGAAATTCATCAGTCGCAGCATATTCTATGTGAGTAACAATATGAACTCAGTCCCTGAGATGCTCTTCTTTGCCCAATCATAAAGTTGTAATGGTTCCAAGATTTGATCTGAGAACGGGCGCCGGAGGCTTGCTTTTCTTGCCAGTCTTTTCACAGTGCCTTCTATACCATCGCATGGGCTGTGGCAAAAAAGTGCCACTCGTCCAGTATTCCGAAGTCTTGTTGGTGTAAGCATAAGTTTAGAAATATTACGGTTTTTTTCTATGCAGTTGAACCAGTGGCGTTTTTACAATTTTTGTTTTGGGAGGGCCTTTGCTAACTTCATTCCTGGAAATGTGAAAATTCTGCAAGATATTTCATTTACTTTAAAATAGTGCCCTCCCCTTAAATACTCCACTGAGCTGAATCATCCGAAAAGTAGAACATTTTCTCAGGGTCAGTACCATGTTTACTTTCGAAGGAATTCCACAAGCTTCTTCTGAAAAGAGGAGAATGCCACAGTATTGTGCTCAAAGCAGTCAGATATTGCAAGTTATAATGGCCATTTTTGTTAACCTTTTCGGTGATAAATGACTAAGGGGTGGACTGTAGCTTGGTTGGTATTTCAGTGAAATGATTGTGTACAACAACAGTCATCTTCTACAACAGTCATAATTTTCTGCAAAGTTACAAACAACAACAACAAAAAAAAAAAAAAAAAAAAAAATCACTTTCAGAAATATTTCCTTGAACATGGATGAAAAATAAACGTTGTTGCTTTGCTATGAACTCATGATAAAGATCATCATGTAATATTTCACAAAATAGCTCAATGAATTCTGATGGTGGCTTCTGAAGAGTTTCAAAGAGAGAGCCATTGACGGAAAGTCACAGTTTTGAGTAATTTTTCCTCTAGGACGTCTTGCAGCAGGGTTTTGATGACGTCAGTTCCTGAACAGGAAGAGTACGTTCCTATAGAACAGTCCTCAGACACAGGTTCACACGTCATGAGGTGTAGGCAGTCTTTGTAAGTTGTTATGGAACCATTGGTGAGAGTTTGTAACTTGATATTTTCTATCATTAACTTCACGTTTTGGTGTGTCGTGCAAACGCAAACAGTGTGCATTCCATTAGCTCCAGCTAACAACATTTTTTGGGTGAAGCTCTCCAAATTTGGAAAACCCTATGTTCATATAAGGAAACTGCTCTTTAAACAACTGATATACTTCCTGCAAATTACACAAAAGAAGACTTTCAGAAATTTTAACTTTCTTCCCACTATTATCTCTTACTGAAAGGCAGTCTTTTGTGTCTGGCATAATGCTAGAAATTTCATTGCTTTGGTAGAATTCCTTGACGGCCTGGGCTTTTTCCGGTGAAAGAACTTTACCGGATTTCTGATCAAGTGTAGAGAAGAACCCTTTTTACTTAAGAAGTTGACGGGCCTGGCGTACTAAATAGTTTGAAACATTGAATTTTTCAGAGGTATGCCTGATGCTCGTTTTATGCATTATTGTAATCATCATCATTTATTTCATAGAAAGACTGAAATTTACTTTGCAAGTGGTCAAGTAGATTATCATCTTCTGAATATGAGCAAGCATCTGATTCTGCTGAAGTAAAAATCTTGCGTTTAAAAGTCTTTTTTTTTTTTTTTTTTTTTCTTCGGTGGAACATATCTTAAATTTGGTCTTTCTCCGGTCAGTATGTGACTCATCTAGTTCTTGCAGGGACTTACTCAATACCTGTAAAGACTCACGTTAGAGGTGAAGGACACACTTGGATCTTGTTCAGTTTTGCACACAAGAAGTGATCAGGAGCCGTATCTTCATTAGAATCCTTTTTAGTCGCTGCCTTAAGTTTGCCAAGTTCTTTCCGACTACTTTCACATACACAGCAATTCCCAGGCATTTTAGGGAGACACAAATGCATCCATGGCATGTAGGGTTGCAACAATCTAATTCCGGTAACTTTCTCTGATCCATGCCGAAAAAGTCTCTTCTTGCTTTATATACACGAAACAAACTGTACACCAGGCACACACACACGCACTCACAGAAGTAGCACAAAATTTCCACTTACAGAACTGTCAGTACAATATTTACACCTGGAAAAAAAAAAAAAAAAAAAAAACGAAAAAGGAAAAAGGAAAATATACTATCAATTCGAACAGTTTTGAACTTAAGATCACATGTGTGTTCTCACAGGGTAGTACAAACTTTCCACAACAGACTCTGAAAGGAACCTGAATGAATAAGTGTCAGGTCCACTCCATCTACGTTTTATAAAGTTGTAACTTGTCAATGGCAAGTCATTAGTTGATCTTTCGTGTTTACTGCGCTCTGGGGTTTATATATATATATATATATATATATATATATATATCCTAATGTGCACGTCACGGGATGCGTTCTTCAGGCTATGATTATTTTGATATTATTGTTATAGGTTTAACTGTATAATAAAGATTTTTAGTCTCGTGCTTTAACATTCTCGCATAATTACGGTTCGTTTCTATTATTTGTATCTCACGATCCCAAAATTATATTTTGACCATATCTTTATAAAGGCCTAACTTCCATGTGAGATTTTTTTCACAACTTTTAAATGGCAGTTTTTCGAGAAATTCTAATATGAAATTTCGAATTTTCGAAAAACAAATTTAGTACACCTCCATTGATTAATATATCTAAGAAAAGCTTAATACAATGGCGTAAGTCATAGTTCGCTACGTTAATCAGGAGTCTACATATATCAAATTAAAGAAGCTAATATATGTAATTTTTGACCAAAATTGGAAATTTTGAACCCTAGATTTTCGATAACTAATCAACCTAGAAGGTTCAAATTTGGTATTTTTCGAGTTTGCTATGATATTTTCATGTGATGTAAAAATTATCAAAATCCAAAAATGTGGGGATTTTTTTTTTCATATGGAATGACCCCTATATTATGTATATATTTGCTGATCGATGCTATAGGACACATTATATATAACTCAAATGTGAGAAAACAGTTTTGGTGTGCGGTGACCTCTTTGTCGAAGACTTCTGATCACTGCTAAACTCGAGTCATGCTCCTGCCTTCGTGTCGAACATTCCTGAGAGAAAACGAACAACCTAACTTCTCAAAAATAGTAACAAACTCTGGTTCTTGGGGGATGTACTATTCACAATTTTTAGGCTTTTCATTGTTTTTTCTTTCCTGTGAGTAATATTACGAATTAGTATCCTGATAACTGTAATTCATTTTTAGGCTATTACTGAAAACTGAACACACAGATCTGTGAAGCGTACAAAGTTAAAATTAAAATTACTTTTTTGAAACACACTGATCGCAACTGATAAAGGTGCTTTTAAGGGAAAATCTTCCTCGTACTGCGGTTGAAGAGTAAAGATAGTTGAAATAAAGAGGGTCAAAAAGACTGTCTGGTTCAAGGAAATCCCGCTACAAACAGTGTGATCTGACACTGTGTCGTGCTCTCGAATTCAAAAAGAAAGAAAATGGAAATGTGTGAAATTATAGAATGGACTGGAAGTCTGGTGATAAAACTGCATTTAAAATAAATTTATTAACTACGAAACTATGAACGTATTAAAAGTTGTATCATAGCACTTATTCACTGGATGCTTCCGTGTTGATCTGGTTGGAGATAGCACAACACACTGCGCTATAGTCATAAGATTTTCTTCTGTTGTCACACAATCAGGCCTACATAGTCGAGGAAGTTCCCCCACAGATCCAGTTCAAACTTTCAACTTACGGATTGCGTATTGTAGTGGAGGTACAGTGTTTGGAAAATACATTCACATATTTAGTAATTGTGGTCATGTAAGCAGCACATAGAAACACGAACATTCTTCGTTTATCCTGCTCTAATTTTCTTTTCATTGTAAACTCGTTTAATCACAAATGTAACGAGGTTTGATTCCTTTATAAACTAACTTCTTACTACGTATTATTTATGAACCATACCATAGCGTACTGTTTCCGTCAGTCAGCTGCTACTACTTGAGAACTGGATAACTACTAGTATTATTAAGTATTCTGCCTGTTGGCAGGTTCTGTAAATGAGGAGTTCTATTTTTGTTCAGGTTCGGGCCTGGAAATGCTGCTTACACATTTGTCGAACTTCAGCTTCTTTCTAACTCTGAAATCTGTCGTCTAGTTTTCAAATCATCGATCAGTTGTGTTCTTCCTACTCCTTGCTTTCCTTCCATCTTTTCCTCTGTTACGATATGAAAAAGATGATTTCTTCAAGTTTCTAATTCAGTTGGCTTTCCTACTAAGGGTACTGGCTAGAAGTGTCCTCTCCTACCAGTTCTAAAACCTCTTCGTTTGTTATTCTCTTCGTCCATTTTATCTTCTCCATCTTCCTCCAACACCACATTTCGAAGATCTCTAAATATTTCTTTAACTTCTGTAATGTCCAAGCTTCCGAATCATACAGTTCAGTACTCTATATATAGCACCCGGCTCCTTCCTTAGTCCAATATTAAGCCTGCTAGTTAAGTAATCTTTTCTTGTTGAATATTTGCTACGGCAATTCTTGACCTGATATTTTTGGTGCAATAAGCATCTCTTGTCAAAATGCTTCCCAGATATTTGAAATAATCGATCTTTTCGAGTTCTCGTTGTTCTATTGTGACCCGTAAGGGCATGTTTCCGCGGGATATTCCTATGGCTTTCGGTTTTTCGACGTTGATTTCCAACTACTAATGTCAAGTGTCAATCAGCTTACGACGTACACTGTCCTTTAAAGGAATATTTAGCTTTCTGTCGTTTTGCGGACCGTAGGTGGAAAATGTTTGGTCTAATTTAGAAAGTCCATGCTAAACTTTCTCTGACTAGTCACATAGTTTTAAAGATAGTTTCCATACCACTTGGTTTGCTTGTAGGTATATTCTGTAATACTAATATTATGAATAGAACTATATAGAATAGTCATCTTTGTTCCAGGAATCTGCTCCAATGAAGTTAAGTTACGCGCAGGTTGCCCAGAACCACAAGGAAAAGGTGGAAAGACTAATGAAGGAGCAACGGGAGAAGCAGGCGGATCAAGATAAAGAGAGAAGGAAAGAAACTACAACGGCGAGGACCTTGTCTCAACAAAGTAAGTTACCTCCACGTGTTTCTTGCTAGTTAAGGATTTTGGTTTATCATAACTCCTTTATATGTTTACCCTGTCCGGCCAGGAGACAGAAAGTCTCGAACTATTTGAGCAATAATCATCAAATATTGTCAGAATGTAGAGGGTCAAAAGTTAGGTACCAGGTTTGCTTTTGAGCCCGATCCTCAAACCAGAAGCAGTACGAATCAGCGGCTTCAAGTTTTAGCATTGATCACTGTTGAGTAGAAGACGGTAATATATAGACACGTGCGGTTTCTGCAATCGATTAAGCGTCCCCAACATTACATTACGTATCCACCCTTAACGTTCTACTGAAACCGGAAGTGGTTGAAATCCATTAAAACTTCGGTTTCATTATTGATCTATATAGAGGAAAAGGTATAAATAGCGAGAGGTGTTTTTTTTGGAATAAGATTTAACGTTCTAAGTCAAAGTACATTTTTTTCTTTGCCTTCTATTCAAACGGAAAGTGACATAAATCAACCACTACCCATTTTAACATTAATCGCCGTGGAATAAAACCGTAATAAATAACAGGAGGTAGTTTTCTATAATCAATTGAGCGTCCCCAAAATATATTCCATCTCTACTCGGTCCGTATTAAAACCGCAAATGGCAGAAATGAACTACTTTCAGTTTTAACATTGATTGTTGTAGAGTGAAAACGGTAAGAGATAGTGAGAAAGTTTATCTGCAGTCAGTTTAGGATATATTCCATCCCAGCGGTTACACTGGATGAGAATTCGTATAAAAGTTGGTCGTACGAACTCTCACAAATGAAACAAATTGATACCGACCCAATGTATTAATGTAATAGTTCATATTTCTGTAGTATTAGTGACAGTATAGCTTGTCCATGTTTCTGATATATTGGTTATTATGCTATTACTATTATGTCTATTATAAGTCGTTGATAATAACTACGTAACCTTGACAGACATTGCAAATGCAGGTAGTCGTAAGTTGATGACTAGCTGTATACTTAATAATCTCAAAGTATTAAGTGTTGACCAGATTTGCGTTGTATCTTAAATACAGTAAGACTGTTGAAAGTTACCAGATGTGGCAAAGTCTTTATTCATCTGTTTTTATTATTATTTTCTCAGTCATTTCAATTTCTTCGTCTACGTGGTCAAGTATCCTTCAATTTGTGCAATCCGAAAAGTGGGTCAAAGAAGTTGGTTATCAACACTTTACTAGAAAAAAAAAAAAAAAAAAAAAAAACTTTTCTAAGTAAGCAAAAAGGTTGCTAACATACTTTAACTATTTAGTAGATTGGCTGGATATATTGATATTAATACATATAAATTCACAGTTCTAGAGCGCTAAAGAATGTAAACTGTGAGAGCCAAACAACCATTAAAACACTTCAGTAAATTTTTAAATTGATAACTGAGATGCACAAGTAAGGTGATTCTGGAATAAGTTGTGACCGTCAGCATGGCCACAAGGTTGCACTTTTGGACAGACTGTGTATTTTCTTAACATTTAATCATCATACAAAATTATTATTTTATTCACGGAAAAGAAGAAGTTATTTTTCTTGCTTCGCTCTGAACGCTTCCGAGCTGGTGAGAAACTCTGTTCTTTCTTTACCCGCAGGTGTTCCTCAGACCTATCATCTCTGACGATAATACAAAGAAATTG
Organism: Thermobia domestica; assembly: GCF_964235325.1. Lineage (NCBI taxonomy): Eukaryota > Metazoa > Arthropoda > Insecta > Zygentoma > Lepismatidae > Thermobia > Thermobia domestica. Next base: position 91,153,448 of record NC_137470.1, read on the forward strand.
TTGTTTCTCAACCGAACTCTTATCTCGTTAGCAGAGTGCTTTGAAACAGCAAACTTTTTTTCTTTCCCTGAGTGATGTTACCAACTCATGTTTTCGCTACTGAGGCTGTTTTGTATATATTCTTCATAACAATAATTATTAAAGTTTGGAAACCTTTTTAGACATGAAGTTGTTACAGTGTAAACAAGTGCGCGTTGAACATTGCATTCCCACGCATTAACGTTTCGTTATCTCACCTATCGTGAGAACAGTGCTCGGAGCTTGCATGAATCGCAGATAGAATGGTTAAGCCACACAATTGCCAATGTGCATTCTTTTTTACTAAACTGCTTTGTATCGAACTATGAGGTGGAAAATCCATCAGTCATGGACTGACTCTTCACCCACGAAACTAAAACAGCTTTGCCAGAGCTATTAAATCTACCACCACTATATTTGTGCTATATAGGCATATACAAACTTTGGTATTTTTCTTAATAAATTTTAAAATACACTGCCAAAAAGAGATACGATGCCCGGGATTTTCCCAAGTGTTGGCAGAAGGAAGGAGTTGGCGTCTAGTATTGAGTGAAGGAGAAACATAAGTCTCCTGCAGACAAACTTACTTATGTGTTAACATGGGACGGCTACGAAAAAGTATTAAGTATTTGATAGAGTTATAGTTGTAGCATCAATTGAAAAGTAAACGAAGTGTTGCTTGCCTAAATACTTTATACCTGCATCATCTTTGAAATTGCGGAGCGTCGTCGGAAGTTAGTGTTAACTCCAGTCCCCACACTCATTGTCCCTATTTCGTAGTGAAAACCCAACTTCAATGTGAATAGTGATTTAGTGAGAATGATCACAAATATAACGAAAGGGCTATATTTTCCATGTCTTCGTTTACCATATGTATATATTTTCGTGATATTAAGTGTTTTATATTTCTCAAGTGTGTGCGCAATTTCATTCGCTCAAGCATTCATGCTATATTAAGTGAAAATTTTGTGTTAATATATTTTCGTTTACTTCGTACATATACATATCTATTCAATAAATAGGAATTCACCCAAGGTAATGTTCTCTTTTTTATTTGTGTGTGTGGGAATACTTATGGATCATCAGCTTGCCAGTCGTATATATGCAAGTATGTGCACAAAAGTAAGTATGATTAAACCTAAGTTTCCGAACCACTGAGGCTACTCATGTCCAATCACTTGTTTTATCTTACTACTGTCAATTTGCGCTTGAACAGGACACGAGCTCTCAGCTGAATTGTTATCAACTGTTTCTTTAGGGAATACTCTGGAAGCCAGTACCCAAGGGAGACGGTAGGTAGCAAAGTACTTCTTCATCAAAAGCATTAAACAAAAATATGACATTTCTGTTAGTAAGCATGATACATTTCGGCTAGTCAGTTTCTGGTTAGTTCTAAAAAAACACGATATAAATTGAAGAAAGCACAATTTCTGTGGCACTCACTATCACTATATTCAAGAGGTGTTATCCAAAGAAAACATACTGGACAGAGAACAAATTTGGAACATCAAGTGCGAAAGTCTGTGAAATATTTAAAAAGTGGTGAAGGACAATAGTCGAATATCTTATTTCAGTTACAATTTGCATAACACGATTGTGACTACTTTTATATGCATCTGTGCATTATTTCCTTGTGTGTGTCTGTATGCGTAATGTATGAGTGATTTTATTATGATATAAAACATGATTTTTTTCATGTATGATTTGATAAGCGGAAAAGAAATCACTTTAAATGAGAATATTTATTCAGATTTTGAATGTGTACCTTTCTCGTTCTTTCCTGTCAAGCATACATTTACATGTGAACCTTCACCCACTTTTATGGAACAAAAAGAAGCATAGTTTGTTACCTACACAAAAAGTAATCTGAAGTTATTTCACTAAATTTTTCTTTCCGACCATTCGAGATATTCCGTGTCCACCGTCTCTCAATATAGGGAATATTCCTGTTTCTGCTGTCTTACGCACAAAGAGAATACAAGCTTGGTATTCCCGCATAATTCCTTCATGTATTCCGCATAAGTAACGGAAGTTGAAGGATGAAAAGTATTGTCATCAGCAATCCGTTGCTTCATTTCTAGGATTGATTCTCAAAATATTCAAATATAATAGTCATCTATTGTCTGCCTGTCCCGTTACTTAGTTTCCCCACAACCTTATTAATATCAGTGGGAGAAATCGGAAATTAAAGTAATATTTCGTAGTTATAGAAAACTAACTAAGATGCCCCTTTCTGTTTTTCACAGGATGAATAGGTTTTAGAAGAGTAATTGAGCCCCTTATGCTATTAATTTCCACGAAAGTGTAATTATAAAAATCCGTAATATCACCCTTTTTCGCCCTTGAACTCATACGACATCGCGAGTGCCACTGTTCATTTCAGAGACCTCGAAAGCTACGGACTGAACAGGAACATCAGTCATATTCAGTTATTTTGCATGTCATCCCTTCCTCTTTCATCGTCCATATCAATGGGAAACACATTTAGGCTCAGCTCCAGTGATGTACAATCTGCGGCAAAAAACCTGCAACATGAGGATGTAAGTTTATTGTGATACTACGCCTAACAGTACAGGGAATGAACATAACGTCTAAGTGGAACGAATCACGCCAGGATAAACCTTGTCCTCCTCCCGTGTACACTTATTTTGGAGCAAAAGACTTCGTCATTTCACAATAAACTTATATGCTCATGTTGCAGGTTTTTTGCCGCGGATTGTACCAAAGAAGTATCAAAATCGGTCCAGATGTCTGCGAAGAGTTACCAGTTGAACATTTTAACAATTTATTATACAGCCTTGGCCAAAAGTATTGAGAACCCAGGTTGACTTTGAATTTTGGAAATATCAAATGAAATTGAAACAACATGTATAGGTTTATAATGTTTATTATGCACAAAAATCAATATTTAGTGGTCCCAACCTTTGCCTTAATTACAACAGAAATTGGTTTTGTAAAGAGCCCACAAGCTTCTTACAATATTCGGTTCTTAATAGCGTTCCACTCTAGGCGCAAGCGATCCCTTAACTTTACTTTGTAAATAATTATGTGACGCCTGACGTTGCGCTTTAGTAAACCCCATAAATGTTTTATGGGGTTCAGGTCCGATGATTGGGTAGACCAGTGCAGGAGCTCAATATAATTTCCCCGCAATCAAGCGTTTGTGCGAACAGTTGCGACAGGCTGCATTATCCTGTTGGAACTCAACGCCGTCCATGTTTGTATCGTCAGAAAGTGATGTAAAAGAGGGCAGGTGAAAAAATCATTATATAAATTGTAGTTTCCAGTCCTCGGCGTGGTCTTGTAGTTAGCTTACAGAATTCTCATGCAGTACATCAGGATTCGGATTAGTGATGGCCAAACTTTTCCGGAATCGGAAATTTCATTTTCCGATTTTCGGAGAAATTCCGAAATTTGCCATCCATTGATCGGATCTTACCAACCCGAACTTTTTTACCCGCCCTCCGGGAAAATCATTGGTGAATAGTACAAAGCATCACATGCTAACATCAAATAAGTAGTAACACGATCGCTTTGCTAGCCTGTTATGTTTGCTGGGAACTCATTGCTACAGCCTTGATGCATATGTTAGAAAAATATTTTCGATTAAAGTAGTTCTAAGGAGGATCAGAGTTGAGTGGTTTAAATCAACTTGGTTTAAACCACTTTATGTATATAGTTCTTTCATTCATTTCGGACACCTTTTGTGTAATGCATGTTATGAAGACGCGACAAGAAACAGAAGAGGCAGTGTAGACAAATTGCTGCGTACGGTTGTTCAGCTCACGTGTTCAACTTCTTGCGTATAGTATGTATTCATTCTTTCCTAATATAAAGGAACATACAATCTGTATTGTAAACTACACTGGCGTGGGGAGGGTATGCCTCCCCAGACAAGAATATTGGACCAACAAAATGATAATGTTCGACAATGTTCGTGGGTTCACTACGTGTTCCTAGCTCTCGCCAGATGAATGTACGTCCAGAATCACTACTGAAATTGAATCTGCTCTCATCGGAGAGAACACACACACTGGACTCCTCGGTCCAGTTCTGGTACTCTTGGCACCAGCACAAACTATGCCATTGATGTGCGAGGCACGAATACAATGTAATGGCCATGCGGGAAAGATACTACCTCATGCAGTCGACGTGCCACTATGAAGCAAGAGATACGGCAACCTTTCGGTCCCTTCTTGCCTGTTCCATAATGTACCGGTCTTCCTTTGCTATAGTTAACCGTGATCGACAACCACCTCTTGTTTGCACAGAATTGTCTTGGTTCAGAATGCTCCTCATGCACGTGAAATAACGTTGTTGGATAATACCTGGGCCACACTCGCCACTTCGTACTTCTTCCACTTTCCTGACGATTCAGCCCCGTATAAAGTTACCCAAACGTTGTCTTCGGACTATGTTATGTACCACCATCACAATGCACCGTATAAAAACTCTCTAACCCACACTGTCTCATCCCTTTCACTCAACTGCTTTGTGTTGAAAAAGTAGGCCAATTCAGCGCTACGGTCACATTATGCAGCGTCTTGTGCTTCCTGTGCACATGTGGAAGACCTCTGACAACATACTACCGGGTTTACATTCATTTTCATCGACTACGGAATATTTTGTGTTACTTTATGTATCTCGTCCTTCAGTTTTGTACACCAGTGTACTTCGAGAACAACCACTTTGCGAGTGCGCTATATGGAGTAGTTGTGTAACCGAAATTTACTCTTCTAACAGAGGTAAAGTGGAATAGTTTTGTGGATTTTTATACAAAAGTATGGTAACCATTGGTCAACGATTATGGAAATATTCTAATTTTATTTGTTCATATTTCCGGGCATTACAGACAACTATGATCTTAAGCCTGTCACGTATGAGTGATGACGTCCTTCGGCGAGTACATTATCCTGGGAAGGGGGAAAGTGGCTTGGGACCTTTACGTTAGGTATCATCCCAGTATTTGTATGGAATGAGGAAAATTTCAGGAAAACTCACCGAGGATGGCTGGTCTGAAAAACCTTTTACACTTTTTCGACAGTGTCCTCACCGGGAATCGAACCCGACACTGCTCGCACGAAAAGCAAGAGCGTTAGAGACTTATGCTAGGCACACTCACAGTATTCTTTGATGTATTACAGTATTGAAATCTCCCTTAACGGACACCTCTATAATAGGGACACATTTTTTTTGTCCCGGCAAAAGTATATGTTCCCTTATGGAACAAAACCCTCCCTTTTACGGACACTCTCAGATACGAACGCGGGCAGTCCTTTTTTCCCCAGACTTTTCAACCACCTCTTCATAACAGACAGGAATTATTCTCGGTTCTGCGATACATTATTCTTCACAAGAGTATCTATCATGAGTCTAGATCTGGTGAACCATCAAACAGAACAGCTTCAAACTCAACTTGAAATTATTCTTTTTTCTGCCCTCAATAAATTGCTTTCTGGTGGAAATCCTAGAAAACCAATACCTTCATGCAGGGTCAGTCGTATGGCGAAGAATTCTATGCGAACTATTTTCCCTTCCCTAACAAATTTAGTCCTTTTGCCTTTCGGCCTTGCATCTTTCCTGAGTTTCATAGATAACAAACCAAACATTGTTTGTTTTTACAATAATATTGGCAACATTCTTCTTTTGCTTATGATAGATACTGGAACAAGTCTGCGTTGGAGTTTTCCCGGCTTCCTTTTTCACTTTCTCTAAGAGGATATTCTTTGTGATTGGGGCTGGGTCAATAAACATATTCACGCCCATATGACTTTTCATCCATTTCGCCAACGAAGATACCGCGCCAGCACACATACACATACACATATACACACACACACACATATATATATAATGTGTGTGTGTGTGTGTGTTCCGCAACCGTACTGAGGATACGCCGAGGACACTTGCTAATGACTTTTATTACCCTTGTAGAGGAAAAAGTATGCCTTTTTCGCTAAACAAAAGAGTTTAGCCGGTTAGTTGGTTCCTAACGCATCTTTTGAGAAGGTTCTGAGAATGTGAAATAAATTAGAAATGCTGACAGGGTGATGACATGTACTTAAGGAAATTAACATACACGCATTATCTTTTGCAGTATCGGTATACGAATACATTAACACATCCCGCAGCAATAATAATATTTAACAGAAATGAATTTCTCCATCCCTCTCAGTAATTCAAAAACGTACTAAATTAGAGTATTTTCATATTCAATTTTACGTACTTACGTTCAAACACAATGTATTTACTGTATATTATAGCACTCAATTACCGTTGTGAGAAATTAAATTTCTGTAACCTCTCTGTAACGGACACCTCTCAATAACGGACAAAAATTCATCTCCCATTGGTGGCCGTTATTCAGAGGTTTTACTGTATAACGTATGTACTATTACAAAGATCGTTGTTAAACACAATTGAATTGTTGATTTCTACTACAGCAATCAAGTTATTATACCTTTGTGGTCTTAATTTGAGAAGAGTTGCCAGGGTAGAAAATATATAATTTAACAATCCATATATAGGTTATTTGAAATGAAAATCTGTGTTGTTTTTATTCTTTTACAACATAAGTTTCCAACCTTGTTTACGTGATACCTCCTTTTGTAAATCGTGCTTATTTCACATCCTCCATTCTAATAGTTGTTCATACGTGCTTTTTGTCTGATCCCCTCTGCAATGTTAGAGGTTTGACTTCTCTAATCTTCAATAATAATAATAATAATAATAATATAATGATCTAATTCATTTATATTTCCAGTATGAAATCTGCACACCATCCTAAACATTGTTCGGCGTAAGCTCTAAACTGCGATAAACAAAGCCACGTGAAACTAAATCTCGCTGATTTGCTGTTGTCCTACCAACGCTTGTACTCCTTCGCAAAATAGTTCATATGATTTGATTATTACTTTTACTATGAAGCTTCATATAAAACTGCTATATTATTATAAATTACAAAAAAATATAATACGGATTATCTAATAATACTGTTCGAGTGTGGTTAATGAAACAATAGAAATAAACACTAAGCATGCGCAGTAATTATGGCGCCAACTCAACTGTGGACGGGTGTTCTGCTTTTAAAGTCTTAAAGATGGCTGGCATGAATCCCGGTTCCGCGAGTGTTGTGGTGAAACACCAAGGCAAACCTTTACTCACTAAGCAACAATTGTTTACCAGTGAAATTCAAATACTTTTTTTTTTTTTTTTAATCTTTCGAGGTTTTTTTTTCTTTCTTTTCTGCTGCTGCTGTAAGTATCTGGACAACACGAGACAGTATTGTCAAAATGCACATGTATAATTTGCTCCTCCCGTGGGAGTGATACATCACTAGCCAATCGTATTTGTGGCAAGCGGAAGGACACAAATATTTTGTTTATCGGAGTTTAGAACTTACGCTGAACAATGTGTAGTGCACTTCACTCTTTTGCCAGCTTTGATATTTCCCTTTGTGATAATATTGATAGCAGCTGTTCTTTTATTTTATTTATTTATTTGGTCTAGGAATTAATTCGTGCGGTTTTTAATAAAAATTGAAGCTTTATTTCAAAAACAAAGTAAATGAATACGTTAACAAAAATATTGTCCATCGCTAGCCACTACTTTCTCCCATCTTTCAGGCAATTTACGGATTCCGTGTCGAAAGAATTCCTCATCTTTTGACGCAATCTAATCAAAGATCCATTTTTCGATATTTTCTGAACAAGTGAACCGCTGTCCAATCAAATCGTTATTCATGCAATCGATCAAGTAGTAGTCAGACGGAGCAGTGTCTGGTGAATATCGCGGGTGGAGTAACACTTTCCATCCGACATTTTCCAAATAGGTTTTGACCGGTTTTGCGACATGTGGTCGAGCGTTATCATCTTGATAAATAAGTTTATTATGCCTGTTATTCCATTCTGGTCGTTTTCAGGCCAGAGCTTGCTTCAAACGCATTAATTGTTGTCGATAGCGGTGTCCATTAATAGTTTCACCAAGTTTCAGAAGTTCATAGTACACCACACGTTTCAAATCCCACCATATATACAGCATAACCTTTGCACAATGAATATCTCGTTTCGGTTGTGAAGGACCTGGTTCACCTTGCTTCACCCAGGCCTTTTTTCGTTTAGGATTCTCGTAATGAATCCACTTCTCATCACCAGTTACAATTCGATGCAAAAATCCCTTCCTTTTCTGTCTTTGAAGCAGCAATTCGCAAACGGTTTTTCTTCTTTCAACGTCTTTCTTTTCAATTCATGTGAAACCCAATAAGACATCTTTTGAATCATTCCTATGGCTTTAAGACGTTTGGAAACTGTTGTTTGCTCAACTCCAAATGCTTCTGCAAGTTCGTCCTGCGTTTGACACGAATTCTGATCAAGCAATGCTCTCAATTCTTCATCTTCAAATTATTTTGGCTGTCCAAATTGCTTTTGGTCTTCCAAGCTGAAATCACCACCTTTAAACCGTGCAAACCACTTCTGACACGTTCGCTCAGCTAGAGCATGGTCACCAAACACTTCCACTAAAATATGATGACTTGCGGTAGCACTTTTCTTCATGTTAAAGCAATGAAGAATAACTCCCCGCAAAAACACTTTATCAGGCACAAAATGCGCCATTTTCAGTTGAAGACAAAATGTTGTTTTTTCCGCTTCAAGCAACTGACATATACTAAACAAGATGCTCAATGACAGTAGTTTTCAACGCATGTTTGGATCAACGAAACTATGGGACAATAAGCTAGTTACGCCATCTTTTGTAAAACCGCACGAATTAATTCCTAGACCAAATACTTTTTTTATTGCGATCTGCAAATTTTGCTCAACACTTAATATGGAATGAAGCCCTGTATTGTGTATTTTGTACTAACTGTTTATTATTTTGTAAGGAAGTTTAATTTGAAAAAGTTAGTTATTTTCCAATAACGTAGAAATCTTGAATAGGAAATAAAATCTGAAATGTGTATAGTCGGTGAAGTTTGGTGAAGTTCTGCCTCTTCATGCCTGTTTACAGAATTCAATTGTGTGTATATGATGCTGTGCATATGAAGTTTTACTTTTTTTCATCTTCTTTGTCCTTAAAATTACGATTGGTTTAGTTCTTAATTTACAAAACAAGAAACTTAGTATTAAAGAGGGCAAAAGCGAAATTACAACAAAGCTATGCCTATTATTATGGATAAGAATTCTTGAGAACCGAACCAGCAGAGCTTCCGTTCCCTCCTCGAGTGCTAGTAATGTTGCCAACTCATAGGTTAAGAAAGTTACAACTGTAGTTGCGTGATAGGCCTACTCCAACATCTACATTTAGTGCAACGATTACATCAACTATCATCATACAGCATTGTTCAAATTTTGTTTTCGGTACTATTCCAAAATAAGTATTTTGTACAAGGGTAGGCTTTTTGGTTCCCAGATGGCTTTTTCTGAAGGAAGCCCAATACCTCACATATGCTTCTTAGCTGTGAGGGAGGAAGTAATGCTTTCAGGTAAATTCCACTGACCCTGTTTGTTTCTCATTTCTTTGTGCTTCAGATCCAGCGCAGTTTCAGCATTCGACGAACAATTAACGAAAAGTTACCAGAATCAATGTGTTCCTCAGGAATGACAACGGTCTCACGAAGGCGTGCAATTGGAAGAACTCTTTCAGAACATTATTCCAAACGAAATGCTTGTAACTATAAAGTGTATATTGAATAGTAATAAGCAAGCATGAGTTCCCGTTAGCCTAGAATTACCAAATAAATATTATCGAATGCAGGACATTCTTTCAGAAAGAGTCTTAAGTTTTCATAGAACAGCAGAACTTTTTTTTTTTTTCTAAATTTTGAAACTGCTCTCTTGTTTTCTACCTTATAATTGTTTTGACGACGTTGAAGCTGTCCTGTTTTAAACAGGAAAACCATTTTGTGAATCGCTGTTCTGGCTTTTTTCAGTTCTAAAACAGGATAATGACAATAATAATGTTAGTTTTGACTAGTGTTGCTCGCGAGACGAGAAATTTCTCGTATTGTCTTGTCTTCGAGATGAGAAGTACATTTTAAAATTCAAGACGACAAAAAAGATAATTCTCTTCTCGGTTTTAAGAAGAGACAAGAAGCTTCTGGGAATATGTGGGGAAAAAACTAGTGCACTAAATGTATTATAACACTCTCTTCGTGGTTTAAAATGTATTATAACACACTCTTCGCGGACGCGGAATGCTTCTTATAACTTCTAGATGAAATTCAGAAAAAATGAAGATATAGATTTTATATATATATTTACGAAACAAGGCTAGCAAATTTTCGAAGCGAGACGAGAAAAGCTTTCAGAGAATCGAGACGGGACAACCTTTTTTCTAGTGTCGTGGGAAACATTAGTGACCGCGACTCTGGTATGCTATTCACGTCACATTGGTTTGTGTGTTCAGTTATGTCTCGTTTTGCATATAAATGAAAGCGAACACACACTTCATTCTTCGAAGAGTGAAATATCCCCACCAACTGAGCGCAGTATTATATGAAAACGAAAAGAACCTATTGATAAAAAAATGGACTGTGATTACGCGCTTTTCAAAAAAGGATGTATTATAAATATACACGAACACACCTACATTTAGGAAATTGGTGTTGAAATATGCAATAGATATTTTCGTTATACACAGCTAACACAATTTAAAACCTGGTACAGCTTTATTTCAACAGTCAATCTCTCTTTTTATAGCAGAATGCTGAACATAGTTCCAGTACACGTGCTATCAAGTTCAATCCCGTGTGAAACACACACCTCTGGAAAGAAGTTAGCAATGGTTCAGGTACAATTGTGATATTAGATTCTCTACTTTATATATTCGGAGTTGATTGAACTGGTGATGATTTCAAGGCCCGAGGAGATTACTATCTCTCACGAAGCTAAGAAATTTCCCCTCGGTGAACATCTCCGACCGTGCTTAGCGACTGTTATTAATATCAGTATTTTGTCAGTACTATTTTCATTCCTCCCCGGAGGAACGTGGTGTTATAATTCCTGCGCTAGTAGTACTCGCCCCACTTGGCCGAAATTTTTCCGTCCCTTGGAGCGTGGCGCCCGCCACCACCGCCAAAATTTTGCGCCCCGGGCGCCTACCTTGGAATTACGTGGTATGACGTTATAGGATCACTTGATGTTAGGCCACGCCTCTTTGGGTCACGTGATGATATGCCACGCCTTTTTGGGTTACGTGGTGTTAGGCCACGCCTCTATGGGGTAGTTTTCCCGAGGGGTTGATTTTATTCTCTTTTACGGCATAAAATTTTAGAGATTATTACCTTTTGATGGAATACAGGTGTATGTATAGCACATGTTGTGGTACCTGATTTTAACTTTTGCTCCCCGTCCCCTTTAGTTTACATAGTTTTACGCTCCGCCTTTATAGGGTAGTCCCACTTATGGGTTTGTTTTATGGTTATAAATTTGAAGAATGTTATTCCCTTTCTTACTTTATAGGATGTATGTATAGCCTACCTTATTTTTGTTCCCTTTGATGGATAAAAAATGACGCCCCTGCGCCCACCTTAGCATTGCCTTTAGGATCACGTCATGGGGTCACGTGGTGTTAGGCCATGCTTTGTCTTTATGTGGTAGACCTACCGAAGGGGTAGATTTTATTCTCTTTTATGGGTATAAAAATGGAGATTGTTATCCTTATTTCTTACCTTTATAGGGTGTATGTATAGTCCGTTCCCTTTGAGTATCAACGATTGATTTTGGGGCCTTATTACGTTATATGATTATTTGAAGGTGTACTTTAGATTATTCCCTTAAATTTGATATGTACTTCGTGTTCCATTTCGTTCCACGTCAGGAATGAACATGGATACCTTACATGTGTTGATTATTATGTTATAGACATTGCAATTGTCCGAGTTCGATTCTTCGTGCTAGTTTCAGGAAAAGTTGAGTTAAACCTCCCCTTGAGACGACGACGATGAGAAATGATGGAATGAGAAAACATCATAAACTTGCTTGCGGATTAAACCAGGGAATTCACACATTAGAGATAAGCGCTGAGCCACCGTGCCTCATTCAATGCGAGCAGTTTTACAGTAAGTTTGTTTCATATAGCTGTGTTATCTTTTTTACTTCGTGTGCGACTTTGACTTTGAAGGTAACCTTGCTGACTCAGTGCTAAGCATTAGCATTGAAACGTATAAACATATCCTTATTGTTTAGTTGGCTGTATTTAGAGATGAGTCAGACGTTTAGGATTGTTGGTTCGAGTCTGATTGTGTTCGCTGTAACTCGGTGCCTTAGCGATACTACAATAATAGTCGCGTGATTTTTCAGTGTTGCCAACACTATCAGAATGAATCGATTCATTTAGTCGGAAAAATATGACAGTTATTCTGTTTTGTCTTTTTATACCCATAGGGTAATGTTTCGTATGTATCGGGTATTAATCGGCGTTTTCTTATAGTTGAAACTGTACTTTTCTTCAGGTTTCGTAACAAGATGATGATCCTGGGTTCTATAAATTTTGTGTGGCGTGCTAATGGCGATTTTTTCACTGTTTTGATTAACGATCATTTGCTCCAAACTATTGAAATTTAACTTTTTGCTTGCTGTATAATTGAGTGTGAATCCGCGAATTTTGCATACATAATTGATTGATTTCGTGTTGGGGTCGTAGATTTCTAAAGCATATTGTTTTGGGCCACCAGACACGAATTTTTTAATGTATGCTTTTGGTCCAATTGATCCCAGTTTATTTGACATTGAACCAAGAAATACTTCTGGTTCTATTGTGGGCTCCGATGGTCGCTGCGTGAATATCACGGAATCTGTATCGAAATAAAGTACTCTTTCTTGCAGCAATTCTAAATATTTGTAGAGTTCCAGACGAGCTTGACACGTCGTAAATGCTCCAAGGACAACATTAGCATTGTGATTTTTTACTGGAACATCATCTTCATACTGACAATAAAGGTATAACAACGAATCATTAACAGGTAAAATTTCGTTGACTTGTATATCTGGAGCAGTTAATTTCTGATACAGTTCTTTGGGGTCGTTTGGCTGAAATTGTCTCTTATAGCGAGTCGTCCCCAGAAGGCATTCAAACAAAGTTTTGCAAGACTTCGACGTGCTAAATTTGTTATTATATTTGCTGCATCCAAAGTTATGCCTTCACGTTGTACCATTTGAATGTACTGTTGCTTTTCTTCTTCGGTGACGCAATTAGCCGGCCATCCAGAAGCTTCCACCTTAGATTTCAAAAATGTGTTGATGTATTCGCTGAATATTCTTCCGGTTTTGGTTTCAGGATCATATACGGTGATGTCGTAATTCCAAATTTCGTAAATTTCAATTACTTGATACCCAAGTTCAATGGCTTTTTGAATTTCATAGGACACCCATGTTCCTGTTAGACTTAGTTCACTGTCGGAATGTGTACATTCAGAATCTTGATTTAATGCTGTGGCACAGGCAGCAAAAAGTGGAAACAACTTCTTATTTGAGCGAAATGGGAGCACTGGATGAAAGACGTTTCTGCTAGGCAAAATCTTTAACTTGATTAATCCGTTCACATCTTGAATGGCATGCATATTTGGATCTCCCTGTAGGTAAATTCGTGGGTGCCCTATTGGATACCGTCCATATTTATTGATATACGAATACAATGAAACAATATTCAAATATCGAATTTCTTCGCCTTCATTTTCATTTGCGATGTGATACAATTTAATGGCAAAACACGGCCACCATAGAAGCTGTCTCTTGGATTTAACGGTGTCTTTATTAGTATAAGGATGTGTGCTTAAAGACGATGCCAATGCTTTTAACGCTTGACGAAATTCACATTCCCACATTTCATGTCATGTACTTTATACCCCATGGACCGTAATAATTTCATTTTACGCTGTGTTCTCTCGTAGCGATAATTCATAGTGTCTTCGGAATTCTCATAAATGGGCTGATCACGGCCTGTAAAGACACAAAGAGGACAGGCATGGAATCTACAACCTTGGAATTCATACAAGTGTTCCTTTTCAGTGTTGAGATGTTTGTTGTAGCCGACCAGATGAAAACCAGCAACAAAAACTTGTTTTCCTCTTGCTGCATGCAGAATTGGATGTCCCTCTTTTTCCTTCATGTAGGAAAGCCACTGCAAAGCAATCCTTCCTCCACTTTTTTGATTTCCTCCAGAGAAACATAAGTCAGACACTTTTTTGATTTCCTTTTTCGGATTGGGCCCGGGAGACATAAAAGTTACCTTGTTGGAATTTGCTCTGCATAAGCTTTTCAACGATCATGTCTCTGTCACAATTAGGAGCGTCGCTAGGGCTGCCAACATCGTCAGGGTAGACAATATACAGGGTGGCGCACGAAATGATCCACCATTTTCTTTTTAAATGAAAACTTTATTCACAATCAGAACACAAAGAAATGTACTTCACAAGAAAGAGTGTACTCTGGAGAAATGTTCTAATTCAAAACATGCTCAATGTGGCCGCCATTGTTGATCTGAACTGCATTTAATCGAACACTGAGGTTATTCACTGCTCGACGACACATGTTTTCATCAATTTTACTGCAAGCCTGAACAAGTAGTAGTCTGAGCTCTACCAAATTGTTGGGGATGTTTCGAAAAATTTTTTTCCTTCAAATACCCCCCACAGAAAGTAATCACATGGGTTAAGATCAGGACTATGAGGTGGTCAAGATTGTCCAGTATGAAACCGGTCTGAAAACCGATCAGAAATAACGCGCATGTGAAAAATTTCGTATTAGAAATCCAAGACAACATTCGCAGTGTGTGGTTTGGCTCCATCTTGCATGAACCACTGCGTGTTGATGAGCAAAGCAGTAGCAAGCAACTGCGGGACAACGTTATTCCGGAGCATAGTCAAGTACCGCTCACTGTTTACTGTTTCTTCGAAGAATGGCCCAATCAGTCCATGATTGGAAATTGCAACCCACACTATAATTTTGGGAGCGTGGTGTTGTTTTTCATAAATCAACCGTGGATTTTCATTGGCCCAAAAACGCACATTTTGTTTGTTGACCACTCTGTCCAAATAGAAATGCGCCTTGTCAGAAAACCAAACGTTGTGATGGATTCGTTGCTTAACCTCCGCCCATTGCGCGAATACTAATCTCTGCTGCTTGTGATCATTTGTGAGTCATTGCACAACGGTCATCTTGTATGGATAAAAATGGAGGTCGCTCTTCACAATTCGTTGAACCGAACGTCTTGATATGCCAAGTTGCACTGCTGCCTTTCTTGTCGACTTCCCGGGACTCCTCTGCATTGCAACTCTAACAGCTTCAATATTCTGAGGCGAACACACAGGCTTCTGTCGAGGACGCTTCGGCTTCAATATTGTTCCTTCCCTCTGAAAGTTTTCATACAGTCTGTGGATGGTTTTGTTGGAGGGAGCCCATCGGGTATTAAACCTCTCTCGAAACCGTCTTTGAGTAATAATAACACTTTTTGATTCATGGAATAAAAGCACGATTGTTGAGCGCTGCTCTGTGGTCAGTGCTCTTGTCAGCAATATTGAAAACTAGCCCTCTAGCTGCGGCAGGGTGACGTAGGTGTCAATTTCTTCTTCAACTGTTTCTCCAAACTGTACTGCTACTGCTGTAAAAGTGTACCTTGCGATTTCTAGTTCTCCTGAAAGGATAAAAAAAAAATGGTGGATTATTTCGTGCGCCACCCTGTATACACATAGGATGATTCTCATAGGTAGGATGTTCAGAATTTTTTTCTCCCATGCTGTTGTATCTTCGCCTTTCATTTTTTTATATGACTGTTCCGAATGTCTGACGTACTTGAGACATTTTTTTTCGGCGTACGGCAAATAACATTGTTTCCGACGTTTCACAATTCTCAAGTAATACGTTTGTCTTTTATAAAAAATATACACTGAAAAAAAGGGTAAATTCTTTACCCCTCCCATTCACCTCTCAAAAGCCCAATGACCATACACAGGATATCACTAGTTAGTATGTTCATTTATTTTTATTGATACCATTTTTGTGATTGTAGCTCCTTTGGGGGGAGAATTCTGTCCCCCAAATGCTAATGGGGAGGGCAACTAAAAATAATCCAACTTCTTGCCCTACACTTCCGCTGCGGGATCCCCAATGTGGATGAAATGCACACTGTTGCAAAGTTTCATCCATCCTGAAGAGGTACACACCTAAATCCTTTCTCTACGTTAACTAGGAGTTGAGCTACGGATGTTTAAACTGCTGGCCCACCCCTTCAGCCATTGGTTCTGAAAAGGTTAAGACAGAAACACACTCATCGGCGATGTATACAGTGACCAATCACATCATGATCACCTACCTAATATCCGGATGATGTCCATCTTTGGACCTGCAGGACATCTGCAGGCGTGGCACACCACATTTGCAGACGTAAGTGACTTAACTCCTTTAACCCCTATTTTTTGTCCTAAATTTTTTCGTATTCTTTTGTCGTGGGGTCTCACAGACCCCAATATCGTAGACTGTATCTGTATTGAAAATTACCAATAACAATTTAATATTAAAATTATAATGACCATCTTAGACCGTATCTATATTGAAAATGACTACTAACAATTTACTGTTACAATTTACAATCACAACTAACTTAAGCTAACCTAATATCGTAGATTGTATCTATATTGAAACTCACGACTAACTATTTACTGTTACCGTTTACAATGACCACTAACCTAACCTAGCCTAACAGTTAATTATTTTGCTTATTATTTATTTAAAAAACCAAATCCTCTTCTATTTTACAATTTAATTCTTATTAAGGCTCCAAATATAATTGCACATTTGGTACATTTCAACCTATTTCTCATTATTACAAGAGAACTAAATTTTTCACGTTTATTTACATGTTGCAATAAATAACTGCTTGGTGGTCTGCACAAAAATGTTTGTTGCATTTTTTACAAACTAGTCTACTTTTTCTGTCCTTCTTCCTATCACAAAGATGCCAACACTTTCCTCTGTTTGCAGATGACGCTAAAATTGTTGAAGTCCTTTCAGTTTTGGAGATTCCAGTGTTTCATTGCTTCAGTCACTGATTTTGGTGACCGTGCTGACATCTTGAACCTTCGCTGCATGTGAGGCTTTACCATGTCCTCGACAAGGCTGGTTAACAATTTACGCCTCGCATTGAGTTTATTGCAAAAATCTGGATTGTGAATTTTGAAAATTATAGATGTATTCAGCGCAGAAGCATCTACCATATTGAAGAACACAGTTAATGGCCACCTTTTTGTTTGCCGTTTTGCTGTGAATTCTCTCACCATTTGGTCAAATTTATCCACCGCCCCATTGGTCTTGTTATATCTGGCTTTTTCTTATCTGTGTCAGATACAGCGGTATCATGATGCAGCGTGCTGAGTAAAATCACATCTTTGCTTCTCTTAGGTGCATAACTTACGATCGTTAGGTCTCCATTGAATCCGAAGACAGATGTCAATGGACTACGAGATTTACTAGGTTGCATAATGTCCGGGATTTCACGTTTGTTCTTCTTAATGGTTCCAACGAGAGTGAGATTCTGAGTTAGCAGGAACTGAGCAAGTTCAACACTTGGAAACTAATTTTCCATACTAATGTTCCTTTCACTTCTGAACAAATGTTTTGAAAGTTTCATCACAAGATTCTGAGCCAGATTCTCCTCCACAGTACAGAGCTAATATTTTCATCTGTTATAACAGTTCGAGGTCTCCTACGTTCAGACTTAATAAAGAAGAACAAATAATTTCAACCGAAAAGCTAATTGTTTGGAAAATCAATTAGGCATACATTACACTACAATGATTGCTTACAAGGAGAGACGAAAACAGCGGACACAATGGCAAATGAAGAAATTCTTAACTTATTCTTCTCAGATTGGAAGAAATTGCGATCAACTAAGGTCTGTTATACCGACCAAACTTTCTGTTTACTTTGCATGCATCAAATTCTGGATGCGCGTATTCCTAATTCGATCAAATAACTTCACCAGGGGATGCAAGGTATATTCATTTGTGGATAACACAGCCCCATCCTCTAGATTGTCAATGATAAATTTGTGAGTCACACAAAGTTACGTCACTCCGCAATTTTCCAGTAATAATGTAGAGGGTAGGACTGTGCTACCTACAAATGAATATACCTTGGATTTACCGGTGAAGATATCTCACTTGCCTAACTGAGGTACGGCCACATGGTCGATTTGGTGGTAAACTAAAACACATAAATACGTTGAAAGAAGACAAACGTTCTCCCATCAGCCTTATTTGGAAAAAATCTGTGATTATTAGAGTAAAAGAAAAGTTAAAATCACAAATTTATAAATTGTTTTTTCCTAGTACATTCCCCCTTGAAACAGACAGTCCCTTAGCACCATCAACCACTGACGGATCTAGGGGGTAAAATTGGGAGGGGGAACCAGATTCCAGTCTATGATAGGTATATCATGAGTTTTCGCAAACCATTTTAATTTGAAATATATATATATAAATAGTAGCTTCAATTGTTTTTGACGTTCAAAAGTTTGAAGAGGCCTGGACCACCCAGCCCTGGCTAGATCCGCAACTGCCATCAACAAACAAGTACGAACTATTTTGAAATCATTTTACATTAGGTTAACTGTCAGAAAGTCTCAGTAATATATTTTAAAATGTCTTCATAACTATTAGCAAACCGACTCCCAGTTGGGGTCACACAGACCCCACGACAGAAAAAGCAGGGTTGTTTACAAATAAGTCGGATAATTATGGCTTAGGCGAAAGAAAATTTGTTATAGTCACAAAATATACTGTAAAATTGAATTTCTGAAGATGTCAGAAGCGTACTGTGTTTTAACTATCAAAATAAGGAAATAATCGAGCCGTATGGTCCCTTGGGGTCTGTGAGACCCCACGACATAAAACTGGGGTTAAATTGCGGGGAGGTGGGTTTGGGGCCAATACAGTAATTTGAAATTCACCAATTCACCACTGCTCCTCGAACCACTGCAGCACAACGTTAGCCTTGTGTCAAAGAGCGTTATTCTGCTGAAAGAAGTTATTTTCAGTTAAAAATATGGCAGGCATGAAAGGATGTGCACCTTATTCCAAAAAGAATGATCGCATTGATTATGGCTGTTTTGAGCTAAAAATGTTGTAAGTCCAACTTCGGTTATCCTCGAAAACAGTAAACCAAAGGTGCCAGGTACGAGCCCCCAAACCAACCTTCACAGTCGGAAAGAATTGTGCAAACGTGTTTTTCCTCTTTAAAGTGCAATAAGACATGTTGAAATCTTATTAAGTGTAGAAAAAAATAACCTTTGTTGAAATACATAAAAAATACAGCATTTCGAAACCATATATACTATACATGTGAGCATATGCTGGGTTTGTACTTTAACCTTTTCAGGACGAACGGCTCAACCCTTGAGCCAGCAATTCAAACCTCTCTAGCTCAGCTCCTAATTAACCTAGATATATGATTTTGGTATGTATCTCTTCAGAAAGGATGGAACTTTCTAATCCTGTGTATATCATTCATGTAATGGATCCCTCCGTGTAGGGGGAGGAGGGCAAATTTGGGTGTTTGTAGTGTTCCCTCTCTCCCTTCAGAATTTGGGGGAGGTACCCCCCTGATGGAGCTACAAGGATAAAAGATGGCATCCATAGAGACAAATGAACATACTAACTAGCCATACCCAGTCCATGACTTTTGGGGTTGAGAGGGGTGAATAGGAGGGGTATTGAATTTACCCTTTTTCTTATTGTATATTTTCTTATAAAGTCAAAAAAATATATTTCAAATTTGAGGAACTCTGGCAACATTGTTATTCATCGTACGCAAGAAAAAAAAAATCTCACATTTACGACAGATATTTGGGACAATGATACACAAAAGTCAAACCCATCGGTTCAATACAAATGGAAAAAGAAATTCAGAACCCCACACCTCCGTGACACATCCTGTATATTATTCAATATCCACTGTAATGTACTCTAACGTTGACAGCCCTAGCGACATTCCTAATTATTACAGACACACAAACCATACCTCGTTGAAAACCTTATAGATTAGCCATTCCAACAATGTAACTTTTGTGTGTCTCGGGCCAAACCAGTAAAAGAAAAATAGGACGAAAGTCAAAATTTTGGATGGAAAATCAAATTTTTCGAAATTTGTCGGACTATGGCAACTCTGTGATTTTTCGTACGCAAGGAAAAAAATCTCACATTTAGGCCAGACATTGGGAACAACGATATAAAAAAATAAATGGTGTAAGTGCAATAGGAGTGAAGAAAAAATTCGGAACGCCGACCCTACGTGAATCATCCTGTATGTTTTCGAGAGATTGTGGTATAAGCTAACATTGGCAGACTTGGCCACGCTCCTAATTGTCAAAAACATATCAGCTATACCTCGTTGGAAAGCTTATAGAACAGAAATTCCAACAAGATAACTTATTGAACAGACATACACACACACACAGAGAGAGAGAAAGAGAGAGCGAAAGGAAAACAGTTATTACCTCAGAACGCACCGTTCTATTTTTTGCCTGGTCAGAGTCAGCTGTAGCTATCAGTTGAATCTAAGGGTCGTAAATATGCATTTCTTTCAACTCCCTCCTTTGACAAGTTATTTAGTTTTAGAAAAAAATCTTCCTGACGAAGCAAAAGGAAAGAAAAGCAATGATCTTGCGACGAACAATATTAGGTGAACCAATGCGAGTTTATTCTCTGCCGTTAGTAAGAGTGCATTCCTACTGCACTTACACGGTTTATTTTTTGCACAATTGTTCACAATAACGGGAGTAAATGTAAGAATTATTTTTCTTGCATATGACAAACAACAGTGTTGCCATAGTCCGACAAATTTCGAAAAACTTGATTTTCCACCCAAAATTTTCATTTTTGTCTTCTTTTTCCTTTACTAGTTTGGCCCGACAGACACGAAAGTTATCTTGTTGGAATGTTTGTTCCATAAGCTTTCCAACGAGGTACAGCTGATATGTTTGACAATTAGGAGCGTGGCCAAGCCTGCCGATATTAGCGTATACCACAATCTATCGAAAAAAAAATACAGGATGATCCACGCAGATTCGGTGCTCCGAATTTTTTCCTCCATTTCTATTGCTCCTACACCATTCATTTTTTTATATCATTGTCCCCAATGTCTGGCGTAAATGTGAGATTTTTTTTCTTGCGTACGAGAAATAACAGCGTTGCCATAGTACGACAAATTTTTAAAAAATGGATTTTCCAACCAAAATTTTGATTTTCGTCTTCTTCTTTTACTAATTTAGCCCAAGAGACACGAAACTTACTTTGTTGGAATGTGTGTGTTATACGGATTCCAGCGAGGTATAGCTGATATGTTTGTGACAATTAGGAGCGTGACCAAGCCTGCCGATATTAGCGTATACCACAATCTCTCGAACAAAATACAGGATGATTCACGTAGGTTCGGGGTTCCGAATTTTTTCCTCCATTCTATTGTACCTAAACCCTTCATTTTTTAATATCATTGTTCCCAATGTCTGGCGTCAATGTAAGAATTTTTTTCCTTGCGTACGACAGATACCAGTGTTGCCATAGTCGGACAAATTTGGAAAAAATAAAATTTTCGCAAAAATTTTGACTTTCGTCTTCTTCTTCTTTTACTAGTTTGGTCCGAGAGACACGAAAGTTACCCTGTTGAAATGGGTATCTCATAAGGTTTCCAACGAGGTATAGCTGATATGCTTGTGACAATTAGGGGCATCACCAGACTTGCCAATGTTAGCGTATACCACAATCTATCGAAAAAATACAGGATGATTCACGTAGGCTCGGAGTTCAGAATTTTTCCCTCCATTCCTATTGAATCTAAGCCCTTCATTTTTTGATATATCATTTTTTCCAGTGTCTGGCGTAAATCTGAGATTTTTTTTGCTTGCGTACGGTATATATCAGCGTTGCCACACTCTGACAAAATCTGAAGAATTGTATTTTTGAAAAAAAAAAAGAGATTTTAGTCTTCTTCTTTTACTAATTTGGTCCGAGAGACACGAAAGTTACTTTGCTGAAATGTCTGTTCTATAAGGTTTCCAACGAGGTATGGTTTGTTTGTGTGACATTTAGGGGCGTCGTCAAGCCTGCCAACGCAAGGGTAGACGAAAATTTCTCGGGAAAATAGGAACAGGATGATTCACCTAGATTCTATCTTCCGATTTTTTTTACCTAGCTATTGTACCTTTGCCCTTCATTTTTTGGTATAATTATTATCAATGTCTGGCCTACAGGTCAGAATATTTTTTCTAGCGTACGACTAGAAACAGTGTTGCCAGACTCACAAATTTCGAAAAATATTTTTTTCACTTTTTCTCTTTCTTTCATCATCATCATCTACGGGTTGGGTACGGCAGCCTCAAAGATTATTTTACTAGAATCTTTGTTTCATAAGCTTTCCAACAAGGTATAATTCATACCCATGAAAGAATTAGGAGGGGTGCTAGGGCCGCCAAAGTAGAGGTCTACGATTTTCTTGAAATCCCTGCCCGTCCTGAAAAGGTTAAAAACAAAACCATATATATATATATATATATATATATATATATATATATATATATATATATGGTGTTTAATAAGTAATAGTCATAAATTAAACCGTAGATAGTACACGCCAAAACGAACAAAAAAGTCTAGTAAACATGTGTCCGCAAACGCTTCGTAACGGAGATAGGGGCTGTCGAAAGTGTGGGAAAATGAAGTTAGAGACGAATATCTCAAAAAATATGAATCGGACAGAGGGCGGTCCAATGAATGACTATCGAAGTCAGACCTGCGCTATGCAGAAATGCATGGTTGATAACTCTGCAATGCGCGCGCAAGGGATTCTCCAAAGAAACGGAGGAATTCCCGGAAAATTGTCCAAGGAAAGGGGGCTCGAGATGAACATCGAGGGCGAGTCTATCCACCAGTAATTCATAAGTCGTGGTACCAGGTCGAAAGCTCGAAAAGATACAAAATGGCGGACAATGTTTACATGCCGTGTGTGGTTGCATAACCAGCAGCAAATGAGAGAGACAATCGAAGTGTGATGATGTACGTTGTAAATGGCTCCAGGAAGAATTCCGACAACTAATGCATACGTACAAGTGTGGCAGCACTTAGGTAAATCAAACGGTATGCAAGGCACTGATGAAGCATTATGTGCTAAGCAGTTAACGTAACGAATATCCGCAAACTTGATTGCAGTGGGAAAAGCATGACAACATTCGAGTATGTGGGAGGCGAGTCTGAAACATTCCGCATGTTGAACGCGTAAGTGTATTGCAACAAGCAAAAAATGATGGACATGTCGTGTTTGTCCATATCAACAAACAGAAATCGTCATGTTGGTAATGTGTACAGTATTAATCATAAGGTAAACAGCAAATACCCAGATGTGTAACCACAGAAGAGATGCATGAAAAATTAACTTACCTCTATCATTAAAGTAAATGTTGGAAGTGTCGTCCATTCATGTGAATGCATGCTCGTATCCGTCTTCGCAAAGATCCACATACTCGTGGTAATATGTCGGCATCCTGTTTAATATGTTCGCAACATTGTTCCACCCTTTCTCGAAGGTCTTCTAATGTTGCAATAGGGGTAAAATAAACTTGTGATTTCACGTGGCCTCAGAGAAAGAAATCTAAAGGATTTAAGTCCGGGGAGCGCGGTGGCCAAGCAATAGGACCCCCACGTCCTATCCACTTTCGTCCGAATCGGGCATGTAAATGTTCTATGACACGGTTAAAGAAATGTGCTGGCACTCCATCATGTATAAACCACAGTCGCTGACGCCTATCGAGAGGTATATCTTCGAGTAGAAGCGGCAAATCGTGTTGGAGAAATCGCAAATATGAGATCCCAGTTAATGCATTAGGAAGAAAGAATGGTCCTACGAGCTGATCACCTAAGAGTGCTACCCACACATTTAAGGAAAACCTACGCTGATGTCTTAACTCCACTATTGCAAGTGGATTCTCATGGGCCCAGACATGAGAATTGTGAAAATTTACAATGCCATCCCGGGTGAATTGTGCTTCATCAGTAAATAGGACGTCATCAGTGAAATGAGGATTGCCAGTAATTTGTCTGCAAAGCCACTGACAAAACTGCATTCTCGCCGGAAAGTCTGTGGGGGTTAGAGGTTGGACACGTTGTAGATGGTATGGGTAAAACTGCTGTTCATGGAGAATGTGCCATACGAGAGCATTGAATACGCGTTCGGCAAGTCCCACACGTCTTGTGCTCGTTCCTGGGTTTTCGTCCACTGCCTGTAGCACGCGTTCTTCTAATTCAGGGGTACGTACTGTGCTTGGCCTTCCCGGCCTGAAACAATGTGTAAAGCTCCCATGTTCTCGTAGCCGCTGATGTATTCTGATGAATCTTATTCGGTCTGGTTGCTGTCTCGTAGGGAAAGTCTCGCGATATAACCTAGCGGCCTTACCGCATTCCCGTTTGAAACTGTTGCACTGTTCCCCGCAATACAGTGAAGTAAGTACATCCACAACACTGTAAAGGTACGCGCATTTGACACCTCTTCAATATACATAACTACTACATTCACTGTAGGCGAGAAAGACAAGTGAAGACAACGAACCTCTACACTCTGAACCATCCTCCCAAGCGAATACTCCGGTACGACGAAAGCATGTAGACCTGTAGCAGAACCCTTCGGGCAACATAATAATCAAACGTGGAAAGCCAAGCGTGTTTCCATTTCACGTCTGTAATCGAAACAATGTAGTGTTCTTCCATTCCATATTTCCTGGCTTACCAGCTGATTGACAAGAGCTGCGTGCACAGTTTTTTTTTTCTTTACGTATACGTACAGGGGATGAACCAAATAATGAGCAACCTACAGGCGCTCGATTGATTGTTATTGTTGCTTTAAACGAGCTTAAGAGCTTCGAAGGACGGGACCTACGATTTGAAAAATCAGGGATCAGAACCACTGCATTCAGTGGGCACTTCAGCGGATTTGATCCAGCAACATCCTGCACCCAAGGTGAGCTCAACGTCTGTTGCAATCCCGATTCAGTATTTCCAGCTGGCTTGCCAGTTCTACCAGTGTTCCTTCCGGCCATTCCATTCATTTTCGCGCATCGTTTGTTTTACCTTGGTATTGGTACAGTAAAGGACTACTCTGTACATGTGCATTCGTCTTAGGAATGTGCTCTGAAGTAGTTCACAACATGCACCACCACCTTTCTTCGATTGCCTCTAATTTCCTGCTGGTTATGCAACCACACACGGCATGTAAACGTTGTCCGCCATTTTGTATCTTTTTGAGCTTTCGACCTGGTACCACGGCTTATGAATTACTGGTGGATAGACTCGCCCTCGATGTTCATCTCGAGCCCCCTTTCCTTGGACAATTTTCCGGGAATCCCTCCGTTTCTTTGGGGAATCCCTTACGCGCGCATTGCAGAGTTATCAATCATTCATTTCTGCATAGCGCAATTCATTGGACCGCCCTCTGTCCGATTCATACTTTTTGAGATATTAGTCTCTAAACTTAATTTTCCCACACTTTCGACAGCCTCTATCTCCGTTACGAAGCGTTTGCGGACACACATTTACTAAGACTTTTTTTTGTTCGTTTTGGCCTGTACTATTTATGGCCATTACTTATTAAACACCCTGTATATATATATATATAATATATATATAGCCTATGTGTAATTACCCGAATGTAGTGTTGAAATATTAACAAAATCTACTTTTATATATATATATATATATATATATATATATATATATATAATAGATTTCGTTAATATTTCAACACTACATTCGGGTAATTACACATAGGCTATACAAACGAAAAACAGTTACATTAAAAAGAAAAGAAAATCTTAATAATTGTAAATGCACAAATCAGTCCCATTATTTGATTTAAAAACACTTCGCTTAAAAACTGAAATTACTCAAAATCCACTTCTCTTTTCCAACACTACACTACCCAGACACACACACAAATGAAAAAGAACTGCATTAAAAAGATCTGGAAACTTTCGAATTCTTCTTGTGTGGGTTATCTGATTGAGTATGTGACATATAGCATGATTATCTCATGTTACGCAAAGATCATTAATCTTCTTTTTTTTTTTTACACGTTATTGTGATAAGCCTCGCAACAGCATCCTCAAACCTTCGCCGAGATTACAGACAAAAAGATCTCCTCCAGTTCCTTACCAGAGGGTAGCGTTCCCAAAACTGATGCAACGTTCCCTCTTTGTACTGCCATGCTGATGCGTTGCAGTAGAAAAGAGGTTGCTCTAGCATCTCCTGACGATAAAGAAATGCGGTGACCAACTTCTTTTATAAAGTTAAGGCCTTCGGGACCTCATGAACCACCCGATTCAATAGCTATAGCGACAAAATGATATTTGTCGAGTAAATTGCTATACTTCCTGCGTTTTTTTTTTTTTTTTTTTTTTTTTTTTTTTTTTTGAATTTCACAAAATTTATATTTTGTGAAATAAAATATAAATTTTTCACAGGGTGGCCCACAAGTAGGTATTACATCCCTGCATTGATCAAGTATAACGTTCTAGCTTATAGGTTTATTTGCTTCGGCTGTTCTGAGCTTAAGATATAAGTGAAAAGACATTAAAAACAAATTATAAAGAAACTGTCTACCTAATGGATAACAATAAGAAATGATATAAAAAGCAGAGTTGATCAGCACGGGATTGTATACCTAATTTGGGCCACCCTGTGTATATATATATATATATATATATATATATATATATATATATATATATATATAATATAATATAATATTTCATACAGTCATTTCAAGACATAATTAATTTATCGAGACATCTCTCCTTAAATCTCCTATAGTCTTCTGACATTCTATTAGCAACACTGGCCCGGTACGCTGATGAAATTATTGAAGATCATCAATGCGGATTTATGCAAACTCGATCAACAATCGACCAGATATTTACCATTCGACAGATTCTTGAAAAGAAATGGGAATACAATACCCCGGTACATTTAATCAATTATTAATTTTAGAAAGGTCGACGTCTCGGTTAGAAGGAAACATTGTACAACGTTCTTACAGAATTCGGAATAACGAA
The DNA here is from genome assembly GCF_964235325.1 of Thermobia domestica. NCBI lineage: Eukaryota > Metazoa > Arthropoda > Insecta > Zygentoma > Lepismatidae > Thermobia > Thermobia domestica. The sequence continues at coordinate 91,180,550 of NC_137470.1, forward strand.
AGATCCAATTATATAAATTGTGTTTAAATGACTTTCAAAGTGAGGTCTGAGTATGAAAACAGTTGTCCACGAGCTTGCATGTTGAGAATGGCCTGAAACAAGATACATTATCGCCATTATTATTCAACGTTGTTCTGGTGTGCGCTATAAAAAAAATCAAAGATAGCAACCAGGAACTCAAGCTGAATTTTATCCGCCAGCTTATGGCTTATGATGATAGAATAACAATAGGAAGAAATGCATAGGTTCTATTAAACGCTTGCAGAGACATGGGTGTAGAAGTAAATGCAGAAGAAACTGAATACACGGAAATTTGTCGGAATTAAAATCTGCAAATTATGATACGTCAAAATGTCAAATAATACTTTTGATAAAGTGGATACTTTCAAATATCTAGGATCAATATTAACATAACAAAACTATATTCACGAAGAAATTAAATATTGATTGAAAGCAGGGAATTCTTATTATTCAGTTCAAAATCTTTTGTCTTCGCGAATTCTGTCAAGAAATTTAAAGCTTAAAAAAAATAAAACTATAATTATGCATGTTGTGTTGTATGGCTGCATAACATAGTCGCTTACTCTGAAGGAAGAATACAGACTGAAAGTATTTGAGAATAACATCCTGGAATGGGAATGGCGGAAACTTCATAACGAGGAACGACATAATTTGTACAGTTTACCAAAAACATTCTTAGGGTCATCTAGTCGGGGAAGCTCAGGTGGGCAGGTCATGTAGCCAGAATGAAAGAAAATAGGAACGTTTTCAAAATTTTAAGTAGAAATTCAATCGAAAATCCACTATTAGGTATACCTAGGCGCAGATGAGAGACGAAAATTAAGATAAATCTCACAGAAATAGGAATACAAAGTAGTAAAGTGAATCCAGTTAGGTAAGGACAGAAGTCAATGGATAGCTTTTCTGAACGCCACGTTGAACCTTCAGGTTCCATAGGCCATAGAGGGAGTCAAGATAAAGAGTGCTTTATAGTTACTGAAACAAAATTATCTTCTGTAGATTCGTTTATGTAATTGATTCCAGGGCAGTAAATGATATTAAAATAACAGAAGCAATCCCCCTGTATTAAAAAAGTGATACTTAAACTTTCGGCCCCCTGTGGGACTCTCATATGTAACGTTACACGTAGTTGCTCTTCTTTCCTTTCAGATTTTATCTTTGAAGAAGGTTTTCCAGAAATGTTAGAACACAGGATCATCCGGAAATTATATTACATTTTCAATTTATGAATGTCACTGATAGATTTTAGAAAAAGAAAGAAAGAAAAAAAAAATTTTACAGAATGGTTGAAAATGTATGTTCTAACTTCCCCATAAGGCGTCGTGAGTCGTCCTAACAAATAAGAACACTACTCAACTTTGTAAACTGAATGCTGAAAGTTTTTTTTTTTTTTTTTTCTGTAAAGTTGTCATATTATTGGTTATAAGTTTTCAATTTTGAAAACCTATAAATTCTGCTCTAAACTTTTCTTGGTTAAATCACTCACCGCCAGCTGTTCTGCTTAATTTTAGTAGCCTGTGCTGAAATGTATCTTACAACGTCCATTAGTGATAAACTAAGTTTTTATGTATTCATTACCCTAGAAATATGTATTAAGGTATTTTTATTGCGTATATTGTACAACTTGGCGATAACGTTTATAAATAATCTTTTACATGCACCCTCCTTACTACTTAGTAGAGAGATCCAGACACTTACTACACTATCTCCTTGCACTCAAGTTACTATGCTGTTCACGTAAATGAATACTTTTTTCTTCCCCCTTTCAATAGAACTTCGTGGTAGCTTTTGCAAGACTAGTAGATTGCGAACATAGACTTTGATTTGAATGAGGTTGCTTTTTTCCTTGCTTTTTTGTATAGATAAGTGGTTTAAAATAATATGTGAAAGTAACGTAAAATTGCTAATAAACCATATTTAATTTCTCTTTCTGTTCTTGTTTCAGAACCCGCTGCACGTGAATTCAGGGAAGGTCCAGGACGATTTCTAGGTCGTGGAGGCCCACGATCAGGCTTTGATCGAATGAACCGCAATTCAGATCGTGATCGGCGACGGGATGATCGTGATAGGAATTCAGAGCGAGGATCACGGGGATTCAGGGATTTGGCTCGTCCCAGGTCTCCAAAGTAGACTTTTGATCGGGTGCTATTTTTTTTTTTATTGGAGACGCGTTACAAGCTTAGTGAGCGTAAGCCAGTGAAACGTTGGTTATTAGACAGTGGAAGTTGTTATAACAAAGTTATATGCAAAGTTGATGATGTAAACAGGTCGTGCTTTTTTTTTTCCTCGATGTAAATATGCAAAGCAAGTATTGTAAGGGAATATTGCCAGGGTTGATTTTAAAGTTACATAAGGTAATGGGCATCACGACTTGTTTAAGAGAAAGTGTAGTTGAAAAACTTGTCACGTGATATTTTTATGCAACTTCGCATCGCATCTTGTGCATCATTGTTTATGCAACATTGACTATATTGGTAGGTCAAAGTGACACCTGACTTACCAGCAGTGAAAGAAGAAAACGTATCAGCTAGAATGAATCTGTAGTACGCATTTGTGTATGAGCTGACCAACTTTGTTTTTTTCCATATGCAAAACATCAATTTGGAAGAATATCATAGCAAAGCTAGGGAGAAGAAAATATGAAGTAGTGTATAATGTTAGTTAAAATGATTTTGCACATTTAGGTACAATTTAGTCTGTGAGAAAAGGACTCACTTGTCGGACGCCCACGGTTGGCACAAAGTGCCTCAGAACTTCAGTGCTTTCCCTAGCCTTTTCCTTCAACAACTGTGAACATCGTGTGAACTTTTCTATGCATGTAGATACATCTGTGGGCAAATTTCTCTCCCTTTCCTATCAAGTACTACATAACATCCGTAAGGACTCCTGAGTTTGTCTTGTTTGTAAGAGAAAGGATACTAATGTAACAACGTCTGAAGTGACAAAATTGAAATGAAAAAGAGAAAAATCAAATCTCACCTATCACTTCATAAACTTCTGAATCCATGTACAATTTGTTACTGAAGTTCTGCGTTAACTAGTGGGGTCTATCACAGTCATTTATTTGCTTGTATGATGTATAAATAATACTTTTTCAAAATGTTATAAAATGTGATACGAACATAAAGATGTCAAGTTGGAGTAGGGTGTGTGAAAAAAAAAAAACACTTAAAATATGTGCAGTAACTGTGATAGGCCGTAAAAAGATTTATTATTGGTGTATTATATATATATATATATATATACATACATATATATATATATCAGGGATAGTGTGAGTTTGCGATCCTTAATAGTAGGCTTGTTGGAAATTTGGGGACCGTGAAATGAGTGTTAAATAAATTGTTTACGTTGATATATTTAAAACAAAGGTTTCACTGGTATTTCTGCCTCAGGGGCCTCATCCAAAAGCCTACAAGTCTCTGGTAATTTGTCCAGGGACAGCGGTAGTGTGAGCTTGTGATAAATGTATGAAATGCGGTAATTCACACTGCCCACTGCATGTAAGACAGCTAATCAATACTTAGCTCAAATCGGATTTTTATTATTGTAACTTTGCTAACATTTAAAAAACAATGAACGCAGATGGTAGTTACAGTAGTAGTTGGTGTAGTATGAAGGCTGTGTAGATTGTGGATTTTTGCTCCCTTAAAGAAAGCCAACTACGATAACACACAGTTCCAAAAATGTAGATTGTATTGCAGTAACGGTACAGAGCAGTGGGTAGATGAAGATTTCTATTGCATGACTGCATGAATGGGTGTTTGTGTGCATGGCCACATGGTCCCCTACATTGTACAGATTATAAAACTAACAGATTTATTTTTGACAAAAATATGTATAGATTGCAGGCTAGAGACTGTAATGCCCTCTTTGAAGTTTGTTGGTAATAGAATACAAAAATCACTTCGTAGTAAGACTCAATGACTGTCTTGCGTTAAAATACCGATGGTATGGTGTTGGGCGAACATCCTGGGGGAAAAAAAAAGAAAAAAAAAATGTTTAAAGAAATATGAACTACTAGGAAACAGATAGTGCTTTGTATGCAGTTAGCAAACCACACACAAAAAAATAGCATCGTCATGTTAAGGATTTAATGTTAACAATGCACCGTGGTTATTTGGACTGTTGGCGTTATAAAGTTCCATTCTTCCTTCTGGTCCGTTGTCCAGGGAGTCTGTCAGAATCTAACATAAGGATTTTTATCAGTATACCTACTGGAATGCTAGAAACAAGTACATACCTACAATTCAATTTCGAGGAAGAATGTTCTCATGTGCAAGATGAAAATATATATATATATATATATATATATATTTGTTTTTTTTTTTTTTTTTTTTTTTTTTTTCGGTGTGATTAATTAATGCAGCACATTAGTGGATAACATAGATTTGCTTTTGCAGATATTGCCAATGTTAAGTCCTGTTGGTAATAATGGAAAGTAAACCAGTGGTTTGTTAGTGAAATTATGGGGTTGCGATAGATAAATTGCGTGCTAACTAACTTGAAATCTCTAGAATGGGATCAAGTGCCCATATTTTAAAGTGAATGAACAGTCTTAGCAGTGCCATGCTAAGTATGTTTCTCTTCAGAGGCCTTTTGCAAGGAAAAAAATCCCTCTTCATCTGACCAATATTAGCAGTGTAAACGAAGTTTGAGTGAATAATTAAATTTTTAGTATGTTATTTGAATTGTAAAATGCAGGACTGCTGGGAACTTCCTATGAGTTGTGTGACGGTGTTGGTTGTGCCTTCTGATTGTTGGTACTTAATAAAGTATGGTACGAAGTTGTATTATATTAGCTTATATATGTATTATATAAGCTTTCACCTGATGACAGAAGTGTGTGAAAATGTGCTAATTTTTCTTTTAAAATATTAAAAGGCAGAAAAACGTGTGCTTCCATTAGCATAGTTAGCTTTTTTTTTTTTTTTTTCTAACAACTGCTTGAAATTTCATTTTAAAGTGGTGAATAAATCTTGGTATGAACTTTTGTCGCCAACTTGAGTTGTCAGCAGTTCTGTTACGTTATGCAAAATGTTACACAAACGTCAAATAAGTAGTTTAAAATATTTATTTACTTATATATTTAAAAGTTTCCTTTTTCCATTGAATTTCTTTTTTTTTCTTTTTTTTTTTGTGTGTGTGTGTAGGACACGTGAACAGTGCTCATTTATAAATCACCTGTTTTAGAACAGTGGTATAATTTTGTATTATAATGTAATAATCACTCCTTCAAGTCCTACTACATGGAGCACTAGAATTGTATGCTCTTCAGCATGCACAGTTTTAACTCCATTTACGGATATAGTCCGATTGGAGTGATGTTAATTGCCTTAGTAATTATTTATATTTATTTTACACGAATATTGTTTAATGATTAATGAAACTATTGGGAAATGTAAAAAAAAAAAAGTTTTTTTTTTCTTTGTTCCTGTGAATACTTTACCTTCATGGCCTGTTTTGTGTATGTTAGGTTGGACTTAAAAGTCAGGTTATATAGTATCATACTGTTTTCAGTGCTTTTCTTTTTCTTGAATGGCTAATAAATTCACTTGTGGTTTCTATATATTACTTGTTTTAACCTAGCCTCGTTCTGATCATCCCCATCCTTTCACTTCCTACTTGATTTTTCCGAAAGATTGTGAAGTAAAGAAAAACCAAGGATAGTTAAATGAATAGCTATCAAAGGCAATTGATCTATAGATACAAATGCATGCAAGCCTTTGCAGTGACATTAAAAGCCATATACTTCAGTTTTCTGTTACAAAACATTTCACGGATAGCTGTTTTAGAATTATTTGATCCGTTCAGTTCTAGGCACTAAATTGCAAAAGTTGATCCATAATCCAGTTAACAGATTGCTTCAAAATATTGTTTTTATTTGTATAGTTTTTTTTTGAGTGCTTGTGTACATATAACAGTAGATTAAAATACGAGGTTAGTGATTTTTTCTTCCATATTGTGTTCTTGTTTATTTTTAAATATAAGGGGGTATGCATATATTCTGTGGTTAATAGCTTTATTTTGAATTTTGCACAATAAACCTGTTATAGTTTTAATATAAATTTGTTTATTAGTGTGGTTTAATTCGCTACATATGATGTGTAAATGAAAAAGCCATTGTTTCACAGGTTGGAACAGTTACGAGGTTTGGTGTGGTTAATTGTGCAATATTCAGCTGGAAGCAGACCACAAGCGTTCTAATTGAAAATTGTAATATTCACATTACATAGCCAGTAAGTTAATTTATTAATCATTTAAAGGTATTAAGAAAGAAATGTTTTGAGTGAATCTAGGTTCTTAGTTGAAAACTATAAGGATGGATAACATTCCTAGTCCAAAGTGACTGATACCAATGAAGGTAAGGAGGTGGTGAACAGAAGGCTTGTATTGTGCTTTGTGGCAGTGTTTCTTCAACGCAGTTTTTTTGTTTTTGTTTTTTCCAAGTTGTTCCTTAGGTTCGTTTTTATTTATGTGATATGTATAGTAATTTCAATTTAACTAGCTTGCTAAAGTTTTCGGAAAGAAAGAAAAAAAACTGTTGAAGAGCATCATTATATTATGAACAGTTATCGGGTCTTACGTTACAATCATACCAAAATGTGAACTGGTTTATGGTTGTATATACACAATAGTCAACTATAAAACGTAATTTAATATGTAAGTTGTCAGCGTATGATTTTGTGTATATCTTGAAAGTTATCGCTCCAGTTCTGTCAGATGTCTGGACAACTGCCAAAAGTAAACATACACAAAAAGAAGTTGGGAAAGTAAGATTTAAAATTAATAATATTGAATTGTATTGATTGAACTGTGCAGTATCTACCATTGTGTAAGTTTGAAAAAGAAAACAAGAAAAAAGCATTTGATTTGTTTAAACTTTGTTGAAAATACATCCGGCTGTTCGAGAAAAATAGCTTTGTATTTCTAACATGGCAATTTACCTGTTCTATAGCATGTTTTATGTATGTAGAGCTTTTTTCGTTCTTTTTACCTGAAAGTTTTTTTTTTTTTTTGTGTGTGTGTTTGTATGTGTGTGTGTGTGTGTGTGTGTGTGTGTGTGTGTGTGTGTATATATGTATGTGTGGGTGGGTGGGTGGGTAGGTTGTGGACTTTACCAGTATCTTTGCAATGTAATTTAAGATACCATTGGCCTGTCGAAGTTCACTTAATTACATTCGCAGGCTGGATTAGTAAGTACAATCAGCTACAAAAGTTTTGTCCCTGCAGGAAAGGAAAGTTTGATGTATCGGACCCTTTTAAACATCTTACTTCAAAACAATACGAATTGTATGACATCTACCTTAAGAGTTCTCATCAGTCACGGCCTTTGATTGTTTTTCAAAAACTGGCAAAACATATGTACATCTGTACAGGCAAGTAAACTTGAACCTTATCAATAAATTTAAAATACTTTCAGTGCATTTGTGAAAAAAGATACGGCTAAATAGGGACTTTTTAATTAGGCCGTTTTCAAGCTTCTCCAATATATACTTCTGAGTGTGGATGGAGGAAAAATGCAGTACACGGCCAAAATGTGACGCGTCTTGTCATCCTTGTATTGATTTGATTCACAAGGTTGAAATTGGCGTGCCTATACAAATGTACGTATGTTTTGCCATCCACGAACAGAAATAGTCCCAAGTTTCTGGAATTAAGCACTTGGAAAATGCTACGGAATGGAATAATGTGTATTTTCAGTATGTTTCCTATTCCATATTCACGTCAATTAACGACGACGTAGGTTCAGATACGAATTTGGGAAGAATGAAAACCACCTCGGAAACGTCGGTTAATTTCCCAAGAATTTTTAATTGCTACAAAATTACTTAGATAAATTATTGATTTCGGCAATATTCTACCTAGGTATAACAACAACAACAACAGGAGCAATGGAACAGAACTGGTAAGTATTTTAAGAAGTCAAGAATGGGACAAAATTTTTGCTAATGGCTATATAGTTTTGTTCAAATTAATTGCAATCCTCTCTTAATTGTGAGAACTCTGTATTTTTGTGTGAACTTACAAAATCGGAAGCTGTTTCTTCTACGGCTTTTTTTTAACTCTATTTTACTAACTGATCACTTTTATAATTAAAAAAAGAGAGGATTCTATTAGTTCTGAATGAGTGATATAGTCACGTTCACAAGTAAATTTTCTTGAATATTTTCTAGTCTGTTTTCGTAGCTAACCTGATTGGTCATCTGTTTCATCCCCAATGTGACTATCCGCCTCAAACCCCTGTACTGAAAAGTTCAGTCAGTGTTAAACTTCCATCAATTTTATTTTGCTAGAAACTTAAGAATGGACGACTTCGTTTCTGTAATAATAATTATTATTATTAAATTTAAGGTAATATGTTAGTGGCCTTTTTTAAATTCGTATGTTCATTCGGGAATTGAGAAATTTGGCCATAAGGAAAAAAAAAAACTTTTGAACGTGACTGTAGAAGGGCATTTTATCTTCCACAATAACTTTACTTCAAGCTTGTGTGTTACACTCCGATCTGCGGGTGAGACGCTTTTACTGTACAAAGGTGAGTGTGCATACAGTTAGTTTATACCACCCCCTCCCAAAATAAATTCCATTCAGATGTGATAAAGTTGTACATTAGGGGATGATACAGAATTCATTTCTAATAACTCACTTCTTAATAGCACACTGCACTACTTTGTCATGGAAGAGTTACTCTGAAGGTTATTTCATCTAAATGTAACAGAGAAAGTATCTGGTGGCCGGGATTTTTTTCTGCTGAAAGCTGGTTCATTCTATGAAGCTTAATAGTTAGTACGTAAGATTTTCTTACTCTTGCGCGTAGAGTTTGATTTCCTAGTCGAACATAGTGTTTTGTTTGTTTACTCAGTATCGCGAGGCAATTGGAGAGCCCAGAATCATGAGGCAAATAAAAGGTTGAAAGATGAAGAAGCCAGATACACAGAATGAATGCCAATGGACTGACCTCACATCATCCAATTTAACAAGCATGTGGTAATAAAAGTATTAATGTAATATGTTTATGTGGTCTGAATTTGAAAAGATAATTTCTGAAAAAGCAATATAGAAGGTTAACTTGCACTTGTTTCTCGTCTTCCAATTTTAATTTCTAAATTGAACTGACATTGACTTGAGCAAGTGTCTCTGAAATATTCCCAAATACACCAAGAAGTTTTGCGGAACAAAAATTTCCAAGAACACGTCTTGGTACATGTCTGTTATTTAGTAATTGTAGAAATTTTCGGTGGAAACTTCCAGTCTTTTTAGTGGCGCTTCCTTAAAACCTCTGCAGCAAAATCATCGAATCACAGGGCATCCATCGTGTTAAGTATCAAAACAGTTTTCTTTTAGTAATAAAAATATATACAAATATCTCGATATTGTCAGTAACAAAATCTGCACTTAAAATGTTTGAACTTATATTTTTAAATACACACACACACACACACACACCCTACCTACCTTCTGAAATAACTTTCCTGAATGGTGCAGATGTACTGTACGATTGTAAGCGTGTGACCATAAACAAGTGCTAGTCTTCTTCAATTCGCTGATATACTTTGGAATTACTATACAATAATTTCTTTACACTGATGATGCCTATGATTCTAGACTTAAAATCTTCATAATTTGATGCTGCTGCGGGAACTAAGTAGAAGAGCAAAGCAGTTATCGCATATTGAAAGACAATCATGACGAACCAGCATGTTCACAAGATAAATTACCCTTACAGACCTTCCGGCACCTGTGTCCAAGGTAGTTATTTTCGTAATATTTGGAAGAAAAAGTGGCCTTATTTTTAATATTCCAGAAATCTTATGTCAAGTACTGGGAGAACAAAGGGAGCTCATAAGGTAGAGGATGCAAAATTTTGGCACCAAATTTCTATATTGAGTTCACCAGAACTTCAGGTTTGATTCTCGATGAGAGCTAGTGTGTGTCAGATCTCATGTTAAGCTGTAAGTTCGTGTCTCATACAGCTTTGATACTGAAAAGGAATCCTCAATCAACCAAATTTCTAAATAATTGCAAATTCAATTCATCTATAAATTTAGCATCTTTGAAAGATTTTTTTTTCTGCGGTGCTGTGTTTTACTTCCTCTTCGGATTTAAGAAGCTAGTAATATAAAATATCACTGTTTCCCCGGTAGATCCATCTCTGGTACACTAGCGTGGAAAATATAATGGATTTATAAACTATGATAAAACGTCATACATTTACGAAATGTGTCAAGTCCTAGAAAGAGGGAGGGGCTTTTTCTTTTTACTGCCTTGCTGCTTTACCACATCCATACTACAGAAAGTTGTTCTGCATACATGCAAACAATTTAATTAGAACTTAGTTCCGAAAATGCCATGCCTCCGTCAGTGCTGGTGATCTACAAACATGAACAGTAATTGGAAATTGTAGTTGTCATTAGAGGAAACCTCCGGGGAATGGGCATAAGTATTCTTTCCCCCTTCTCTCTTCAAGGTTTGTAGGGATACGAATCAGGATGGTTTTGTTTAAAACTTGTTTTAAACAATTTGTTTTGTTTAAAACAAATTTTATGTTTTAAACACGTGTATTTTTTAAGACTTGTTTTAAACATATATTTATTTTTATTTCATTTTGTAAACAAAAATTGCCAGAGAAAGAAAAAATGAAATCTTTACTTCCCATAGTTATGCCGGTTAGGCTAAAGGAGACTATGATTATGAGAAATGAACGAAATGGTGGAATGAAGAAAGTTGGAGGAAACGAACCCCGAGAAAACTCACGAGGACGGTGTTTGTCCACCACAAAGTCCACACGGCGCGAGTTGGGATCGAACTAGGGACCCCCAAACACCGGAGGTGAACGCTCTGCTACTGAGCCACCGCGCCCCCTGCCAGAGAAAGAAAATTGTTAGAGTGCTACCCATTCGGAAGACTGTTTTCTTCTCATGTGAACGTTTTGATTTCGCGTGGCTACAGAAGGTCAATGTGGTGATCTACAATTTATTTTCTGTTTTTCTCCCCTTGAAATTAACGTTCATTGTATTGTTTAAATGCTTATCAGTTAACTTGCGAGAAAGTGTCGTCTTCGAAGGTTGGACTACTTGTAGAACTGATATTAAAAAAAAAATAAAAGAATTATCATGGAAACAAGGTTTTGTGTTGTATTCAGAAAACAAACGAAGGGTTCTTTGCTAAATTGCGATTCTGAAATTAAAATATCGCAGGCATTCGTTGATACTGTAACCTACATGTTGGTTCTCACAAGGTACATTTGCGAAGTATCCCCTCGGGATTCGTGTAAAATTGATTCAAACGCAAATTCTCAGCTGCCTAATGTGTATTGTACTAAATTTAGCTGCCCATACCGGTAATTTGCATATTTATGGGCCTTCATATCAACGGAATTCAATTATACACTACTATAATGCTCGGACAAAATTGCTTTTAATTCTTTAGACGTCATTGGACATGAATGTGGGCATATGGAAAACAAATTGGAACAAGTACTGCTTCTGACACGTTACCCACCCCGGTTGCCACTTTGGATCTGTCATATTAGATTTAACTTTCGGTTTTTCAAATGGAAATAAGTGCAAGTAATAGATCAAATTCATTTACAATTTTCTCGGAAATCACAGGTGTAGTGTATTTTACCGTAGCTTGTACCGTTTGGAAGGTCGCTCCAGGCACTTCACGAATAGACATTGTAGATTAATATTAGTTACCCTTACGTTTTCGATGTTGACAAATCAAAACAATTTTTTAACTGGAAAACTCCTTATAACATAAGTGTCATAATCTTAATACATTCCTGTGAGTGATTGTTATTACTTCCATGTTATACTATAGTAAGGAAGTATTGTAGTACGGTCAAAATGCCTAATGTAAATCCAGATACGACCAGATTTGGGTGAAGACGTTCCATTTCCGTATTGACATCTGTGTGTCTGCATGCATATATGTTCAGAGAATATTTCATCAACGAGAACTCACGTAAAAGATTACATATAGACACGGGGCCCTGCACAACTTTGTATTTGAGTCAATATTCGTGAAGTGCCTGACATTTAATGGTATAGCTTGGTTCAAAGCTAAACCAAGTTTTCTTATCAGCAGTAAAACTGTCATATGGTTGTTAGCGGCCACGTGCGGTTTGTCAACCAGTTGGATGTTGCCGGTATTACAAAAGCTTAGCCGCTATCCCTGTCGCCAGGGCAAACAATGAAGTCTCGAACTATTCTTTCTCTGAGTGTTGCAAACCAATAAGCAGATACATAAAACCAGAATAACCATTTAAAATAGGGATAAAATACGTACAGGTCATTCAACAAGTAATTTGCTCTCCTATTAAAATAATAATAATAGCATCTGTGTAGTCTTTGAAGAAGCGGGAAAATTATATTACTGTGTGCATATTCCCAACTCCATTCTTTAAAACATCAAGTTAAAAGTACTGTATTTTGTTTCTAACTGGAATACTTGATTATACTGAAGTTACATCTAATCATTATATATATATATATATATATATATATATGCTGATCCAAGGGGGAGATAAGGGGCTATAGCCCCCCTTGACGCTCAGGTTTACACTGGATAAAATGGGCTTCAATTCTGCTTTGCACTGGATAAAACGGCAAATTATGGTTTAGCCCCTCCCTTGATCATATCCTGGATCCGCCACTGTATATATATATATATATATATATATCCATGAAAACAAAACTTTCACAATTACGTTGATATTAGTTTAATTAGTTTAACTAATAACTATACCAGTGACGTATTCTGGGTTAACATTATTATTATTATTATTATTATTTGACGCCCGTGAATAATACTATAATTCCACGTCTCATATAGCCTCGCTGCTGAACGGGACAAAAAACTCAACTCAACAACAACCATCGGCCACACACTGAAAATATTCGAGGTAGGAAGATATCGGCTTTTAAACTGTGTTGCTATTTCTTTACGCAGTGCTCGAAGTGGGAGATCTAAAGAAGTATATCATGCATACCCCCCCTCTTCTATTTAGATCATTGCCTTTACGTCACTTATGGAGGAAACATAATGCAAAGGCTTAGATCGGGAGTAGAGAAGTTTTGCTCTATTCGGTAATATTTACATGCTTCCCGACATAGTTTACATCAAAGTAATTTGTATTTTAAGCTAAACAAGTGGAATAAAATAGCTTTATTCTATTTCATATGACGTGGGCTGATTGCAAAGCCTAGTAAAAGCTACGGATGCCAGACGGAGGAACCGCAATACAATGCTACTATGATAACCGTAGTGGGGTTAGCCATACTGACAGCTGAAAAAAGTTCAATGTGAGTTCGAGCGGCAACGCCGAATTCTAGTTACAAAGAAGGATTTATGGTAGGGACAAGTGAACCCTTAGATCTTGACCTTCGAGGAAAAAGTTGGCGATGTTTTGTCGCGTAGTATATAAGCTACGATAAAACTCACTACACCAATGAATTTCAGAGAAAAGTTTACATTAATTTGATGTAACATTTGTACCTATTGCCATGTGAAAAAACGAAAGTTCAATCCAAAATGGCGGCCGAGGTGGGTAACGTACGTCACAGAAGCAGTACTTGATTCAGTTTGTTTTGCATATACCCACATTCATGTCCAGTGACATCTAAAGAAACTAAAAGCAATTTTGTGTTCGAGTATTATAGTAGTGTATAATTGAATTCCGGATATATGAAGGCCCTTAAATACGCAAATTACCGGTATGGGCCGCTTAAATTAGTACAATTCACATTGGGCCACGGAGAACTTTGCATTTGAATCAATTTTACACAAATCTCCAGGGGATACTTCTTCAATGTACTACTATGAGCAAAATAAATGACGCGTCTCTTTATTTTGAAGTTTTTTGAAAATATCTCCGTTTTCTTTATATGTTCGAAATTTCGGAAGGTTTCCCCAGCAGGACAGGTTAATAACAAACCCGTTTTTAATATTTGTGTTAGATATTAGCTTAAAATAAAGAAATTAGAAGCAAAAAACATTAAATCGACAGAAATCTCGAGAATTACCAACTCTGCTAAAGTGGGAAATTTTCAAGAACGCGAGGGAATTCTGCAGTTCAACACGAAGCAGCGACATCTATGTCATTGAGAGAAGCGTGGATTAGATCTACAAAGGAAAATTTTAACGAAATATTTCTAGTATGTCTTATTATATGCATTATCAGCGAACTCCAAATATATGAATCTATGCTAAGTATTAACGTATAGATAGTGCAAATAGTGGAAATTACCTATGGAAAAAGACGAATTGTTAGCCCAATCGTAATGAAAAATCGTCTTTACTGTAGAACAGGTTCAGCTTACGTAAGAAAGCAAATAGCTCAGTTAGATAAAGCAACGAGTTTGTATACCGAAGGTAGACGGTTCGAATCCCGTGGAAGTACTGTTGTCATTTTTATCACTAAGGTTATTTTATTTATTTTTTATTTGGGAAAGAATCAAAATGTAACATATGTGTAAAACTCATGACGATACCAAAAAAAAAAAAAGTTTGGATATTTTGATAACAGATTTCCCTATTAAATGTTTAATTTTCTCTATAAATATTTGTCTTAAATTGAAATTGTTTTGAATTTACTACATAAGCAAAGTTGCCCGAAGGAGGAGAGCTCAAGTAATAGATATTCTACGTAAAAGCAACCTATTGTAGAATGATGATGCTTCTTACCTTCAGCACATAATCTTAACGTTAGAGAGTCAGAGAGAGAAAAATCCTGTTTTTCCTCCCCTATGACCACTCATCTTAAAGCTCTATCTATAATGATTCGTGTCACATAATTTCGGCTCTCCAAAGACATTCATATTTATTATTATTATTATTATTATTATTATTATTCCTGAATATGAGCCAGAGCCCACTCTGAAAAATTGCATCTGGCGTTCTGAGTGAAAGTTCTATGGGACTATTAGAAAAATATATTCCCGTTTCCACGCTGATGGTAGAATTTCTTAAACAGTTATTGAATTACGTTCGAAAGCTAGGCGTAAATAGCGCCCCCGCAACAATGTGGCGTGGGGACCGCACAAGCTGCAAGGCCAAAAAATATACAAAGTACGCCGGGGTGGAGCAGGCCAAATTTTCACACGGGCCAAGTGACTTTTTGGCGCCCTTCCCCTAGTAGTAGCCTATATTTTACATTTTATCATAGTGTTTTTAATAGTTTAAACCAGGAGCGTCATTTCAGATTTTGCTTTGGGGGGGGGGGGGCAAGACCTCTTGATATAAGTAAAATTTCGCGTTTTTCACTGATTTACTACTATTCTAATGATAAAATCTATATACATCTCAAACTCAGGGGGGCAAATGCCCCTCCCTGCCCTCCCTAAATGACGCCCCTGTTTTAAACCCATTTTCAAAAAGAAATCCATTACCTAGGAAAACTTCACAAAGAATATGGCCCGCTATAAACAATACCAACTCCACCCTCTCTGGTCTAGTGGCTAGCACGCCTGCCCTCTGTGGTACCGGGTCCAATTCCCGGTGGATTACTGTTGAACGATAAAAGTGGTTCGGATTCCACTATAATTAGTATCCACATCTCCCTTGCCCATTAAGGCATAACCGTGGAACGCTAAACTCAAGCAAACAAACAAACAATACTTAATTCCCGTCACTCTTTATTCTACATGCCATCTCTCAATTTTTCGATACAGCCCCCTTAGTACTATGAAACTCTCTTCTTCCATAGTGAAATGTAAAAAGATCATATAATTGCCACTACTTTACAAGAATATAAACCAAAAACGTCAGTAGAAAGCACATTGTAAAATTTACTTTTTGAGGCTCGTTTTGGTGCCCCTCTTTCTCTGGCACGCCGGGCAGTCGCCCGGCCCTTGGTCCGCCCTTGAAAGTACGGACGCATAACTAAGGACTGCGGAGGAGAGGTTAACCTTCATGTTATGCCACTGGTTTGACGTGTTTGAAATGTTCAGTAAGTGATCGGTTAGTGAAATAATTTCGACGGTTACTGATGTTTAAAGTTTAGGTAAGACAAAGCTACCTAATCAAATACATTTGATATCGCGATGTCACAATTTGATTTTTCCTCACATAAAAAAGATAAAAACAATAGTAATAAAAACCCTTACTCGTACTGGGCTCCTAACTAACTAACAACCTAATTCTTACAGACTAGTTGCTCTGACCAACTGAGTTTCGATTTCTTACGCGAAAGAAGTCTGTTATATTAAGAGGCATGCTTTTCATTATCAAAACTGTTCGAAGTAATACGAACATGGCTTAAGAACAGATACGGAACTGAATTACCACTCGATTGACCTTGAGGGCAAATCACCAAAGCGTAGCTATAAACGTAAGTTTCAGCATGCATTTCTCTGGAGTTGTGTTCAGTATTCCTATCTGCCAGTCATGCTTGTTCGTAGGAGTAATATGTTACAAACCTAACCTTTCCATAGAGCACAATGACAGAGAATCAGAGGAAAGAAACTCTTGCCATTGTGAACGTGGGATACCACACTGTGCAATAAAACTGACGCGTCTCCTTGAAGTGATATTTCATCGAAAATAACTCGTTTTCCTTTATATAGTCTATCCGAAGTTTTTGAGGGTTTCAAAATGAGGAAATGTTACTGACAAACAAGAACGCATTTAGGGGTGGGTCTAGGGGGTCCGGACCCCCTCTGAAACCCCAACTTTTCTGTAAATTTAGCCTAATTTTGGGGATTATCTTTTAAAATTTTATTATAATTTATCCTAATATTGAAGTCGGACCCCTCCCGAAATAAATTACTGCATACGTGTCTCTGACAATTTTCAATATATTCGTTAAATAATAAAGTAAAATAACTAAATTAGGAGCAAAAAGCTTTAACACGGGCTAACTTTTGTCTACTGCCAATATTGCTAGAAGGGATATTAATAGCAAAAACTGCTAGTCAATGCTAAACCTTGGAACGTCATCCCGAACAAGTCTATTATTAAGAACTACATATGAAACATGTTATTAAAACTTATCCAGCTTTTATCTGGCATGAAATTATTATATACACCAAAATTCACTCTCCTAAAATGTGTATCTAAACAATGTACGAAGCAATGAAAATTTTTTATCGAAATATTTGGGCAGGAAACTCTAACAGCCAGCCATTTTATTTAAATCGTAATAAACCCTGTAACCGTACGTTAACGTGAGGACAAAGCTTGGTCCATTGGTAAATTGTTTGAAGAATAAAAACTCAATGTTCGTAGGTTCGAATCTATCCAGTCACCACAACATTTTATTCTTATGTGTAACGATGAAATAAGAAAAAAATGTATAACCGTTAAGTCAAAACTTCAACCAAGTCTGAAGAGAACAATACTAAAATAGTAACACAATGACGTCAACCAAAAATTATTTCATGTAGCGTTTGGACGAAATTACAGCTGTTAACAATTGCAGAAATAAAAACAGACTGATAGCTGTAATGCAATCTAGACTTTTGAATGCATTTACTTCCTGAAAACTTCCGTCTTGTCATTGGTATGGCGTTAATCATTGTAAAACCTTTCAATTGGAAGTGAAATGACACAAACTAAAACAGTTTTAAATCAATAAATAATGTCTATGTGTAAAAGTAGGTGTCTTTTATCTGTAGTTCTGAGTTCCTTTTACTTTGAAGTGACAAATGAGAGAAGAAAGTATGGTGTTCGAAAAAAAAAAAATCAAATTTGAGATTTCAACGAATTTACACGTATTATAGCCCCTAACACCGAAAAAGTTATTTTTCGATACATGTCTATCTGTTCGTCCGTCCGTTCGCTACACTTTTCTGTGCACTCGCCTAGAGGCCATACCGTTCAACTTATCTGCACCAAATTTTAGTTTAAGATTTTCATAGTATTTCCTATAGTTTTTTTTATTTCCCTCCTACTCCCAAAACAAGGGTAGTTTCCTGTACGATGAAAATAGAAAAAAGATATTTTCTCATAACTGGCTCTAACGATCTTGTTTTCTTTCTTTTTTTTATAAATCAATATTTAACTAGCAACCCTATTTTGTGGTATAAGGCATTTATCTGAGAAAAATCTACAAGGGGTAGTTTATACTAAGGGGTGAGTTTTTTCTCAGTGATTTTCTCAAAATGGACTCAAATGTTTTCGTTCATATTTCATAAATAAAGATTTCATTAATAACTTATCAATATGGCATAACTCGTTTGTCCTAAAAAAATGCGAGGGGTAGTTTATTCTTGGTGGAGTGTTGTCTGGGCGATTTTCTCAAAAACGACTCAAAAGAGTTTATTCATATTTCAAAAATAAATATTTCGTTAATAACCGAACAATATGGCAAAACTCATTTGTCCTGAAAAAATATGCGAGGGGTAGTTTACTCTTGAGGGTGTTTTTCCTCCACGGTTTTCTCAAAAATGAG
This sequence comes from Thermobia domestica, assembly GCF_964235325.1. Classification (NCBI taxonomy): domain Eukaryota; kingdom Metazoa; phylum Arthropoda; class Insecta; order Zygentoma; family Lepismatidae; genus Thermobia; species Thermobia domestica. The sequence continues at coordinate 91,198,968 of NC_137470.1, forward strand.
TCAAGCAATTTTGTTCGTACTCAGAAATAAATATTTCATTAAAAACCTAGTAATATGGAATAACTCGCTTACCCTGAAAGAATCCTCAAGAGATAGTTTATTCGGGGAGTTATTTTTCCCTCACGATTTTCTCAAAAATTACTCGGACAATTTTATTTATAATTCATAAATAAGTATTTCATTAATAACCCTATATTTTAGTATAAGTCATTTCTATGAAAAACAATTACAACGGATAGTTTATTTTTGGGGTCAAGGTTATTTCCCCGACAATTTTCTCGAACGACAGGCGATTTTGTTCAAATTTCGCAAATAAATATTTCATTAATAACCAAAAGTATATCTTAACTCATTGTTCGAAACAATTCACAAGAGGTAGGTTACTCTTGACGTGTTCTTTTTGAACGACTTTCCCAAAGTGACTCATTTGATTTTTTTCATATTTCATAAACAATGATTGCATTAATTGGTCTATTACATGTCTAATGAAAATGTGCTCAAAGTGTGAGTTAGTTTTGTAGTGTGGATTTTCTTCAATCGAAGTTTTTTATTCGATAATCTGACATTCGATGTATTTGAATAATACGATAACTTTATTCGTATTATCCAAATACACACTTCAGTAACAACTGCGGCCTAACACAGTTAAGAAATTGAATTGAAAAAGTTTAGTGCGGTGGCCCTGTAATTGAATATTTTTTGAGAAACTCCCTAGCTTTTTGTGGTAAACTTAGGCTTTTCTTTTTCGAGCGACAAAAGAGAGAAGAAAATATAGTGATTGTGAAAATAATATCAAATTCAGATTTCAACGGATTTACATGTTTCATGGCGTCTACATACCGAAAATGTGACTTTTCGACACCCGTCCTTCCGGTCCGTCCGTTCGGCACACTTTTATATGCACTCGCCTAGAGGCCATACCGTTCAACTTATCTACACCAAATTTTAAACTTAGGGTTTACTTAGTATTCTTACAGGAGCTTTTCCATTTTTTCCTACCACCTAAAATAAGTGTGGTTTACAAACAGCCGAAAATCGAAAAACGCTATTTTCTCAAAAATGGTTTTAACAATTTTGTTTATTTTTCATTAATCAATATTTAATTAACAACCCTATATTGCAGTATCAGATATTTCTCTTAGAAAAATTTACAAGGGGTAGTTTATTCTTGGAGGTGACTTTTTCTCGACGATTTTCTCAGAAAAGACCCTGGCGAATTTTGTACACACTTCATAAATAAATATTTGACCTTACAACATGGTATAAGTCAATTGACCTGAAAAATATATGAGTAGTAGTTTATTCTTGGACTTGAATTTATTCTCAGTGAGTTTCTCAAACACGACCAGTTGGCAACCCTGTATCTCGACAACGAAGCTGAATTCGAAAACTGCAAGAGGACCATTTGTCTCCTTTTGATGTCACGAATCACCTCCCGAAGTTTGTGGACATCTTTCAGGTTCACCCTTAATGAAGCTTCTTTTCGAAAAGTTAACTATTAACTTTAGGCATTGTTTATCTTTTTTTAAATCACAAATGTCGTTATTAATTTTAAGGCAGAGAACTACTTCTGAGAGAATAGATCTTGAAAGATAATATTAAAACTTAGACTTTTGTTTTCGAGACATTCCAGACAAGACGAGACATTTTACAAGCTATCTCGTGTCCAAAACATTTGCCTCGTATTATCTTGGATGTCACAAAGCGCGTCTTGTCTCTTTCTCGAGACATGTCTTATCTCGTGCGCATTCGTTAACACTTGGAAAGGATTATCTTTCTACTCAAAGCATTATTTTTATAATGGTTGCATATTTATGATAATTGCTGTCCACATAAATTACAGTCCTTTCAGTTGAATTAATTTTTATTATTATTATTATTGAAATTGCAATATCTAGTTTAACGTTGGTCGATTGTGCACCTACGCTAAGGGAGAATGATGATGAATGAAATGGTGAAATGAAGAAAGTGGGAGGAAAATGGAAAATCTCAAGAAAACACATACCCATGCACACGGTATTTGTCCACCTCAAATTTCACTTGGCGCGAAGTGGAATCGAGCCACGGACCCCATGCACCAAAGGTGAATGCTCTATTATTATTATTATTATTATTATTATTAATAATAATAATAATAATAATAATAATAATAATTGTAGTGAGCTCAACGGGTTTCAACCGTTCGACTTAACCAACGTTTGGAGTTCGTCGGCTCCATGAGAACTTCTCATAAAAGACATTTCATTTTAATGAAACTAGTAAGTGCCTTCTTTTAGCTCTGCGAAGTAACTATTGCTTGGAATATGAATCTGCAAAACATAAGAGGTAAAATTAACCAAATGGTGCAAGTTTCCACTTATATATACAAAACAATTTTGCAATATCAACTACGTGAATCTTGTCCCATAAAGAAGCCGAAACCCCTACACCGAAGAGCCCTCCGAGATTTGATCATTGTCCACACGGACTGAAATTGTCATTTGAAGCCAAGGCTTTAATATGAAGCCAATAATTTCTTTAAAATAGACGGAAAATTCGGAAGTTATAAGCATTTTCATATTTTTGCCTTTTCTTATAAGGGAGCCGTAGCCCCCTATACTGAAGAGCCCCCCCCCCCGGAGATTTGATCATTGTCCACTCGGACTGAATTTGTCATATGGAACCAACACTTTAATACGAAGCAAAATATTTCTTTAAAATAGACGAAAAATTCGAAAGTTATAAACATGTTAATAATTTTGCCTTTTCTCATAAGGGGGCCGTATTAGCCTACACTGAAGAGCCCCACGAGATTTGATGATTGACCACTTGGACTGAAATTCTCATTTGAAACCACAACTTTTAATATGAAGCCAAAAATTAAACTTTTACATCAATTTAAACTGACTGGGTTCCGGTTCCCCCCACTATTGTTTAGTTTAGTTAAGTGGTAATTTGTGACAGCTTCACATCATCAAAAGAATGTTTCACTTCAACTCCCCTCCCCCAGGAGTTCGTGCTGGATCCACCACTGGAATCAATAGACACTCTTCCTATTCTTTTTGTCACCCTTGATTGTGCCTCGTACAAATAAAGAAGCGGTAATATTACAATCAAGGGGCGCTATATATTAGGTATTTTTTTAGTTACCTACCCCTAACCGCACAGGGCCATCTTTCGTAGAATAAAAAATATTACGTGATATTCCAATCATGAAAGGGGAGAGGATGCTGTAAATATATTTCTTATTCATTTTGTCTGTCCTGCTTATCAAAAATTACTTTCTGTTGGAAGGGTACTGAAATGAGAGGGGCAAAATAAAAAGTCGTACCCCCTCCTACATGGTTGCTTAAATAAGTACTAAAGAAAGCATTTTAAACTAAGATATTTAAGATTTAAACTAGGAAACTAAGATATCCTTACATTATGTAAGGATGGCATATTCAGGATTATTATTATTATTATTATTATTATTATTATTATTATTATTATTATTATTATTATTATTATTATTTGAATGTTTTTGGAGCACCGAAATTTTGTGAGACGAACAATGATATGTAGAGGTTTAAGATGGGTGGTCATAGAGGAGGAAAAACCAGGATTTTTCTCTGTCTGACTCTCTAACGTAAAGATTATGTGCTGAAGGTAAGAAGCATCATCATTCTACAATAGGTTGCTTTTACGTAGAATATCAATTACTTGAGTTCTCCTCCTTCGGTCTACTTACCTTATGTAGTAAATTCAAAACAATTTCAATTCAATACAAATACATTGTAAAACCTTTCCGTAATTAAACATCTAGGGAAAATTAAACATTTAATAGGGACATCTGTTATCAAAATATCCAAACACGTAGATAGAAGAGTATCTAGTGAGAAATATTGTAAAACTTTATAAAATTCTCCAAATTAGAATTAACATTTACTGGGAAACATTCGTTATGCGCCAGCGAGCATATGGTGAACAGTGAGCACAGGGGAAATAATTACGAAACTGTTTGCAAACAAAATTAGGGACGCTAATGCAAGTGCGACAACGGCATTTTTTCTTTTTTTGGTATCGTCATGAGTTTTACACATGCGTTACAATTTAATTCTTTCCCACAAAAAAAAATAAATAAAATAACCGTAGTGTAGAGATAAAAATGACAACGGCACTTCCATGGGATCGAACCCGCTACCTTCAGCATACAGACTCATTGCTTTAACTAACTGAGCTATTTGTATTTTTACGTGAACTGAGCCTGTTCCGGTAAAGACGATATTTCATTACGATCGTCCTACCAATTCGTCCTTTTCCATAGATAATTTCCACTATTTGCTCTATCTTTATGTTAATACTTAGCATAGATTCATATATTTGGAGTTTGCAGATAATGCATATAATAAGACATACTAGAAATATTCGTTAAAAGTTTAGTTTGTAGATTTAATCCACATTTCTCTCAATGACATAGATGTCGCTGCTTCGTGTTGAAATGCAGAATTCCCTCGTGTTCTTGAAAATTTCCCACTTTAGCAGAGTTGGTAATTCTCGAGATTTCTGTCGATTTAATGTTTTTTGCTTCTAATTTCTTTATTTTAAGCTAATATCTAACACAAATATTAAAAACGGGTTTGTTATTAACCTGTCCTGCTGGGGAAACCTTCCGAAATTTCGAACATATAAAGAAAACGGAGATATTTTCAAAAAACTTCAAAATAAAGAGACGCGTCATTTATTTTGCTCATGGTAGTACACTCATGTCCAAAATGATTGTCGCATATCTATAACTGTCTTCTTGTTAGAATATAATTTGATAATGATTTTGCAGGGTACTTTTAATACTGATACTGTGTGTGTATATTCGGGAAATGTGTATTTGTGGTAAATTTCATAGGAAAAGAATTATAAATACGAAAACTAGAATGAGTAAAACAAAATGTTGCTAAATGGGCAAGAAAGTTTTTTTTTATTGTTCTTATTGACTACTCTTCTCACATGAAATTTGCCACATACATATCTTTGCCGATTATACACATACGGACATAAGAAATACCGGGCGAATTCGTTATCAAATTATATTCTTACAACATGTATATAGACATACGACAATAATTTTGGACATGAGTGTACATTGTCAGTCTCCATACAATTGGGAATCGTCGCGTAACATGAGTTTTACGGGAAGAAAAAATGACATCATTTGGAACAACTTTCCATTTTCGATTATCTGTATTTTCTCCGTATTTATTCGATGTAAGGACCTCAAACTTGTTCTGTTGGACCTTGCTTATCGAAAGGTTTCTAAAACTGCCTTACTGACCCCAAAAACTGAAATTCAGGGGCGGCTGCCTCCTGCTCCACTGACGCCCCTGTAGCGGCTGTCATATGAAACTACCCCACGCCCTTTCACGTGGTTTTAGTTATATTTATTTCGGACTCTTGACTGCGAAGATATTACGTTTGGAAATAGAATTCATTTGGTGAGCAAACCAGTATCTTATTGAAAATAGACTTGGATCCATTGTGCTCTAAACGCCCCAAATATTACTTTTCTTCAATGAATTATTGACTTACTAAAACAACCAATTACATAGGCTTGCAGAAAATATTCTAAAGTTAGCACAACATGAATTGTGCCTCAAACATTACTTTTCGAAAATTTATTTTTTTAAGGTAATTTTATTAGCATGAGTGATCTGAAATAGTAAATCAATTTTTGCAACTAAAAGTCCCACGAAACGCGACCTTAGCCCCTAAGAGCATAATTAGGAAATTTTCAGAAGCAGTAACTCCGAAATGATTTGTTTTAAGGCTAAAATAAACCGCACAAGCGTATTTCTGTAAAGTTCTAGCCTTAAAACATGTAACATGACTCCATTTGTATTTGAGATTTTGAATAACAAAGATGACCGCCATGATGCTTGATAGTACCATGTGATGTGTCAGACCACTTAAAAGTTTCATCGTTCTCCTTCAATCCGTTTTCAACGCACAAGGATGGTGAGGACTTCCGTTTCACCATGCATATTGATAGATTGTTTGAAACCTCCATAATAGGTAGATTTTAAAATCTACTTAAAAAGCTTATTACAACCAAGAAAGTACTTAAGAGAGTCACTGGCAAGAGGGTGTAATAGAAAGGGGTCGTGATATGAAATAAATTGAGAACTACTAATCTATACTGAAATATTCTGCACCCAACACAGTGGTTTTAACCAGGATAAAATAAATGAAAAGGTCGGTTGCAAGTAAAGAGCAAAAATTTCTTAAGCAAGTTTATTATTTTATTTTGAAATATGTTTAAAGTTGTTTTAAGCTGTTCAAAATATTTAAAACATTTTGAACATCTTTTTCATGTTTTAAACACTTTCTTTTTCAAATAAAACTGTATTTTTTCCAACCCTGATACAAATACCTCAGACATGTGGGGCTAGACATAAAATAGAAATACATTGAATAGAAATGAAGGCTCTTCACTGGAATGTCAATAAACAAATGACGTACAACTGTGAGCAAAAAAAAAAAAAAAAAAAGAAAAGAAAAGAAAAAAATGAAGCATCTCTTTATTTTGAAGTTTTTTGATAATATCTCTCTTTTCTTTATTTGTTCGAAATTTAGGAAGATTTCCCCAGCAGGAAAAGTTAATAAAAAACCCGTTTTTAATATTTGTGTTAGATCATCATCATCTATGGCACTACAGCTCTTTGACGATGACGAGCTTTCGCCTCCGTCAGAATCTGCCTCCACTTCTTTCGGTCTGCCGCACTCGCTTTGCAGTTCCGTATTGCCATTTCCTTCATGTCCTCTAGGACCGTGTCCCACCATCTCCTCCTTGGTCTTCTCGTTCTCTTTCCTTCGATGTTAGCGAAGATTTTCTTCACTACTGTTTCTTCCCCCATTCTGACAAAATATGTCCCACCCATTGCAAACGGCTAAGTTTGATGTGCGTTACCATGTCTACGTCGTCGTACTTATTGTAGAGTTCATTATTATATCTCATTCGGTATGTATTTTGGTCTACCTTCACACCTCCATATATTTTGCTTAAAATCTTCCTTTCAAAGTTCCCTAATAGTTGCATTTCCTCTTTCCGTATAGTCCAGCATTCTGATCCATATGTTACTACGGGCCTAATTAATGTTCTGTATATCGTGGTTTTTCTAGTTTTAGAGATGAGATTTGATTTTAGTAGGGGCAGCAGTGCAAAATATGCTCTGTTCGCAGTGGTGATTCTTCTTTTGACTTCCTCACTTTGGTCATTATTTGATGTGATTGTTTATCCTAGGTAGATAAATTCATTCACTATTTCGAAGTTGTGTGATTTTATATTTGTGTGTGTGCCGATTCTTTTCAGATGTCCTGTGTTCTTAGATACGACTAGAAGTTTGGTTTTCCTTCATTTATGTCAAGTCCTACTTGTTTCGCTTCTTTCTCCAGGTTTATAAACGCTTCTTTTACTGCTTTCAGACTTCTTCCAATGATGTTAATATCGTCTGCATACCCTAGAATTTGATGGCTATTGGTCGTTAGGGTCCCTGTTCTTTTTATGCTTGATCGTCTTACTGCTGCTTCTAGTACCAGGTTAAATAGTATGGGGGCTAGTCCATCTCCCTGTTTGACACCTTTCTACACTGGGAACGCTTCTGCCATATCCCTTCCTATTTTCACTTGGGCTTTCGATTCCTTTGTACTGATTTTACATAACTGAACTAGCTTTCCGGGTATCCCTAATTCCTGGAGTGCATTCCACATTTACTTCCTATTTATCTTGTCGTATGCTGTTCTGAAGTCTATGAATAATTGAAACGTGGTTATGTTTTTTCCCCAGAATTTTTCAAGTGTGTCGGATTGTGAATATTTGGTCCGTGGTTGATCGTCCTTTTCTAAAGCCACCCTGATATTCTCCTACCAGTGCTTCGTAGTATGCTTCCAGTCTATTGCGTATGATGGTTGTAAATATTTTATATGCTGTTGTGAGTAATGTGATTGCTCTGTAGTTATCGCAGGATAGTTGGTCTCCTTTTTCATGTATGGGGTTTATTATCCCTGTTTCCCATTCTTCAGGTATGTCTATCGGGTCATTCCAAATCTTGCAAATCAGTTTGTGTAGAGCAATCACTATTTCCTCTCCTCCTTTCTTATGTAGCTCTGCCGCTATTGTGTCAGTTCCTGGTGCTTTGTTGTTTTTAGATTTTTTTATTGCTTCTTTAACCTCTTGAAGTGTTGGGGTCTCTGTTTGCATCTCTCTAGTTTCTTTGTTTCCGAAATTTGTCTGAGCTGTTTCATCTGGTTCATCCGGTTCGTCGTGAAAAGTTCTTTCGTAGTATCTAGACCACCGGTTCAGTGCCTCTTCCTTGGAGTTTAGTACGCTGTTGCCTTCATCCCTGATTGCAGTGCAGTATGATTTAAACCCTCTTTTTAGTTGCTTAACTTCCTTGTAAAAGAACCTTATTTCCCTTCTATATCGTATGTTTTCAAGTTCTGCTATTTTGCTCTCTCTACTGGATTTTTTCTTTTGTCGGAGTAGTTTTTTGGCTTTTCTCCTGGCTTCATGGTAAATTTCTTGTCTTTCCCTTGTTCTGTGAGTTAGCATGTTGTTCCTAGCTACATTCCGTTCCTATATTGCTATCTTGCACTCGCTGTCAAACCAGCCGTTCCGTTGAGGTTTGTTCCTTTCTCCAATTGTTTCTTCTGCTGCTCTATGTTGTCTTTTATTGATGTCCACATATCGTTGACGTTTTGTTTTCCTGTCCATTGTGTTTCCTCCATATACGGAGTGACTTTGCTCCTATATTCATTGACTTTGTTCGTCCCTTAATTTCTCTATGTCTCATTTCTTGACTTGGGGCATGTTGGGCTTCCGTTGTGTGCTTATTTTTGTGTAGGTACGTGTTACTACCAAATAGTGATCGGAGTCTATGTTAGCTCCCCTCCTTTTTTTCACGTCTTGTATATTGCAACTGTGTCTGCTGTCTACTACAACATGGTCAATCTGATTTTCGGTCTTCCCGTCCGGTGATCTCCATGTTACCTTGTGTATTCTTTTATGTGGGAACCATGTACTGGATATGGTCATGGTCTTGGAAGCTGCAAAGTCAGTTAACCTTATGCCGTTGCCGTTTGTTGTTTCATGCGCGCTATCTTCCCCTATCGCTACGTAGAAACAGCTTTCTTTACCGATTTTTGCATTCGTGTCACCAACAATTACTTTCATATCATATTTCGGACATTCGTCATATGCTTTTTCCAGCTGGTTATAGAACTCGTACTCGACTCTTATCATTTTCTTCGGTTGGTGCGTGGGCTGTGATAATGGTTATGTTGTATGGATTTGCTCTTACTCTGATTTTACATATCCTGTCGCTGACTGGCGTGAAGCTAATTATTTTACTACGTATTTGACCTCTGACTATGAATCCCGTTCCAAATTCTTTCTTTTTGTTGTTTCCACTGAAATAGATGGTTTCCTTTTGTCTTTGGTGAATGCCTTTGTTGTCCCATCTCATCTCTTGTATGCCACATATGTCTGTTATATTTCTGAATTTCGTTTGTTAGTTCTTGCAGGGCCCCCGGTCTATGTAGTGTTCTAACATTCCACGTTCCGAGTACCAGTTCTTTGTCCTTTTTTTGTTTCCGGCCCGGCTTCCCCTTGATCCGTCCATTCCGAGGCCATTCTTCCGGTCTTCTAACAGTAGTTTTTTTCCCCGGGGCCAGGTTGTCGGCCTGACGCCCAACCCTCAACCTGGAGGACCAAGCCCGACTTCTTCCGTCCCCTTACTGTCCACAGGGATTTTTTTTTTTACCACAGAGGTTTTATACCCTGCTTCCGGTAAGGGTTAACAGCACCACCACTTGAAGGCGAAGTCGAACTTGGGTGGGAGAGGTGTGAGGCTTAATTTCAAAAACAGATCTGCCATTCGGTGCACTTCACCACCCGATAGGTGCCATTTGTGTTAGATATTAGCTTAAAATAAATAAATTAGAAGCAAAAAACATTAAATTGCCCAAATTACGAGAATTACCAACTCTGCTAAAGTAGGAAATTTTCAAGAACGCGAAGGAATTCTGCAGTTCAACACGAAGCAGCGACATCTATGTCATTCAGAGAAATGTGGATTAAATCTACAAAAGAAACATTTTTAATGTGTCTTATTACGTGCATTATCTGCAAACTCCAAATATATGAATCTATGCCAAGTATTAACGTATAGATAGAGGAAATAGTGGAAATTACCTATGGAAAAGGACGAATTGGTACCACGATGTCTTTACCGTAGAACAGGTTCAGTTCACGTAATAAAACAAATAGCTCACAAGCAAGGTCCACAACGAGGCACACTCAGATCCGACTCAAACTTCGCCCAGAGGACACACAATGGAAAAGAAGAAAAAATGCCAAATTGGAGCTGCCCAATACCAGAAACACCGGAGTTATGCTCCCCAACATAACGCACCACGCGACAATATGATATAAGGTAAACGTCGCAAGATACCCGTTTAGGTCGAAATCGGAAAGGACGAGAAGCACCGAGATGATACCAAGATACCTGATATGGTATAACGCAGACTTGGCCGCCATCTTGAAAGCCGTTATCGTGAATATATCGTAAGGTATTGAAACGTGAAGGATGTCTTGTGAAAGATCGATGTCGGGTAGAATTAGAAACTGAAACCAATGCCCAAACGCTAATAACGTATCGAGCATGGTATTAACGTGAAGAGGAATTCATGCGAGCAGAGTATGGAAAAACAGCTGAAGTTATGTTGTTAACGCGATGAAACAGAAACGGCCAAAGGAACCCAGAACACATGGATGATGCGACAAAGAAACACACACGCACACACATAGAGAGAAACATATACATTTGAGTTGGAATGCTACATACACACAGATATATATATATATAGATACAGATATATAAGATTGTACCTATTGTTGAAAATCTCGGCAGTAGTGGTAGTGAGTAAAGAAATGGGTGACACACAGCTCCCGCAAACACCAAGCACATTTGATCACAGAAAGTTCTGGGCACTCGTCTTTACAACATTCACGCTGTCGTAGATTGAAACAAAATTGCCGTGGCATGTTACCCAATGCCGTGGCGTCTTCTGTCCTTCGCATACACGTTTGTTTTACCCGAGTCTTCTACACTTTCATCATTCCAACATTTCATTCATTTCTCATAATCACCGTCTCCTTTAGCCTGGTCGGCATACCCGCGGGACGTAAAACTAAAAAATTTCATTTTTTCTTCTACACTTCATCACGTCCTCACCATTACACATATGTTTTTCGCGATTACATCATTGATTTTCATTTTGCATTTTACCTTACATTGATATATCACACATCCCACTTCTCATTTCAATACCTTACGCTATATCCAAGATCGTGGCTTTCAAGATGGCCGCCAAAACATTGTTATAACATATCAGGTATCTTTTTGATATCATCCCGGTGCTTCTCGCCCTTTCCGTTTTCGACATAAACGGGTATCTTGCGACGTTTACCTTAGATCATATTGTCGCGTGGTGCGTTATGTTGGGGAGCATAACTCCGGTGTTTCTGGCGTTGGGCAGCTCCAATTTGGCATTTTTTCTTTTTTTCCATTATGTGTCCTCTGGGCGAAGTTTGAGTCGGATCTGAGTGTGCCTCGTTGTGGACCTTGCTTGTCAGTTAAAGCAACGAGTCTGTATGCCGGAGTTATTTGATTTGAATCCCATAGAAGTGCAATTGTCCTTTTTATTACTATGGTTATTTTATTTATTTTTTATGTGGGAAAGAATCAAATTGTAACACATGTGTAAAACTCATGACGATACCAAAAAAAGAAAAAATGTCGTTGTCGCACTTGAATTAGTGTGCATAATTTTTGTTTGCAAACAGTTTCGTAATTATTTCCCCTGTGCTAACTGCTCACTATATGCTCGCTGGTTGATAACGAATGTTTTCCAGCAAATATTAATTTTAATTTGGAGAATTTTATAAAGTTTCACAATGTTTATCACTAGATACTTTATTTACATCATCGTTAAAGAAATAGCAAACTTTCTGAAAGGAACTTACTTAGGAAACATCAGATCCTCCTTATACTTAGCCAGAGCCCATTCTGATAAATTTCATCTGGTGTTCTGAGTGAAAGTTCTACGGGACTATTAGAAAAATATATATTCCAGTTTCCACGCTGATGGTAGAATTTCTGAAACAGCTATTGAATTACGTTCGAAGCATAGGCGTAAATAGCACCCCCGCAACCCTATGGCGTGGGGACCGCACAAGCTGCAAGGCCAAAAAATATATAGAAAGTACGCAGGGGCGGACCAGGCCAAATTTTCACACGGGCCAAGTGACTTCTTGGCGCCCTCCTCCCTAGTACTAGAATATATTTTACATTTTATCATAGTATATTTAATATTTTAAACCCATTTTTCAAAAAGACATTCATTACCTAAGAAAACTTCACAAAGGAAAACTTCACAAGGCCCGCTATAAACAATACCAACTCTGCCCCCTCTCCCCCGCTTGGTCAAGTGGCTAGCACGTCTACTTTCTGTGGTCCCGGGTCCAATTCCCGGTGGGTTACTGTTGAAAGATAAGTGTTTTGGATTCTACTATAATCAGTATCCACATCTTTGGCTATTAAGACATAACCCTGGAACGCTAAACTCAAGAAAACAAACAATACTTACACCCCCTCCACTCTTTATTCTACATGCCATCTCTCCATTTGTCGATAGAGCCCCCTTAGTATAGTCGAGGCGTTCTATTGGTCCCCAACCGGCTTCCTTTGTACTCAGGCAGAAAATTTACCCTGACCGCCTTCATAAATAACACTCCAAATAAGCCATAAACGGCACGTGTGTTGTGTCGAGGTTTTGCGTTGTTGCCATCGCTAAACTTATATTAACGATGGATACATTAGGCCTATGTAATAATAATAATAATAATAATAATAATAATAATATCACTAACATAACAATCATTAAAGGAATCCTATGTAGTAGTATGAACAGGAGCGGTTCAAGTATGGACTCCTAGGGGTGAAACGAAAGATTGTATTTTTTTTATCTGGCTTTTGCAGCAATGGTGTCTGTACATTGGGGGGGGGGGACAACTTAACATATTTGGTTCGTACAAATGTTATCGCTATGGAAGTTATACGATATTAACAATATGCTATATCTATTAACCCTTTCCGGATTGTGGGTTTTTGGGGTATTTTTTAGACTTTCAGTCAAGCAGCTACTGCATCGTCACTATTTATCCTAGGATCATAGTTCATACCTCATTCTCTTTAGAATGAAGCTGGCTTTCAAACGGTACCACTTGCATACCCATATCGTATACCAGAAGAGGGAAAATTGATGTCAAAGGGAACATTTCGGAGGAAAATTTTTTTTTCACACTTTGGGCCTCTCTGAAGCGGCCCTGTGTGAACGTAGAGATCTCAAAAAAATCTGATAAATAGTACTTGGTAGACTGAATGTGTGTGCCAAATTCCAAGTATCTATCTTGAACACTAAGGGCGGGAGAAATTTTATCAAGAATCCCCACAATGCCCCAAATTACCGCAAAACACCATGATCTCAGGTAAAAAAAAAAAAATCCTGAAACATCTCTGTTTACCCTAGAACTATAATCCGCCAATCATTCTCTTAAGAATAGAACTGCCTTATAGGCGGTACCATCCACATGTCTCCATCATGTATCTAAGGCGGGAAAATCCCTAAAAAAGTGATTTTTTGGTCTAAATATCCCTTTTTTCAACTTTTAGCCCCTCTGGATCCCCCCTGTTTTAACGAAGAAATCTAAAAAAACTGGTAAATACTACTCGGTGGACTGAATGTTATTGCACAATTTCAATCTTCTAGGTGCAAAAATAAGCCCGCCCCCCCAAAAATACCGAAAATGTCCCATATTCCCCTATACAGAAGTATATTTTGATAAAAATTCCCTGACACATCCCTAATTACCCTAGGGTCATGTTTCGTCCATCATTCTCTTCAGAATAGAACTGCCTTTTAGGCGGTATGACTCACGTGTCTCCATCATGTATCTAAGGCGGGAAAATCCCGAAAAACGGGATTTTTTGGGTCTAAATATCCCTTTTTCAACTTTTATCCCTCTGGACCCCCCCCTGTTTTAACGCAGAGATCTAAAAAATCTGATAAATACTACTAGGTGGGCTGAATGTTTGTGCAAAATTTCAATTTTCTACGTGCAAAAATGAGCCCGCCAAAAAATAATGAACATAGGTTTCATAAGAGAAAATATATATTTTAAAATTATGACGTCATCATCTCCTATGTCTGGACGCAGGAAGGTGTGAAACCATACGTAACGTCTTGTACAATGCCTCTGGACTTTAAAAAAAAAAAAAAAAAAAACCGGACGAAAAAGCTGAAATAGAAGAGTTATAACGCAATGTACAATCTGCGGCAAAAAACCTGCAACACGAGCATATAAGTTTATTGTGAAATGACGAAGTCTTTTGCTCCAAAATAAGTGTGCACGAGAGGAGGCCGAGGTTTGTCCTGGCGTGATTCGTTCCACTTAGACGTTATGTTCATACCCTGTGCTGTTAGGCGTAGTTTCACAATAAACTTACATCCTCATGTTGCAGGTTTTTTGCCGCGGATTGTACCATGAAAAACCCGTATGGTACAATCCGCGGCAAAAAACCTGCAACATGAGCATAAAAGTTTTTTTGTGAAATGACGAAGTCTTTTGCTCCAAAATAAGTGTGCACGGGAGGAGGCCGAGGTTTATCCTGGCGTGATTCGTTCCACTTAGACGTTATGTTCATTCTCTGTGCTGTTAGGCGTAGTTTCACAATAAACTTACATCCTCATGTTGCAGGTTTTTTGCCGCGGATTGTACAAATTGTACCATAGGATCCCCAAAGGGTTAAGAGTTAAATAAGCACATATCATGAAACTAATGATTGATTTCTTTTTTCATTACTTCATATGCAAATTGAATTGAAATATTTCAGTTTAACGTTCCACAATTATATCCTCTAAGCTAAGGGAGACGGAAGATTAAGGCAAAGAAATGATAATGGAAGAATTGGTGGAATGAGAATGTGGGAAAAATAAGAGTACTGCGAAAAACCCGACAACACGATGTTGTCTACCAAAAACTTGCTTGGCCACGGATCGAACCAGGGACGCCACACACCAAAGGCAAGCGCTCTACCATTTTTTAAAAAATTAACCGATCATGCCTCAGTTTCCTGAGCAAAATCTGCAGGAGGAATTATTTCATTTGTATCCCACGCCCTCCACATGTTTTCTAATGTAGCAGTCAGCTATCAATAAAATAACGAAAACACACGCACACACACAGTAAAACGTGAACAAAAGTAACGGAAACAAAAACAAGGAATAATTAGAACGACGAAACCAAAAGTAACGAAAAAACTACAGTGAGTGTAAAAAGTATTCATACAGGCAATATTTTTGTAAAGAATTAGATTTTGTCCCGTTTCTATTATATGTAGATTCAACTCACTGGGCCACTAGAAAAAGGTGTTCCGAAAGGAAGACTTTGGGGAAGTATAAACAACAAATGCTATTTAGACCTTGGTTTACAGAGATAAAAAAAAGGGAAAGGTCCGAAAATCCATGCGCAGAAAGTATTCATACAGTACCACAACTCTCATAGAAATACCTCACTCCCAATGTACAGAAACTAATGACGAACGTGTAAAGGCACTCTAGTTTGCTCTACATTCCCTTGCAGTGCATTGAAGTTCACAAGATTATAGCGGAGTTTGGGAGTGCGGCAGTATGAAGCATAAAGGTCGTGAAACTACAGAGAGGAACGAAGAATTATAATTCGTCTGCATAACCAGTGTAAGTCACTTTCTGAAATTACAAGCATTGTTGGTAGGCCTAGAGGGACTATTCACAGTATTATTGATAGAGTGGGATACAGAGAAACGTTGAAAAATGCATGTAGAACAGTTCGTTCAGTAAAATAAATACGCGTTCTAAGTCATTAATAGTTCGAAAAATAAAAATAAAAAACATCCGCGTCTGAGTGTGCTAGAGCTTGCAACTGAGCTTTATAATGAACTTAAATTGCATGTATCACATTCTGCGATTCGTAATTACTTGAGAAAGAGTGACTTTCATGGTCGGGTAGCCCGAAGAAAATACTTTGTGAGTGAAGTCAATAGGAGAAAAGGCTTCACATTTGCCAAAACACACCGAAATACACCACAAGGACTGTGGAACCGTGTGATATTTGCAGATGAAAGCAAATTCAACATATTTGCATCGGATGGACGAACCATGGTGTGCAGGCAAAAGAATACAGAGTTTCGAAAGGAAAACCGAAAATCCACAGTGAAACATGGTGGTAATTCTATCATGGTTTGGGGGTGTATGAGTGCATCTAGTGTAGGGTCCTTGCACTTTATAGATGGTACTATGAACCATCATCAGTACATTGACATTTTGAAATCGAATCTCCATTCATCTGCTGAACAAATGGGGATTCGATATAACTTCTTATTCATGCGGGACAATGATCCAAAGCATTCCGCTTTAAACACACGCCTTTGAATCTTGTGCAATGCGCCAAAGTATATGCCAACACCACTCCAATCCCACGACATTAATCCGATTGAGTTTCTATGGGACCACCTTGACAAACAGGTTAGAAAACGACCGATTTCAAATAAACAAGACTTGCAAAATACTCTGCAAGAGGAGTGGCTCAAAATTCTCTCATCAAAAACCAAGAC
Source organism: Thermobia domestica (assembly GCF_964235325.1). NCBI lineage: Eukaryota > Metazoa > Arthropoda > Insecta > Zygentoma > Lepismatidae > Thermobia > Thermobia domestica. Next base: position 91,215,689 of record NC_137470.1, read on the forward strand.
TTTGGTAACGTCAATGCCAAAGCGTACTAAATCTATTATAGCAGCAAAAGGATATCCTACGAAGTACTAAAAATTGCCCAATATGACGAAAACAAAGACACTAAGTGATATGTATGAATACCTTTGATTAATTGGTATTTCTTTCTTTTCAATACCTTTTTGAACTTCCTGCACGAATATTAGCTTCTTTGTAGCAACAATCCAAATTTGTTTCATATCAGTGTATTTTTGTGTTGTGCTTCCTACAGTTGGAGAAATAAAATACAAATTTTCAGTTCAAGTGGTGTTTGTTCACCGTGATGTGTCACATGTTACCATCTTGCGAGGTGTATGAGTACTTTTTACATTCACTGTAGATATAATAGGACTTGAAAATCAAATAGCACACATGCACTGTCTTTCTGCCAAAACTACACTGAAGAATCAGTAAGCAAGAGGGTGAAAATTGCAACATCGCTTTCTTTTTCAGCAGGTCAACTGGAGGGCCACCCTCAACTGGAAGTACTTGTTGAATTATTTCTCCCATGTAACAAAGAAACATGTGGTTTTCTTCAATGGTGTTCCGCTTCCTGTGATGCCGCCTGGGGACTATTTGAGCGGCCGTCGTATACTATGAAACCAGTGGTGGCCGGTGGATTGTGGTTTCGAGTGTGCAGTACGAGCGATCGGAGACAGAAGATATAAAGTGGACTCATTGACTAATCAGCATAACTTTAGATGCAAATGCTATGTGACATGTGAAATTAAATAAAATTCTGTTTTTAAAAAATAAAAATAAATGCAGAACATTTTATTTCATTAGTAAGTTCATTCTCCTCTCTTTGATTGGAGCAAATCGGTCTAATACATGCTGGTTGAACTCTGGTATTCTTATTGTCAGGTCTTTTTCGATGGAAAGCATAACCAATGGTGATAACCTTTCTTGGAACATTCAATTCCTTGAAAGTGTCAATTGTTTTTGATGCGGAAAAAAAACTTTTCATCTTTTTCTGACTCCATAGGTACAGTAAATATTAATTTCAGAAGCTTTGTAGATTCACTAAATATTTTTTTTCTAGATTATTGCGAACGATTCATTCTAGCAAACTCAGTCCTTGACAGTGATTCGAATTCCTCTTCAGCGTTGACTGAAGAGAGTTCGTAGCAGAGATTAGTGTTATAAAAAATGTACATTGAACACACTTTATTCACAGTTTATCTAGTAAAATTTAAAATAAATTGAGGAAATGTATCTAGTGCAAATAACATTACTGCCATAAGATATCCTGTAAATTTAAACTGCAAATTTTAATCCGGTCCGTCCGTTCGCTACACTTTTCTGTGCACTCGCCTAGAGGCCATACCGTTCAGTGTATCTGCACCAAATTTTAAACTTAGGGTTTACATAGTATTCCTACAAGAGATTTTCCATTTCTTTTGCTACCGCCTAAAATAAGTGTGGTTTACTAACACCCGAAAATCGAAAAAAAAACTATTTTCTCAAAAATGGTTTTAACAATTGTTTATTTTTCATTAATCAGTATTTAATTAACAACCATATATTGCGGTATCAGATATTTCTCTTAGAAAAATTTTGGAGGGGTAGTTTATTCTTGGAGGTGACTTTTTCTCGACGATGATTTTCTCAGAAAAGACTGGCATTTTGTTCCCACTTCATAAATAAATATTTAACCTGACAACATGGTATAAGTCAATTGACCTGAAAAATATATGAGTAGTAGTTTATTCTTGGACTTGAATTTATTCCCAGTGAGTTTCTCAAACACGACCTAGTGGATTTTGTTTATATTTCATAAAATATAAAAGAAATAGGGTGAACCTAAAAGATGTGCACATACTTCAGGAAGTGATTCGTGACATCGAAAGAAGACAAAAATGTCCTCTTGCAGTTTTTATAATTCAGCGTCGTTTTCGAAATACAGAGTTGCAACTTGAAATCCTAAATCGACTCATGACATTTGGAAATGAGTACAAATATGTGGAAATTCTTCTGGAGGTGATTCCTCAGATCAAAACAAGACAAAAAGTCTTGTTGTGGTTCTTTTAAAATTCAGCTTTGTATTCGAGATTGCTAACTTGGAATCAAAAATCGGCTCCTGACAATTGGAAGTTAAAACAAACAAGTGGACAAATTTCGGAAGGTGTTTCCTGAGATAAAAACAAGAGAAAAAGGTCCTCTTGCCGTTTTCTGAATTCAGCTTCATTTTCGTGATACGGGGTTGCCCACTTAAATCGACACCTGACAATTAGAATTGAACACACACATGTAGGCAAACTTTGGGAGGTTATTCATGAGGTCAAAACAAGAGAAAAAGTTTTTTTTTTTTTTTTTTTACAGACTACTAGTTTTTGGAGTCTATGTTGGATTCCATGTTGGCAACCCTGTGTCTCGAAAACGAAGCTGAATTCGAAAACTGCAAGTCGACCAGTTTTCTCCTTTTGATGTCACGAATCACATCCCGAAGTTTGTGGACATCTTTGAGGTACCCTTAATGAAGCTTCTTTTCGAAAAGTTAACTATTAACTTTATGCATTGTTTGTCTTTTTTAAATAACAAATGCCGTTATTAATTTTAAGGCAGAGAGCTTCTTCTGAGAGAATAGATGCTGAAAAATAATTTTAAAACTTCGACTTACACTATGTGATCAAAAGTATCCGGACACCCCCAAAACATACGTTTTTCATATTAGGTGCATTGTGCTGCTAACTACTGCCAGATACTCATTCAGCGACCTCAGTAGTCATTAGACATTGTGAGAAAGCAGAATGGGGCGCTCCGCGGAACTCACGGACTTCGAACGTGGTCAGGTGATTGGGTGTCACTTGTGTCAGAAGTCTGTACGCGAGATTTCTACACTCCTAAACGTCCCTAGGTCCACTGTGTCTGATAGGATAGTGCAGTGGAAACGTGAAGGGACACGTACAGCACGAAAGCGTACAGCTCGACCTCGTCTGTTGACTGACAGAGACCGCCGATAGTTGAATAGGGTCGTAAAGTGTAATAGGCAGACATCACACAGGAATTCCAACAGGATCCACTCCAAGTACTATGGCAGTTAGGCGTGAGGTGAGAAAACTTGGATTTCGTGGTCGAGCGGCTGCTCATAAGCCACACATCACACAGGTAAATGCCAAACGACGCCTCGCTTAGTGTAAGGGGCGTAAACATTGGATGATTGAACAGTGGAAAAACATTGCGTGGAGTGACGAATCACGGTACACGGTACAGGGTGTGGATATGGCGAATGCCCGGTGAACGTCATCTGTCAGCGTGTGTAGTGCCAAAAGTAAAATTTGGAGGTGGTAGTGTTATGGTGTGGTCTTGTTTTTCTTGGAGGGGGCTTGCACCCTTTGTTGTTTTGCGTGGCACTCTCACGGCGCAGGCCTACATTGATGTTTTAAGCACCTTCTTGCTTCCCACTGTTGAAGAGCAATCCGGGAATGACCATTGCATCTTTCAACATGATCAAGCACCTGTCCATATTGCACGGCCTGCGGCGGAGTGGTTACACGACCATAACATCCTTGTAATGGACTGGCCTGCACAGAGTCCTGACTTGAATCATATAGAACACCTTTGGGATGTTTTGGAACGCCGACTTCGTGCCAGGTCTCACCGACCTACATCAACACCTCTCCTCAGTTCAGCATTCTGTGAAGAATGGGCTGCCATTCTCCAAGAAACCTTCCAGCACCTGATTGAAAGTATGTCTGCGAGAGTGGAAGCTGTCATCAAGGCTAAGGGTGGGTCAACGCCATATTGAATTCCAGCGGGACCGACGGAGGGCGCCACGAACTTGTAAGTCATTTTCAGCCAGGTGTCCGGATACTTTTGATCACATAGTGTATGTTTTGGAGACATTCCAAACAAGACGAGACATTTTACAAGCTATCTCGTGTCCAAAGCATTTGTCTCGTCTTATCTTGGATGCCACAAAGCTCGTCTCTTTCTCGAGACATGTCTCATCTCGCTCGCATTCGTTAACACTTGGGACAGGATTATCTTTCTACTCAAGCATTGTTTTTATAATAGTTGCATATTTATGATAATTGCCGTCAACATAAATTACAGTCCTTTCAGTTGAATTAATTGTTTATTATTATTATTATTATTATTATTATTATTATTGAAATTAAATGGAGTTTCTAGTTTAACGTTGCACGATTATGCACTTACGCTAAGGAAGAATGATGATGAATGAAATGGTTAAATGAAGAAGGTGGGAGGAAAATGGAAAATCCCAAGAAAACCTATGCACACGGTATTTGTCCACCTCAAATTTCACTGGCGCGAAGTGGAATCGAGCGACAGACCCCATGTACCAAAGGTGAATGCTCTACCTCTTCTGTTTAACCCTTTCATGTATGGATTATGTTCTCATTGACATAAAATGGCGATTATTTTTCTACAAATTGTTCTTGGTGTACTATGACATGTAAAACCGAAAAGTTTGAAATTTGATATTTTCTTGTAAGAACTTAGTCATTATTTTGATCTGTCCACTTGATTGGACCTCATGCATTTTGGGTAAAATAATGATTTCTGAAATGTGGCACATATAGATTGCAAAATAACACTAAAAATAAATGGAATAAAAGTTATATTGTAGAAAACTTGACAAAGTAATTTTGGTATAAGTAATAAGGGTTAAAAATAAACATATTCATCAAAATCGTACTTATAACCACTACTCCCTACCCTTACCCAAATTTTCACACCTCAGGCTTACGGCTTATTGGGTATATATTGCCTTATGTTAAGTTCGCACTTGAAGGGCATGATTTGCCCGTCAATGCATTGATACTTTTCATCATTCACAGCAAATTCGAATCTGTCTTTCAGTACATATTGTAACTTATAGTCTGTAATTTCCATCTCGAGGCTGTGAATTATCATAGAAATGAAGATCTCCATATAAGGTCAAACCGGTTTACATACATTGCGTCAGCTACAACTTTACAACGTAAACCTTCATCTGAAGACCAACACTCTCGTCTTCTAGGGTAATAGGTAAGTCATTACAAGATTTATTCCAAGAAACACTTTGAGTTCACTTCGAAGTCAATCCAAAATGTTCCTTGCCATTTTGATTCGCATAGAGATTGGTCTGAAACACAAGGTCATCCCTAAATAACTGTGAAAACTAGTCAGGTTGTTCATTTTCTGTAACTTTAGATTGTTATATCCAAGAAATGGAGGAACATTCTGAGAAAACTTATTGCAACATTTTGATCACCTCACTTTTGCTTATTTTCGTCTTTGGTTGCTTCTACTCAGGGAGGGATTTTCAATTTCTTCTTCTTCATTGGCTCACGATGATTCACTTTTGTCATTCCCAACTGATTTTAGCATGATTTCAGGTACGATGGTCTCTTTTGAGCTCCTCCGTGGCTAAGCGGTTAGCGTACGCGCCTTTGGCGTGGAAGGTCCGGGTTTGATTCCCGGCGGGAGCTCATGTGGTTTGGATTCCACGTTAATCAGTAGGTCCACGTCTCATATAGCCTCGCTGCTGAACGGGACGTTAAACTCAAAATCAACTCAACTCAACGATGGTCTCTTTGGGAGGTGTTTTGAAGATACCAATTTTGTCTGCCGTAACGTGTTGGAGTCAAGTGTGGTGACATCAACTGGAAATCGACCCAGGTTTCACATATATTAGTCAGAAAGAATGATGAGGGTCATTGGTTGCCACAGCGGCTTCAATTACATTTTTGTAAGTGGCAAGCAACATTTTTGGCAAAAACAATCATCTTCATTACATGCATGAAGTCTACTACATGGGACATGTTTGTTTGGACGATTTCTGTAAATACAAAAGCAAATTCTGATAATATCATGATGTCAGCTTGTTTCAGACATTGGAACAAAGAAAAGAAAAGAAAATATCATTTGCTTGGCATGCCCTCCTTAGCAGATGTCAACAGATATTCCAGAAGAACTAACCATGCCTTTTTCTTGCCTTTTTGAAGCATACACTGATGACGTCACACCTCTACCTTCAGAGTTTCACGCTAGGTGGCTGAAAAATACAGATCGTCAGGCCACCCAGGTAACTTCTATTGCAAAACAATCCAATTGGTTTGCGGGTGGAGAGTTACGCAAAGAATACGACTGTAACTAATCAGCACTGTCCACTCCAGTGGACTTATGCATGAAAGGGTTAATTCGTCCGAACGGGGCTACTCAACTCTATTGCCAATATTTTTATTCGATCCTTTGGTCACCTATGTACGGCAGGGACATACACACAGAAATATCAAGGATATTTAAAATCACAAAGGTTCTCCCACCGAGAATGTAACCTGAGGCCCCGTACACCAAAGGTGCACATGTATTAATAATTAACAGGACAGGATTCGAACGGGGTCTCCTGTTTGGCAATTCCATGTCTTTTCTTTACACAACTAACCTTTCCTACCAGTGATCCACAATTTTATTATTTTTTCATATGTATAATAGAATAGTAAAGATTGGGAATAGAATAGGAATAATGATCTCAGCAACAGAAGTGAAAATACTAGATTGTAAACAATGAACCTTCTTACTTTATTTTTCATTCGAAACAAATATAGTATACTAAACGTTGAAAATAAATACTTCAAATTAATGAAAGCTGATTGCATGACTTTCTACTTCTTTTATTATGAAAAAATCAGAATGGGTAATTTGAGTAGCCTACTAGTGCGGTTATAACTTTATTTGATAGGGTTCCAAACCTTGCCTGGACAACTATCTTCTAACAGTAAATACTATACAGATATAAAAGTAGATTAAGTAGATAATGAAGATAAAGTAGATAACAAAAAATAGTTATTAAGAGAAAATCGAATTGGAAAGTGCAAATATTAATCTAATATTCTGTTATGGGAAAATAATTGACTATGGTAGTTCCTGTTGTTAATAACACTATCTTTAATGACTATAAAAGAAAACCTCATTTGGAACAGCATATAAATTCTAGGAGTTTGATAATCTTTTCAACCCTTTGAGCAATTACTGACTTAACGCACTTTGCACACCCCCGCCAATTTATAAGACTCAGAAACAAGAATTGCGAAGTATCCTTCATGGAAAATAATTTATCACATAAAAAGAAATAATCATGAATTACAGAGCATACAATGATAGCGTTGATGTTTAGTTCTTATTATTATCTTTATACAGATTCAAATAGTATAAGATCAGTGTTGGGGAGTGGCTTACTTATGATTTTATTTTTCAGTCCTACAAGGAGAAAGCAGACTTTGGCAAATGAATTTCGGGGCCATCTTTCGCGAGGTAGTAATGCACATTTAAAGTGTTGATATTACAAACTGATAGAGTGCAATAGCCAGAAATAGCTCAGAAAAAGCATCTTAACATTTCCGACTCGCCGCATACATGGTATGGCGCGTAGAGCTGTCAAGTGACGGCGTGGAGGAGTGAGGAGCAGCTGCGACTTCTAGGCAAGGGGTCCCGGGTTCAATTCCGCACAAATTAACTTTTTTTCGATTTAACCAATAACTTAACCATTTGTAACTACAAGTAAAATTTTGTGACCAAATGTTTATAATGCATAAAACAATAGAAATGGCCAAATCAGTTGTAAAACAGTTTCATGTTAAGCAGCAACAAAATGTAAACTATTTCGTAAACATATTGGCATCGCGAGTTATATTATGGTTACCATAGTCGTTGTGTAAAAAATGTTCTTGACGTTCCTGTCTATATCTCTGGGACAGTGTACGAATTACAAGGAGGATGAGAGGGAAATGCCATTTGGTAATACTGGATGTAAACTGAGAAAAAATTGTACTTGGCGTACTTAGAAAGGTAGGTTACATGCATAATTCTTGTAGTTTTTGGACTTAACGTACAGCAGATGTATAACTGAAAACGCATGTTTTATAATACTTTCCGTATCAGTGTTCCATCTATACGTACTTTCCGTATGAAACAATATAGGCGTTCAGGATCTCACATACAAATGGACGTATATAACATATAGCTGAGGAATATACGGAAAACTGTTAGATGTCAGACATCCTGCAACAGCATGATGTAACATCTAAGGGCAGTGCGTATGTAGCATATGGATAACATGCTCCATACTGATTTCTGTAGTAAGCAAGAGGATTCCGTATATTTGTGCAATATACCGCTGTCCGGAGAAAGGATTTTTCTCAGTGTATGCTATAACCAGGAGCGTCATTGCAGACTTCCCTTGAGGAAGGGGCGGCGGGCCAAGAGCACCACCGACATAAGATTTTCACGTTATTTACTAGTATGCAGTATTAGTAAACAGTCGATTAATATATCTGTATTTCTCAAGCTCTTGGGGTTGGACAGTTGCCCGCTACTGCCCCCTACAAATGATGCCCCAGGCTATAACTGTCATAGTTTCCCATGCTATTGTTGTCTAAAGCACAATCCACCCCCTTTTACAAATGTCCGGTTAATTCGTGCACTGTCCACAGATATAGACACGAAGCATCAAGAACATTTTTTACACAACGATAGTGGTAACCATAATATAACACTTGATATCGATATTCTATGGAATAGTTTACATTTTCTTGCTAGTTAACATGGAACATTGAATGGTTTTACAACTGATTTAAACCTTTCTATTACTTTATGCATTATAAACATATGGCGAAATTATATTTTACTTATAGTTACAAATGGTTGGCTACTTTATTGGTTAAATAAAAAAACGAAAATAAAAGCTTACCCGAGCAGGAATTGAGCCCGGGACCGTTTTCACGGGAGTCATAAATGCTCCTCACTCTGCCATACCGTCATTTGGTAACTTCACTCGTCGTATCATATATGCAGCGAGTCGAAAACTTTGAGACTCAACCAACGTTTGGGTGCCTGTTCATTCGTCTGCTCCATGACAACTTCTAATGAAAAACGCATTCCATTTTAATGAAACTAGTAAGTGCCTTCTTTTAGCTTTGCGAAGTAACTATTTCTTGGAATTTCAATCTGCAAAATATAAGAGTTAAAATTAACCAAATGGTGCAAGTTTCCACTCATGTATACAAAACAATTTTGCAATATCAACTACGTGAATCTTGTCCCATAAAGTATCCGAAATCCCTACACTGAAGAGCCCTCCAAAATTTGATCATTGTCCACTCGGACTGAAATTGGCATTTAAGCCAAGACTTTAATATGAAGCTAATAATCTCTTTAAAATAGACGAAAACTTTGAAAGTTTTAAGCATTTTAATATTTTTGCCTTTTCCCATACGGGGGTCATAGCCTCTATACCGAAGAGCCCCCTGAGATTTGATCATTGACCACTCGGACAGAAATTCTCATTTGGAACCAAAACTTTAATAGGAAGCCGAAAATTAAACTTTTACATCAATTTGAACTGACTGGGTTCCGGTTCACCCTACTACTATGTTTAGGTTAGTTAAGTGGTAATTTGTGACAGCTTAACATCACCAAAAGAATCTTTCACTTCGCCGCCCCCCAAGAGTCCATGCTGGATCCGCCACTGGAATCAATAGACACTTTTCCTATTCTTTTTGTCACCCTTGGTTGTGTAGGGGCTCCCACTAACAAATAAAGAAGCGGTAATATTGCAATCAAGGGGTGCTATATATTAGGTATTTCTTTAGTTACCTACCCCTAACCGCACAGGGTCATCTTCGGTAGAATGAAAAATGCTACGTGATATTCCAATAATGAAGGGGGAGAGGATGCTGTAAATTTATTTCTTATTCATTTTGTCTGCCAACCTTATCAGAAATTACTTTCTGTTGGAAGGGTACTGAAATGAGAGGGGCAAAATAAAACGTCGTGCCCCCTCCTACATGGTTGCTCAAATTATTACAAAAGAAAGCATTTTAAACTAAGATATCTAAGGTTATTACATTATGTAAGGATGGCATATTCAGGATTATTATTATTATTATTATTATTATTATTATTATTATTATTATTATTATTATTATTATTATTATTATTATATGAATATCTTTGGAGCACCGACATTGTGTGAGACGAACCATGGTATGTAGAGGTTTAAGATGGTTGGTCATAGGGGAGGAAAAACCAAGATTTTTCTCTGTCTGACTCTCTAATGTAAAGATTATGTGCTGAAGGTAAGAAGCATCATCATTCTACAATAGGTTGCTTTTACGTAGAATACCAGCTACTTTAGTTCTCCTCCTTCGGGCTACTTACCTCATATGGTAAATTCAAAACAATTTCAATTCAAGACAAATACATTGTAAAATTTTTTCGTAATTAAACTTTAGGGAAAATTAAACATTTAATAGGGAAATCTGTTATCAAAATGTCCAAACAAGTAGATAAAAGACTATTTAATGATAAACATTTTGAAACTTTATAAAATTCTCCATATTAAATTAACACTTACTGGAAAACATTCGCTATGAACCAGCGAGCATATAGTGAGCAGAGAGCACAGGGGAAATAATTACGAAACTGTTTACAAACAAAATTAGGGACACTAATGCAAGTGCGACAACATTTTTTCTTTTTTGGTATCGTCATGAGTTTTACACATATGTTACAATTTGATCTTTGCCACATAAAAAATAAATAAAATAACCATAGTAATAAAAATGACAATTGCACTTCTATGGGGTTCGAACCAAATAACTCCGTCATACAGACTCGTTGCTTTAACTAACTGAGCTATTTGTTTTATTACGTGAACTGAACCTTTTCTACGGTAAAGACGATCGTGCTACCAATTCGTCCTTTTCCATAGCTAATTTCCACTATTTGCTCTATCTATACGTTAATACTTGGCATAGATTCATATATTTGGAGTTTGCAGATAATGCACGTAATAAGAAATATTACAAATGTTTCGTTAAAAGTTTCGTTTGTAGATTTAATCTACATTTCTCTCAATGACATGGATGTCGCTGCTTCGTGTTGAACTGCAGAATTCCCTCGCATTCTTGAAAATTTCCTACTTTAGCAGAGTTGGTAATTCTCGTAATTTCAGTCGATTTAATGGTTTTTGCTTCTAATTTATTTATTTTAAGCTAATATCTAACACAAATATTAAAAACGGGTTTGTTATTAACTTTTACTGCTGGGAAAACCTTCCGAAATTTCGAACATATAAAGAAAATAGAGATATTTTCAAAAAAACTTCAAAATAAAGAGACGCGTCATTTATTTTGCTCATAGTGGTACATGTGTCTTTGGTGGTAAAAGGAGTTCGGTGTTCCATGTGTTTGGCTTATGTTAATACGCACATTTGGGCTGTTAACAAACATGGGACGCTGCGGAAAATTAGGAGAGAGGAAGTCTTAGTGGTTAACTGAAAGGCGTGGAGAGCCGTGGCTAAAATCAGCATGACTCGCGCGGTAAAATAAAATGTACCATTTTACTGGAGGCTTTCAAAGGTGTTTTATTTTTTGATTGTTTAACTAATAGAATATTTCCATATATTGAGCTGTTGCAAAGTTAACGGAGAATTTCGACTACTTTCATTTTAAGTGGCCTTAAAACATGATGACATCATGTTGAAGGATGGAAACACTGCAAACAATTCGCTTTATCGTTTACTTTTCAATTCACGGTGCATAATTGTCAGTAATTTCAGCACATGTTAAGTATAGCGTTGAATCCAATAAAGCATACAGCTTAAGAGTTCATCTCGGCACTGCGAAGATCTGATTATCTCATTCAGAATCTTTTGCTCTTTCTATGCTATTAAGAATTTGAGAAACAAATGCCATTATTTTTAGCCTTACTTGTATGCGTATAAGAGCACTCTTCAACACACCTCCTCTCTGTGACATGAAGATCGCTACAACAGATCAGTGGTATAGCGCTCACAGTGGCTTGTAGAGTCTCTAGTTCAATTCCAGCTCCCACCAATTGGTGGAGAAACGCCATGTGCATGAATCTCCTGAGCGTTCTCCCTTAGCCTCGATTAGAGATGCAAGGGCTCGGAAAAAAACCGGCTTTTTTGGAAAAAACTCGGTTTTTTCTGCTTTGCTTTTTTGCTTCGGAAATTTTGGGCTTTTTTCAAAATACTGCTTTAAATTGATAAAACAGACTTTGTATCGCTTCTCTATAACACAAAAAATCATTTAATTAGTGGTTGATGCTGATAATAATATAAAACATCGAAAATAAACTATGAATTTCGAAAAAATATTTCAAACAATTTTTCTTCAACATATTTACATTATGAATTCCACAGGATTAACCAATGTATATAATAAGAATTTTTTAACCTCCTATATACAAAAGTAAGCAGAGTTGGCAAGAACCGTGGTTGTTTTTGAATATGCCAAAAATCCGTTTTTTGGGGGATGTTTAAACCAGGCTTTTTTGCTTTAAACCAGGCTTTTTTGACTTAGATTTTTTGCTTTATGTATTTATATTACATATTCACAGAAATAGCCTAAGTTTGTTTCGCCTTGATGTTATTATGCAACAGCGGGGTTATGCCGGAAGAACTCCCATAAGCTTAAAGAAGTGCGGTCAGTAAATTTCTTAAGTTGAGAATCTCCCGCTCTAGCCATTGGGAAAATCCCGTCATTACTTGAAATGTAAGACAATAACGGGAAAATCCTGTTATTGCTTTGCATGTAAAATTTAAAGGTCAACGTACCATAATCAGTACGCTAAAACTGAGGTATTAAATTACAAATTTAGTACCGGTACGTAGATATCATTGAAAGTCCAATCCAAGCTAATGTTGGAAGCTACGTAGGCAATCGATAAATTTTGCCAATTTCTATCAATATATTTAAGCAATATTGGCTTCTTTATAAAACAACACGCATTTAAGCATGTAGAAATATACAATTTGGTTTGTTTCGTATATTTAGGCTTAACATCCTTACAAAATACCGAGGTTATCACGGAGAAGACTTTCGCTTAAACTGACATCCGAACCGCTACTTGGGTTACGCATGAAAAAAGGATTGTGGTTCGACCGAGAATTGAACATGGGACACCTTGATTAAAAGGTGAAAGGGAAATAAAACTATTGCAGGTGGTTTGATATCTGGAAACGTTACCATGAAGTTCACACGATTCGCATGTTTCATTCTTTTTATTTTTGTGGTTTAAACCAGTTATTAATAAAAAAAAGTTGGTGTAAATCAGCCAACCCTAAAAGTAAACACTTCTTTTTAAAGAATACACAAATAACTAGCAAAATAGTATGTAGTATTTTTACTTCAAAATATTCCATACCCTCTTTTTGAAACAAAATAAAATTAAAATAAAACATAAGAGAAATACTTAGATGTATATGATACACTTAAAGGCTGCACATCTAGAGCTTTTGGTTCTGTATATTCTTGAAATTCTACAGTTAAGTTTTATAGAACCACCATCACAGTTTACCCAATCCTCAAGTTTTCTGAATTTTTAACAAGAGGGATTCAACAAGAGGGATTCAACATATCATTACGGAACTCCCCCCCCAAAAAAAAAAGACTACGGAATATATTTAAGTTAAGCTAAATACAACTGCACAACAAACATGACTGAGTGATTAGCTTTTGCGCTTCTATCGGGAAGTCCGGGATTCAACCAGCATTCGACCATTCTGACAAAGCTTTTCTTCATTCCATCTGTGAATGTAGAAATAGTGCGTGTACTGTTAGTTGGGCGACTTCCTTTTTTATTGTTTTTAAATCGTTATTATTACTAATTACCAGCAGTGATGGTTTTGCGAAGGTTAGGGGAGCGGTCTTTCGGACTGAAGCCCGTTCCCCAAAGTTACGGAATGTCTGCAACAAACGAAATATCTATTATTTATGCCTTTACTCATAAACTTTAAGCTCCCGTCAAATAAAAATTACGAATGTTTAAAAAATCTAAACATTAGTAAGAAACCCTTCCCAAAATACTTTTCTAAATCCGCCACTGATTCTCAGTATAAAATGATTTTTAAAGTTTTATCCGGAAGATTATTGCTAAACATATAAACGAAACGAAATATTAGTTATGCCTGTACTCATAAACTTCAAGCACTTCCCAAATAAAATTAGGACTTTTTAGGAAACGAAACAATCAGAAAAAACCCTCCTAAAGTACTTTTCTAAATCCGTTACTGATTATTTGTATAAATTGGTATTCAAGGTTGTGTCCGGAAAATTATTGCTAAATCACTTCACAGCTACAGTATAACAGAAATGTGGAAGTACGGTTAGACGGATATATTGAAAAACGTACGCTTTGACGGATAAATAGAAAAACGGGCAAGTTTAACTTTTGCGCTAGAAGCTAGAGTACTAAAAGCCCTTAGAAATGAAACACGGATGACAAACTAGAGAAGAAAAAAGATGTCGATAACTCAAAAGTTAAAATAAAGTTAAATAGCCTCTAAAATTACCCTCAAATACTACATTCTTCATGTTAGCTTTAATTCGTAAAACATGTGCTCCATCCATCTTGATGGTGAATTTCAGAGCGAAATATCACATTCAGGTCATGGAATTTTTATCTAATTATAGAATATACTATAAGAAAGCTATTTAGATAGAAAAATCATGAAGTTGAAAAAAGCCAAAATTTCCAAAATTCTCGTTTTTTTCCCAAAAAAGCCGGCTTTTTATGTGAAAAAAACCATCGATTCAAAAAAGCCGGCTTTTTTGCATCTCTAGCCTCGATACATGATAACGTAGTACGTTAAACTAAAAAAGAAACATGTAGTACGTAAATACTGGGGAAAGGTGGCCAAAGAATTGAAAGTTTGTAAGTGCTTTACAAATCTTTCCCTCAAATTCTGAATAAAACAATTACGTTGAAAGAACGCTGTTTAGAGAGAAATAATTATCTATTACAGAAATTTGTGTATATTTGGGCATATGAGTGCCCAGAGGTCGGTTTAGGGGTCATTTCGCCACAGTGAGATTTTTGGGGGAGGGGGGATCCGAATTTTTTCATTTAAAGTACCATTAACAGTCGAACTTTAATTATACTGTAATAAATAATTATAATGTTTTCAGAAACGCTAAAGTGAATAAAATTTAGTTTATAAAGCAAATTACCTTGCTTGTCACAACCAACTCCGGTCTCCTCTCCAACTACATTTTTCTTGGGGGGAAGCTGTAAATATGGGGGCATTGGCACCACTGACTTAGCAGAATGAAAGTTCGTGTTTTGATATAGCGGTTGTATTATTCTCTAACGACGATTCATTGTGTTTTTGCTGCAAGTGGTCTCGGCTTCGATTCCCAATGGAGGCACTCGGTCGAAAAGGTGTAATGGACCAGCCTGAGTGAGGTTTTTCCTGGGTTTTGCTCATTCATACCAAATGCCGGGATGATGGCTAACATATAGGTCCCAAGTCGTTTACCTCCCCCCACCTCGGTTCCGGATAGTGTGATAGTTCCTATGCCTTAGTCCTATGCCTCATTTGAAAGGTTGTTAAAGGAGACAGAAAACTTGAGATATTTTTTAAATTCACAAACATACAGGGAAGCTACATGAAATTAAAAATGGAAAACATTCCGAACTGACACAAATGTAGATAGTACTTATTCAATTTGGAAGATAATCATATTTACACACACACACACACACACACACACACACACACACACACACACACACACACACACACACACTATTCAATTTTAATACTTAATTTGTGAAATACATTTGGTCAAAATCTTGCTGTCGATCCCTCTGTATATCAGTTTATAACTCAATTACACTTTACTGGTTTTAATCACCTGGATAATCTATTATTTAATTTTCATTATTTGACAGTGAAGTACAAATTTATTTAACTAATCTGTTCTGATCTGGATTCTATGTGAAATTAGTTTTCAAATGATGTGTTGGACATGTGCATGCCAGCAGTTTCATTTTTTCCATAACAGGGGCATTTGTCTGGAAATTCCCTACAGTATCTTTATTTCTTCCCTTTCACCTCATCGGTTGAATTAACTATGAAGCAGCTAGTCTCTACAATAGCAGAACTTTTAAAGTGAACAATGAGAGATGTATAGAAAACTTCCTTTTTTCTGAGGGATACTTCAACTGATCGATACCTTACCTTCCCTTATAATCCTTCTATTGTCGCTAATATTAACTTATTCCCCGTGTAAATAGATTTCTCAGAAATTAATAAGTTAATTATAATTTGATTTCGTAACTATATGTAAGTTGATATGATGTCCAATGGCGTAAATACGCCGGGGCGGTGCCCCAGGGCTCCAGAGGTTTGGGGGGCCCCCGGTTCCGTCGAAGTAAATGAAAAATGCAATTGCAAAATTCAGTCTGTCACAAAATGTATTTTGAAAAAACGAAAATATATATATACAGAAAAAATGTGATAATGGTGCTAAATTTCTCGACCTTCCTGCTGAGTATGTGATGACGTCCTTTTTTTTCAATCAAGACTACCCACGATGTGTGTCATGTTAAAGATTACTTGGAATAAGCTCCTTGAAATAACAGCAGCAGAAGTCGGGATTTAAACGAGAAAGAGACTCTATTTTATGGTTTGTTGCCTTCCGGATTGATTGTTACCAAGGATTTCCTCGTTCCACCCTCCGCCAGGGTGGGGTGCGGTGGGGTGAGGGTTGTCAGCATCTAAAAGCAGTTTTATCAAGTCGAGGTCAATATCTCCTGCAGTCTGCACACCCTGACTGCGAGACCTCTGAGTCAGCTAAGTTCATTCTTTTCCTTTTTCTAAAACTTGTAGATATGAAAGCGTGCCGGAAAATGTCCTGGAGTTGGGCAATTAGTTTGTTCTTTTATGTGGTTTACACAAGAGACCACGCATTGCTGGACCTTAGGTGGGTAGTAAATGTTAACGACGCATTTCGTGGTTCAATTTAGATACGTTTAGATGGTACGAAATTATTGCTAAACGATGGGTAAACTGTGGCGCAGCAGAGCATAGAAAGAAGAAAGACAGAGAAGAGGAGGTGAAGAGAAAACATGAAGATTCATTCTTTTTTTTTTTTTTTTTTACGACTGTTCCAGAAAATACGAGGAGTGATTTTTCATTAGCTTCTGGTAAGTAAAGAATTATACAGAGGAGCGGTGACTATCTTAGAAAAAAGGGGTAAAACTTGATGTCGATGATGATGCACTGTTCTGGCCGAAGAAAGGTATCAAATGAAGAAAGACGTCCTCTTGAACTTTGGTTAAATGCAACTAATTTCGGAGTTTCGGAGGTGTCCAAAGCGTGGAACAATGAATTTTAGAGAAATATATTTCCAAGGGCTCTTCAAAGGAACTGTCAAATCGACAGTGAATTAATTCTCGGTTTGTCAGTTCCTTTTTGGAAATCCCTTGCCCATGCATTGCAGAGCTTTAAAACACGCATTTACAAGTAGATCAGGTACTACTTTCAGTGTGACGTTTTAAGTCGCAGTCTCTACACTTTATAGTTTTTCAAATATAGGCCCTGACATTCATTTTACCACGCTTTAGGCACCGTGTATCTCCGAAACTAGTGGCATCAATCTGACCAGCATCAAGTTTCAACTCTGACTTTTTCTAATATGGTCACACGTTCACCCTATCCTTTTAATTGAGATAATCGATAGTTTTTTAAAAAGCATTTTAAGTGAAAGTCAAAAGAGCGAAAAACATCGGTAAAGTGAAGTTCTAATTGTTATTGTAACATGAAACCGTTTTTTAATCATGCATATTAAGCTCTGATTTACATACGCCAAAATGTATGTATACACGACTTCAAAAGTGCATTACCACCTGCAATTCTCCGTTTCCTGCAATAGCAGGCAACCCAAAAAGCTCGGCGGTTGGGTTGGTTGCAAATTCGAAAGGCGTTGGACTAAACCTCAATTTTGTCACAAATATATCAGTGTGCAAATAAGAGAATAAAACAAATTGTTAAGAATGACAATTTTGTTATTGTGACGGAGTTGGATGACATCAAAAGTTACAAAATGACTTACTTAAGCAGTTCAAACAAGATGAATGGTAAGAAACAGATATAAGAAGAAAACGTTTCTTTCCCCCCTCCCCACCTAAGAAAATAAACTCATAAAAAGAAAGAGTTATGTAATATAAAGGTTTCATATAAAAGCCTAACAGCACAAAAACAAATAGCTAAATGAAACGAAAAAGAGACAAACACAGAATAGAGGACACCAGTGGCGTAGCAGACTTGCGGCCCTCCCATGCAAGATAAAGAAATGGGACCCTAGTTGTAAACCCCATTGTTATAATAATAATAATAATAATGATATTATTATTATTATTATTAAAAAGTCGTTTCCTTTTCAAAATCTCTGACTCTGCCTAAGAGCATGGATGCATATAGCGATCATGTGTGCACGTTTTGTCAATGAGCGGTCCGAAAGGCCAAAAGGCGTGGAAATCTTCAAGAGAGAGAAATAAAAAACTTTCTTATGGTAAATTCCAGTTCAAAGTTCGAAGCACTTGCTTTTGCACGTGATTTTTTGTTTCGTTCTTCAGGGAACAGAAAAGTTCTGGCGCCTAAGAAATTATATCATATAATATTGCAAATTTGCAAGTGGATGTATTTACATTGCAATTTGTGGTAATAAAGATATTATGATTAGAAAACAATATTGTAAAAAGTAAGTTTAATTTATTCATTCATCGCAAGTCTTAGGGGTCCCTTATACCTCGCCGCCCCCGAATATCGATATCGAAAATTTAGAATAATATATTCATGTCTATATATTCGCGATATCTAATGTTGATATATAATAATATAGATATCGACGATAGCAATGTATCCACATATCACAGGCCCAGGTCCGAGAAGTGATGCTGGAAATATACTGGAATCAACAATCAAATTCTAAATAAGTTCTCCATTTCCGTATTCAATGTTGAGGGGGAAGGGTGTGAACCCGAATAGAAATTTTAAGAAAAACAAAAATGTTAAGATAAAAGTAGGTTTTCCGTCTCCCCTTGAATACAAAAATTAACAGAAAACTATTACTGTAATTTACCTTTTACTTCTGTTTCTGATTGTTATTACAAATCAGCGACAGTACACATACTTTACATAGTATACCAATACACTCTATAACTTTTCACAACCAAGCAAACCGGAAGATGAATTTCCTGTGACATTAAAGTGGAATGTTCTACAAAATAATCATAATTCATTGGCCATATTTCTATCAGTACTTCGGTACGGACTAAGAGTTTCAAGAGTAACAGAACTAGAAATTAGAGATTTCATTCCTTTTTTCTATCAGACTAAAAGACTTCTGCATTTTCCTGAGATTTTCATTTTCATAAACATTTAAAATTATTGAAAAATGAATAATTATTTTTAAACATAAAAAGTCGTTACAGTTCAGTAGAATGCAGTAGTAGATGGAAGTGAATGAAAATATTGTTTATTTGTTGAGATGTGCAAACTGAATGTGAATAATAAGTGTTTCCCATTCTCTTGTCCAGAGGCGGATCTACGATGGACTTCTGGGGGCTCGGTGGTTGATAATACTTCTACTTAGAGCTACTTTTAAAAGCTCCAAACTCTGGAATGGGTATTATTTATATATAAAATAAGAAAGATTCCCTTTCTGGGGGGACAATCGCCATGATCGCCCCTGGATCTGCCCCTGCTCTTGCGTAGCAGACTTTGAAGACGTTAATTCGTGTATGCTTCTGATGATGCTGATTAGGGATGGCCACATCTGAATAATTTTTTATTCTGATATCGGATAGAAACTTATCCGGATTTTTAATATCCGGTTGACGGATAACAAAATGGATGACGGATGATATCCGACTGACGGATAATATCCGGATAATGGTTTTATCCGGGCAATTTATAAAATTAAGATAACGGATAATATTTGGATAATAGAACATTCGGATAGCTGATTACATCCGAATGACGAATAAAGAGTAATATCCGGATAACGTATATGGTTTTAAAAAGAAATAATAGGAGAGGGGCGTATCAGTATTTTCTGCTCATGGAGTTATTAAAAGACGATCATCGGGCAGTGGTCTTTACCATTGAAAGATATTGCTTCTTAAAATGTTTCCTAGTAACTTCCAATTTTCTTGTTTTTGTAGTGGATCGCGGTGGCTCAATGGTACACCGCTGACTCTGGTGCGTGGGGTCCTTATTGTTTCGATCCCCGGTCAAGTAAGATTGCGGTGTACAAGATCATATCCGTGGGTTATCTCAGGGCACTCCCACTTTTCCCACTGTTCACTGCAACAATTCCTCTATTATCATTAACTTACTTCAATCTTTGGACGCAGTGGCTCAGTGGTAAAGCCTTTCCTCTGGTGGGCCAAGTAGTTTGTGGTGGACAAGATCGTATCCGTGGGTTTTATCACGGTACTCCCGCTTCCTAACACATTTCATTCCACCACTTCCTCTATTATTATTGACTTGCTTCAATCCTTGGGCGTGGTTGCTCAGTGGTAAAGCTTTTCCTCTGGTGGGCCAAGTAAGTTTGTGGTGGACGAGATCGTATCCGTGGGTTTTGACAGTGCACTACCGCTTCCTCGAAAATTTCATTCCACCAATTCTTCTATTATCATTCACTCTCTTCAATCATTGAGCGCAGTGGCTCAGTGGTAGAGCGTTACTTCTGGTGGACCAAGTAAGTTTGTGGTGTACAAGATCGTATCCGTGGGTTTCGTCAGGGTACTCCCGCTTCCTCCCACATTTCATTCCACCAATTCCTCTATTATTATTGACTTGCGTCAATCCTTGGGCGCAGTTCCTCAGTGGTAAGCCTTTCCTCTGGTGGGCCAAGAAAGTTTGTGGTTGAAAAGATCGTATCCGTGTGTTTTGTCAGGGTACTCCTGCTTCCTCCCACATTTCATTCCACCAATTCTACTATTATCATTGACTAGCTTCAATCATTGTGCGCATTGGCACAGTGGGACAGCGCTTCCTCTGGTAGACCAAGTAAGTTTGTGGTGTACACTATCGCATCAGTCGGTTTTCTCAGGGTACTACCGCTTCCTCCCACATTTCATTCCACCAATTCTTCTATTATTATTGACCTGATTCATTCCTTGGGCGCAGTGGCTCAGTGGTAAAGCCTTTCCTCTGGTGGGCCAAGTAAGTTTGTGGTGGACAAGATCGTATCCGTGTGTTTTCTCAGGGTACTCCCGCTTCTTCCCAATTTTCACTCCACCAGTTCCTCTATTATCATTTACTTCCTTTAGTCATTGGGAGCGTGGCTCAGTGGTAGAACGCTTCCTCTGGTGCGTGGGATCGTTATTGTTTCGATCCCCGGTCAAATAAGTTTGTGGTGGACAAAATCGTATCCGTGGGTTTTCTCAGGGTACTCCCGCTTCTTCCCAATTTTCACTCCACCAGTTCCTCTATTATCATTTACTTCCTTTAATCATTGGGAGCGTGGCTCAGTGGTAGAACGCTTCCTCTGGTGCGTGGGATCGTTATTGTTTCGATCCCCGGTCAAATAAGTTTGTGGTGGACAAAATCGTATCCGTGGGTTTTCTCACGGTACTCCCGCTTCATCCCAAATTTCATTCCACCAATTCCTCCATTATCATTGACACTTTAATCATTGGGCGCGGTAGCTGAGTGGTGGAGTCCTTTCTCATGGCATGGGGACCTTATTGTTTCGATTGCTGGCGTAGTAAGTTTGTGGTGGACAAGGTCGTATCCGTGGGTTTTCTCAGGGTACTCCCGCTTCCTCCCACATTTCATTCCACTAATTATTCTATTATCATTGGCTTGCTTTAATCATTGGAGAGGTCTTGGACCCTAGAGCATTGCGGTGGTATCAGAAATCAGATTCGGTTCCAAGGATTTGGGTTGTGATGTAAACCTTTACTGTGGTTCAATATCAGTAGTTTATTACGCGAGATAAAACTATCCATACAGCTATAAATGTTGTTCTTTCTTGCGCAACCAGGTATTGAGATTGAGCCAATTCGGAGACTCGTTTCTTTCGCTTTGAGGACAGAAACCAATTTCGGACATTACGCTGTCCTCAAACGACTAGGATCTTTCCAATGTTACCATCCGCGTCCAACAACCCCATGTTTAAATGGGGAATAGAAAGGACCCGTGTCTAAAACTTCGGGACCCAGTTTTTTGAGGTTCAAGGCTAGGGATCGATTTGTGACGTCACAGTTGTGCTCAACGGGTCAAAACCTTTCAAATGCCGCCAACGTCGTCCAAGAACTTCATGTTTAATAGGTGAATATAAAGGACCCGAACCCTTAATGCCAGGACCCCATTTTTTGAGCTTCGTTACGTAAGCCTGATTTCTGACATTACTACTGCACTCAAGGGACCCGGACCTTTCCAACGCTACCACTCGCGTCCACCAACTCCATGTGTAACATGGTCCCCCTCACTTAGGAGAATCGACTCCATGCTCTTTTCATAATTGTTCTCGAATAGGATTTGTATACAAGGTAGCAGGCCTAAAATAAGCTTCTTGAGAGCGGCTCTTATATGTTAAAGAATACATAGCGATCACTTTTGGCTGTTGCGATGGTCTGTGCAAACGGCTTGGTGAAAAAAATCATCTTAGGATAACAAAAAAAAATGTGTTTCTCTTATATGTTAAAAATAAAAGCACAGAAAGGAAAAGTCAACGCTTGGTAAGGTGAGTGTCTGGGGATGCCTAATTCTAATTTGCCCCGGGCAACGAAATTTCTAGGTACGGCTCTGAGCGCTAACACTTATCGGTCTTTCAGAGTCTGATCCCTTACCTACAACAACGTAGTTTGATTAACCTGTTATACAAAACGTTTGGAAAAAACCTGTGAATGTGACTTATTGATAGCTATGCAATATGTTGACAGAGTACTAGTCTTCAGTTTAGCAACGAACCTGCCCTTAGGCGAAATATCATGTTGCTCTCTACTTTTATCTGTGCCTTGTAAATCGTAACATTGTGTTTAAAGTCAAATAGAAACAAGGTTAGTTGTTTAGTTGTAGACAAAAAACTAATGATAAAACGTTTGTGTGTTTTACACAAATACTTTTTGCCAGATTGCTGTTTCAAGCCTTTTTGCGTTATACAATATAAAACAACATATCCAGATTCAGAGAAGCCCACAGAAATTTTAAAGAAGGGTGAAAAATATCTTTATTTTTCAGATGCTTTATTATTATTATTATTATTATTATTATTATTATTATTATTATTATTATTATTATTTACCAGCTTCTCCTTGTCGATAAAGATCGTAATTTGACATTTATTAAGTGTACTTTGACTGAGTCTAGAGACAGAAGAGAATGGATCTTATTGCCAGATATAAAAATGAAAACTTTGTTCAACAGTGACTATATTAAATAAACAAACGTATTGTTTGCACCTTTTCAAAAGAAAAATTGGTATAATTAGTAAAAAATGCATTCATTTTAAAACTCTGGGGTAATAGAGGATCACGTGCTAGCCACTAGACCAGCGGGGAGGATACCCATTCGCCCACATAGTTAGGTTAATGATTTCAGACATTACCAATGCTTCTGAGTGCAGTAGTAATGTCAGATATCAGGCCCAGGCCACCAAGTTCAAGGAATGGGGTCCTTACGTTATGGGCTCGGGTCCCTTCTATTCACCTATTAAACATGAAGTTGTTGGACGGCGTTGGCGGGATTTGAAAGATTTTGATAACTTAAGTACAATTGTGATGTCAGAAATCGAACTCTAGCCTTCAACCTCAAGAAACTGGGTCCGGAAGTTTTAGAGGCGGGTCCTTTCTATTCCCCATTTAAACATGGGGTTGTTGGACGCGGATGCTAACATTCGAAGGATCCTAGTCGTTTTAGGATAGCGTAACGTCCGAAATCAGTTCCTGGCCACAAAGCGCCAGAAATGAGGTTCCGAATTGGTTCAATCTCAATACCTGGTTGCGCAAGATAGAACAACATTTATAGCTGTATGGATGGTTTTATCTCGCGTAATAAAATACTGAGATTGAACCACAGCAAAGGTTTACATCACAACCCAAATGCTTGCAACCGAATCTGATTTCTCACATCACTGCAATGCTCAAAGGACCAAGACCTGTCCAACGATTAAAGGAAGTTAATGTAAATAGAGGAATTGGTGGAATGGAAAGTGGGAAGAAGCGGGAGTACCGGGAGAAAACCCACGGATACGATCTTGTCCACCACAAACGTACTTGGCTGGGGATCGAAAGAAAAAGGAACCACGCACGAGACGAAGCGCTCTACCACTGAGACACCGCGCCAAATGATTACAGCAAGTGAATGATAATAGAAGAATTGATGGAATGAAAAGTGGGAGGAAGCGGGAGTACTCTGACAAAACCCACGGATACGATCATTCCACCACAAACTTACTTCGCCCACCGAAGGAAACGCTCTACCACTGAGCCACCACGCCCAATGATTAAACCAAGTCAATGATAAAAGAGGAATTGGTGGATTGAAAAGTGGAAATAAACGGGAGTACCCTGAGAAAAACCACAGACACGATCTTGTCCAGTTCAAATTTCTTGGGTGAGGATCGAAAGAATAAGGACCCCACGCACCGCAGGAAGCGCTCTACCACTGAACCATTGCGCCCAATGATTAAGGTAAGACAATGATAACAGAGGTATTGGTGGAATGAAATGTGGGAGGTAGCGAGAGTACCCTGACAAAAACCCTCGGATACGATCTTGTCCACTTCAAACTTACTTGATCCACCAGAGGAAGCGCTCTACCACTGAGCCACTGCGCCCAATGATTGAACCAAGTCAATGATAATAGAAGAATTGGTGGACTGAAATGTGGGAACCCACGGATACGATCTTGTCCACCGAAAACTTACTAGCCCGGGAATGGAAACAGTAATAACCCCACGCACCAGATGAAGCGTTCTATCACTGAGCAACCGCTCCACGATTAAAGCAAGTCAATGATAATAGAGGAATTGGTGGAATGGAAAGTGGGAGGAAGCTAGAGTACCCTGACAAAACACACGGATTCGATCTTTTCCACCACAAACTTACTTGGCACACCAGAGGAAAGGCTCTACCACTGAGTCATTGCGCCCAATGATTGAAGTAAATCAATAATAATAGAAGATTTGGTGGAACGAAATGAGCGTCGTAGCGGGAGTACCCTGTCAAAACCCACGGATACAATCTCGTATACCACAAACATACGTGGTCTATCAGAGGAGGCGCTTTACCACTGAGCCACTGCGAACAATGATTAAACCAATTCAATGATAACAGAGGAGTCGCTGTAATGAAAAGTGGGAAGAAGCAGGAGTACCCTGAGAAAACCCACAGGTGCGATCTTGTCCACCACAAACTTACTTGGCCCACCAGAGGAAGCACTCTACCACTTAGCCAGCGCGCCCAATTATTGAAGCAAATCAATAATAATAGAAGAATTGGTGAAATGAAATGTGGGAGAAAGCCGGAGTACTCTGGCAAAACCCACAGATACGATCGTGTCCACCACAAACGTACTTGGCTCGGAATCGAAACAATAAGGACCACACGCACAAGAGGAAGCGAGCTACCACTGAGCCACCGTGCCCAATGATTAGAGTAAGTCAGTGATAGTAGAGGGATTGGTGGAATGAAATGTGAGGGGAAGCGGGACTTCCATGAGAAAACCCACGGATACGATCTCGTCCACCACAAACTTACTTGGCCCACCAGAAAAACCACAATACCATTGAGCCACCGCGCCCGATGATTAAAGTAAGTCAATGATAATAGTTATTGGTGGAATGAAATGTGGGAAGAAGCGGGAGTACCCTGACAAAACCCACACATACGATCTTGTCCACTCCAAACTTAATTGGCCCACCAGAGGAAGCGCTCTAGCACTGAGCAACTGCACCAATCATTGAAGCAAGTCCATGATAATATAAGAATTGTTGGAATGAAATGTGGGAGGAAGAGGGCGTACGCTGACAAGACCCACGAATACGATCTTTTCCACCACAAACTTATTTCGCCCACCAGAGGAAACGCTCTACCACTGAGCCATTGCGCCCGATGATTAAACCAAGTCAATGATAATAGAAGAATTGGTGGAATGAAATGTTTGAGGAAGTGATAGTACCCTGACAAAACCCACGATACAATCTTGTTAACCCGAAATTTACTTCGCCTACCAGAGGAAGCGCTCTACCAGTGATCCACCCGCCCAATGATTAAACCGTGTCAATGATAATAGAGGAATAGGTGGATTGAAAACTGGAAATAAACGGGAGTACCCTGAAAAAAACCAAGGTTACGATCTTGTCCAGTTCAAATTTTCTTGGGTGAGGATCGAAAGAATAAGGACCCCACGCACCGCAGGAAGCGCTCTACCACTGAACCATTGCGCCCAATGATTAAGGTAAGACAATTGTAACAGAGGTATTGGTGGAATGAAATGTGGGAAGAAGCAGGAGTGCCCTGACAGAACCCACGGATACGATTTTTTCCACTTCAAACTTACTTTGATCCACCAGAGGAAGCGCTCTACCACTGATCCACTGCGCCCAATGATTGAACCAAGTCAATGATAATAGAAGAATTGGTGGACTGAAATGTGGGAACCCACGAATACGATCTTGTCCACCAAAAACTTACTAGCCCGGGAATTGAAACAGTAATAACCCTACGCACCAGATGAAGCGTTCTACCACTGAGCAACCGCTCCACGATTGAAGCAAGTCAATGATAATAGATGAATTGGTGGAATGGAAAGTGGGAGCAAGCTAGAGTACCCTGACAAAACACACGGATACGATCTTGTCCACCACAAACTTACTTGGCGCACCAGGGGAAGCGCTCTACCGCTGAGCCATCGCGCCCAATGATTGAAGAAAATCAATAATAAAAGAAGATTTGGTGGAATGAAATGTGGGAGGAAGCGGGAGTACCCTGTCAAAACCCACGAATACGATCTCGTCCACCACAAACTTACGTGGTCTATCAGAGGAGGCGCTGATTGAAGAGAGTGAATGATAATAGACGAATTGGTAGAATGAAATGTGGGTGGAAGCGGGAGTACCCTGACAAAACCCACGGATACGATCTTGTCTACCACAATCTTACTTGGCCCACCAGAGGAAAAGGTTTACAACTAAGTCACTGCGCCCAAGGATTGAAGCAAGTGAATAATAATAGAGGAATTGGTGGAATGAAATGTGGGAGAAAGCCGGAGTATTCTGACAAAACCCACGGATACGATCTTGTCCACCACAAACGTACTTGGCCCGGAATCGAAACAATAAGTACCATACACACAAAAGGATGCGAACTACCACTGAGCCACCGTGCCCAATGATTAAAGCAAGTCAATGATAATAGGGGAATTGGTGGAATGAAAAGTGGGAAGAAGCTGGAGTACCCTGAGAAAAACTACGGATACGATCTTGTCCAGTTCAAATTTACTTGGGTGAGGATCGAAAGAATTAGGACCCCTCGCAGCGCAGGAAGCTCTCTACCACTGAGCCGCCGCGCTGAATGATTAAAGCAAGACAATGATAATAGAAGTATTGATGGAATGAAAAGTGACAAGAAGCGGGAGTACTCTGAGAAAACCCACAGATACGATCTTGTCCACCACAACACACCAGATTAAGCGGTGTACCATTGATCCACCGCGCCCCACAAGAGAAACAAGAAAATAGCAAATTACTAGGGAACATTTTAAGAAGCAATATCTTTCAATGGTAAAAACGACTGCCCGATGATCGTCTTTTAATAACCCCATGAGCATAAAAGACTGATACATCCCTCTTGTATTATGTCTTTTTAAAACCATATACTGTATCCTGTTATTATCCTTTATTCGCCACCCGGATGTAATCAGTTATGCGAATGTTCTACAGTGTATTATCCAGATATTATTCGTTATCTAAATTTTATAAATTATCCAGATAAATCAATTATCTGGATATAATCCGACATCAGGATGTCATCCGTTATCTGGACCTTATCCTTCATCCGTTATCCTAATATTATCCGTCAGCCGGATATTATCCGTTTCCGTCATCCGGTTTGTTATCCGTCAACCGGATATTAAAAATCCGGATAAGTTTCTATCCGATATCAAAATAAAAAATTATCCAGATGTGGCCATCTTCTCTAATCAGCATCGTCTGAAGCATACACGAACTAAATGTCCTCAAAGTCGGCTACACAAGAGCAGGGGTAAATCCATGTTGCGATCATGGCGATTGCCCCCCAGAAAGGGAAACTTTCTTATTTTATATATAAATAAAACCCATTCCAGAGTTTGGAGCTCTTAAAAGTAGCTCTAAGTAAAAGTATTATCAACCAGCGAGCCCCCAGAAGTCCATCATAGATCCGCCTTTGGACAAGAGAATGGGAAACACTTATTATTCACATTCAGTTTGCACATCTCAACTAATAAACAATATTTTCATTCACTTCCATTTACTACTGCATTCTTAGTTTAAAAATATTCATTTTTCAATAATTTTAAATGTTTATAAGTTCAGTAATTTACCATGAATAGAGTCAACTAGAAGTGTTTTTGTAACGAAGAAATAACAACATGAACTGTGAAATATCTTCTCAGAAACTATCGAGAGTTGAGAGTCGACAAACTTTATATAAAGCCATGTTGAAATATTGTGACTTACATTGTTTGTGAAAGGTATGGCGGAGTACGAGAAATGTCTTTGCCAAGACCATATTGTGAGAAAGAACGTAGATTGTGTTAAAACACACTAATGTATCTACAGCGAACTAGCTCAGTTGGTAGAACGTTGGCTTCGCATTCGGTAGGTCGTGGGTTCGAAGCCCGTTGCCGAATATTCTGATTAGAGATTCCAAAGTTCTTATAATATTTTATTTAAATTCATTTATTTATATAATTTCCCATGATTGAGGTTATTATCTTTTCTTCTGTCTGTTTAAAGAAAATATAATTTTACAAACAATATGCAACATAAAGACTATAGAAAAATAAACACACTGCTGAACAAGACTGCACTTATTTAATATAAAAACACATTTACACGTGACGTTTCGATCTTCTAGCCAAGATATTCATCAGAGTGTACGTCTGATGGGGATCTTGGCTAGAAGATCGAAACGTCACGTGTAAATGTGTTTTTATATTAAATAAGTGCAGTCTTGTTCAGCAGTGTGTTTATTTTTCTGATTTTATTCGCAAGACGTTGACTATGATTGTGTGTCAGTTATAAAGCTATAAATGCTATTAAAATATATACCTCAAAGAGGTACTGCTAAATGATGTGCTTGTATGTCAAAAATGAAAAGGTGATTATATGACCAACATATTACTTTTTCTGAGGGGGCCCCTGGCCAATGTCTGCCGCGGGGCCCCGCCAAGCCTTGTGACAACACTGCTGATGTCATACCACAGAGGAAACATTTCGTATTTCAACAGACATGCGCACTTGTAGTTTTTCGTAGTTGCCACATTTATTTTTCTCATCCGATGTATTGGGGTTATACTAGTTAATCATACCCAAATCAACTTACTGACTGAACTCCAAGCAGACTCTGAATACCAAAATGTACGTCCTCAGTAGGTAGTTGGCATCTAGTCCTCACTCATAAATATTCATAAGTGGCGATAATTTTGATATTGTAAGAGTTCTTAATGATATGTTTTAGTTAAATTTACGGGCGGTCGACAGTTTGAATAATTGATACACCTTCCTCCGCATATTAATGATCTTGTAAATGACACGTCACGTATAATAAATGTTTTCCGCTTAAAGAAATGCTAATGTGACAAGCAGGATATAAAAAGACCTTTAGAATTGAAATATGCAGATGACGCACGTACAACAAGGTAATATATTGTTATTTCATTTGTATGCAATGATATATAACACGGCAGCGGATGTTGGTCGTTGGAGAAAATTCTGGAATTTTGGTCGTTGGAATGAGTGAAAGAAGACGCTGAAAGTTTGCAGATTTTTATCAAGGTAATTATCGTTGGAATAGGGCAAAGAATGTTCTAGAAGTTTTCAGATGGCTCTCAAGGTTATTAGACTTATATGAATAATGATTCATTTGCATGATGAGTACAACGTATAAGAGATAAGAAGCGCAAGTATAGTGTTGGAAGAAGAAAATTGGCATGTAGAAGGCAATGAAAGATTGGTAGGTACTAACTTTGTTGTTTTCTTGTTTTAAACTTGTTTATTTTTTATATGGGAAGTGACATTGGAAATGAAATACACGTAAAACATATTGTAATTGTCAGGAGGATTAGGGGGCGGAAGTGTTTGTTTTAATCGGGAATTGATTGAGGATTTCCAGCATTGAAAACCATATGACTCGGTATTCTTTTATGGAATTATAAATGAACTAAGGTATAGTATAATGTAATATGTAGGATACAGGGAATCAACATTGTTTATTGCACCGGGACTCGAACTAGGATTTTCCCACGTGGAAAACCGTACGCTAAATCTTTTGCTTGCAGTGCGGAGTTTTCACTTATCAATGTTATAAACGTTATTCTGTATGAACAAACTTATATTGAACAGGAAGTTAGAATAAGTTGTGCCGGGAATCGAACCAGAGCTTTCCCACGTGGAAAACTTTACGATAAACATTTTGTTTATTAGACCTTGTTACTTATATGTAACTATGAATTGTGTAAGACGTATAACTGGCATCTATAAAGTATATGTTAAGAAGGAATTTTTAGCCGACAGGGAGCAATGACACTGCCGGGAATCGAAGCAGGGATGTATAACGTGGAGAGCCGTACGCTAAACCTTTTGCTCGCATTGTGGACTTTTGAGTTATAAATGGTATAAACTTAACTGTATAAGAACAAACTTACATTGGACAGGTAGTTAGCAGAATTCGCACCGTGAATCGAGCCAGGGCTCTCTCACATGCGAAGCCAATATGGTGGAATAAGGTTAGTGCTACATTGAATATTATATTTTTCTAATTTGAAAAGTCCCAATACTGTAACTAATTGCAGTTTTTTCTGTTTTAGGTGCTGAAGCAAATAGAAACCGTTAGAGACAAAGGGTAAAGTAGAGAGCGACAGAAGACGTGGATTTTAACTGTATTATTAACTAAACAGAGTTAAACTAACATTTGCTAAGTATTATTATTATTATTATTATTATTATTATTATTATTATTATTATTATTATTATTATAGTAAACTTTTGTGTTCCGTTTCATAAACGCTCGTGTAACAAGGAGGTTATATGGGGACAGAACCTTTAACGTTACTGCAGATTGAACTTTAGGGTTTTTCGTGCCGAAAGCTAATGCAATAAAAATAGACCCGAGATTGTTTGAACATATTACCCAGGATGAAATGTAGTAGTAGTGATTAAAACTAAAAGTTGAAAGGGAAACTTTATACTTATATTTTGTAATTGGAAATCGTAATACAGCAAATAACTAATTCTCAATTTGTTTTATTGTTCTTTTTAGGTGGCGAAGGAAATAAAATCTTAATAGAAACACTGGAGAATAAAGCTTATTTTCGTGAATTGTTTGCTGTTGAAATATAGAGGTGTTTTTAGGCTAAAGGAGTTATAGATTGATTTTAAAACATGAATTCATTGAAACCTTTAGATCTTGGTACAAGAGGTGAAAGTGATTTCACAGACTCCTCATTTTTGCCAGGGACAGAGTTTTCAACATTGCCGGAGGTGAGCCCAAAATCTTTGCTACCGGAAACAGACTTTACAGCCCAAATTGATATTTTACCGAGGGAACAGAGAAGTTATTTTGCCAGTGGTTACCGCACAACCGAAGGCACTGGAAACATATATATTAGTAGGGATATATTTTCATAAAAATACGAAGTTTTATATAGTTTAATATACATTAGTGGAGAAGAAGTTATAGTTTTGTAATCTTTGGTAGGAATTAACAGATTTTGTATGTTTTTTACGGAATCCCAGATTTATTTTGTTCCGTGAAATGATAGAACTTATCTGAAAATAGTATTTCTGAAGAATTATACATATTTAACACAATACTCAACTGTATTGTTTTAACGTGATACATCATAGCAATTCTTTCTTGGTTGGAAGAGAGGAAAAAAACGTGATTGAATTCCATAAGCGATGAACAAGCAATGACATTTACTTTTATTTCTTTGGCGCAACTGAGTAAGATCTCCGAGGGTTTTATGTTAATTTTCCTTGTTTCGTATTGTTTTGAGGGGAAACTTACATCTTTGAAATGTTTGCAGAATGTAATTTATATGGATTCATGTCATTGTACCACCATAGTCGCTTAGTTACATATATTAAGAAAACCTGTTTTCTGTAACAGGTAGCAAGGGTCTTATTTCTGTTTTTACGTGTGTGTGTTTGACCTTCAAACTACAGCGGAAGAAACAGATCCTTATATTTTTCTTTGTCGTTAGGAAATATATGTTACATATGAGCTGGAGTAGTTGGGATATTCTGATTAAAATATATTTCATTATTTAACTGTACATAAACGCACAAATAGTTAATAAGAAATATTTTGAAGAGTAAAAACACACTTATTTATTACTGATTGTGTAAACCCTATGTATTATTGTTTGACGTAAAGATACGTATGTGTTTGTATTTTGAAAGTGAAATGAAATCTTTCAGTTTTGTGTCCCATGGTTATGCCAGTTAAGCTAAAGGAGACGGTGGTGATGAGAAATGAATGAAATGATGGAATGAAAAAAATGGAAGGAAATGGGAGAATCCCGAGAAAGCTCACGAACACGGTGTTTGTTCACCACAAAATCCACATGGCGCGAACTGGGATGGAACCACGGACCCCTGCACCAGAAATGAACTCTACCACTGAGTACTGCGGCTCTTGTTTGTATTTGAATTTACTTTTTCGCGATTTTATTTTCGAATAAAGAAAAGGGATGAACAAAGTACGCATTTATTACGAGAATGTAAGAGGAAACGAAAAAACTCCGAGCACAATGTTTTGAGATAGAAATACACTTTGAATGATCGAAAGCATTTCGTTTTAGAAGTGATTTATTTTTA
Source organism: Thermobia domestica (assembly GCF_964235325.1). Taxonomy (NCBI): domain Eukaryota; kingdom Metazoa; phylum Arthropoda; class Insecta; order Zygentoma; family Lepismatidae; genus Thermobia; species Thermobia domestica. Next base: position 91,248,563 of record NC_137470.1, read on the forward strand.
TGGACAGTACTATTTACTGTTTACGAAGATTTGGAACCAAACTTTTTATAAGGAAATAAACGTATTGTAGGTAAATAATGTTGCAAGCGTGATACGGTACAGTTAACGGATGAAATATGGAATAAGGTTTGTATGTATCTGTATACATAATACAGAATGTAATATAAAAGAAAGTATTGGAAATCATATTCTACATCACAATACAGAACTGAAACCCTGCATTCCACCAATAGCAGTTTCAAAAATGTAAATTTATTATTATTATTATTATTATTATAATTATTATTAAGCTCTAATAAAGTTTCTCATGTTCCGTTTTAATGACAAAAAATTAACAAAGATTCAAATATCGAATTCTAAAGCCAAAAAAATCCTCCGAATTAGAATTTAATTTTCATTTAATAAATACCCTGGGGAGCATTTTTGGTCAACATAGTTTTTTCGTTTTTTCAAATTCTCATATTTTCGAATTATTTATTTATCGATCATTGTTTGCGGCCATTTTTAATTCTCATACGGGTAAAGCCGTAACAGCACAATTACATGGCAGGCATATGCCTACCATGTTTCCTCAGGTACATGGGGAATGTGTCCAGTATGTACCTTATGTACCTCTGATAGAGGAATTACATGGATTGCCAGTGTTAGTCACAGTCTATGTCCACCCCTAGGCACATACCTGACATGTATCTGGGGAACGTGCCTAGTATGTTCCAGGTATGTTCCCCACGCCGTAAGCGTCAATGAACCACAAAATTATTCCCCCAAAATATGTTAAATCATCTATATGCGTAATGTGTTTACATTAAGGTGAGTCTCAAAAACACTTTAAACAAATAAAAAACGTACCCCAGGGTGGGCGTGAACCACAAACCTTTGGATTACTATTGTTGAGGTCTCTTGAATTTGGCTAATCAGAGTGCTCCTTTAACCGCGTATATTCGACGATAAGCGTTTGGAATCAGATAAAATCTGTAATTTTATAACAAAATGACGAGTGTCTATTTACTTTTTCATGGTTCTTCGATATTCACTTTTAAATGATTGGCGACAGTTGTCATCTAATAAAGTTGATGCGTTTCTTGCTTCTAGTACACAATCGCAAGAAAAAGAAGCAACAAATGCATAAAATGGGGAGATGAATTTAGAACACCTAAATGGCATATGCCTAGTACATCTTGTGCTGTTAGGATATCAGAAAGGATATCAGAAACAGTATGTACTTAAAGGACGTACCTAGAACATGATAAATATATGTCCCAAGTGACGACATACAAACAAATGACTATTAGAATGCGAAACTGAGCCAGGTATATAAATGCTGTATTTGTGGTACATAGTTGCAAATATCAGTTATGTGTAACAAGTACCTAAAACTGTAGGTAGCTGAAGTACATACTTAGCACATGAATATCATATGTACACCTTGTCTCAAAAAGGTTGAGCGCATTCTTTATTGGTGTTTTGAGGCAAAAATTTTCTAAGTCCAGCTTCGGGTATCTTCGGGAAAAAGTAAGCCAGGTTCGAACCTCCAAGCCAGCCTTTGCAATCGGGAAAAAGTTTGCAGATGTGTTTTTCTTCTTTTAAATATAATAAGACTTGTTACCAAGTGTTTAAAAAAGCAACATTGATTGAAATACTTAATGATACAATATTTCGAAACCTTTTATTAATGTGAACACATGCTTGTTTGTCATTTAGCTCTCTATACGTAATGGAACATTTAAATACGTTAAAGAATCTTTCCATATGTAAAAGAATGTTCAAAGTTAAGAAATAGAACATAATTATCGCCTGAGTACTAAAATAAAAGTCAAAGTAGAACAGAAACAGCGTTTGTAATGGATATGAATGTCATAATTATCTTGAGATCCGTTATACATCGCTAGAAGCTTAGTTCTAGCAGTCCTTGTGTTAGCTCATTGGTAAGCTATCGAATTTCAAATCTTAAGGTTGAGAGTTCGAATCCCGTCTAGGTTAGTCCTTTTTTTAAAATTATATTTTCCGCAATTCATGAAAAATTATATAAAATAATTACATTAAAATACATAAGTTGTTTATATATAACATAATAATTGCAGAACATAGTAATTATTATGTTTAAAATATAACATCTGAGATAATTTCACAGTAGGTCGGTATTATATATGAGGATGTAAATACAAGTTAAGAAACTCGTTCAATAGCAATAAATAAATCATGTAGTGTATTTATTTGCAGCTATTTGTCATATAGAGAGTAATTCTCAACATTCATAATACAGAATGTCATTTATGTTCTTGAAAAGTTATTCGATGCATAAACAGGGTATAAACAGAGAATCCAAAGTCGGAACGCTCGCAAAAAAAATTCATGAACCCCAAAGGTCACGTGAGCAGACTGGAACTGTCCTTATGAAGCATGCCACAGCAGAAAGTCTTTACATAGATTTTCAATTCAATTCCTGATATATGCTTTTGCAATGTGGTAGTAGTGATGCCTTGAGTCGCCCTCTCTCGCTCGCTCGCTCGCTCACTCTCTATTTATACAGAATATAAAAGTGGATTTATGTGTGTGTTTCAACATAATTCTGATATATCTAGAGCAATTTTAACTATATTTCTTACAGTCTGGAAAAAGAGTACTGTCGGGATACATATCAAAAATGCTAGAAACGGGTCGATATTAGTATCGAATCCATAGTTTCGTGGTCGCTTAGGTGAATAGCTCTACTTTCAATTCAAGTCCAATTAAGCTCCCATTAGCACCCAGGGTGGTTACGTAGCGACATAAAGATATCGAAATCAACCGATATTAGAATCGAATCGTAAGTTTTCAGCGCCGCTAATGGGGCGTTTACACTTAGTCGATTTGCGTTTGATTCAGTTGAATTGACGTCACTTTCAACTTAATCGACCGTGTAAACGGGACTTCAACTTAATCGCTTGCTGATCGAAGGCGACTAATCGACTGGCAACTGAATTGAAAGACGTTCTATTTTCTGTGGTTGAAATAATTGAACACATTCATCGATCTGATTCGGCCTAGTTGTTTCGATTTGTCGGCAAATGCAGCGAGTCGATTTAGTCGTGCGACTAAATCGACCAAGTGTAAACGCCCCATAACAGTGCAGCATTTCCCATTAGTCCACATTAGTCCCATTGCCTAGAGGGCAACATATTTGCAGAGTGCAAATTTTAAAACTTGAATAATATTTTAATTTTTTTCCGTATGAAAAAGTTAAAAATCATGAGCAAATATACTATTTCACGAACAATCCTCTTTTACTATTCTAATATGTTTAATAATAGCGTAAGAAATGTAATAGTAATTCAGAACATGTTTCACAGTTGTTATTTTTTGTTACATAGTTGTAGCTGTAGCATGTAGTGAGTGGAATTTAACTGTAATAAATTCACTAGTTAACCATATTCGAATTAAGTTTTATTTTTAAGTTCGGAATGAAGGGGCGGAGAAATATGTAGTTATTGGGGGCACCGTGCTTTTCTACATTTTACTTTCAAGATCTCCATTTTTCTTTTGTCATTTGTTCCTAATAAAAAAAGTTCAGTCACTTTTGGATTGTCATAGGATAGTGGGAGTTGGATTTTGGGTTGCAGCCTGTGAGATTCTAGAGGAGCTAACTGCTTGAAAAAATATTTTTGAATCATCTGTAACATATGAAATAAGGATATGTATCATAAAAAATTGAAAGTAACTATGTCTGCGTAATCATCACGGTCAAATTGCAAAGTCAAATGAATTGACGTTTGGTATATAATCAGGCTCCAATCCCAACTGGGAAGTTGTCATACGCGTGTCACTTTCATTATAATACATATCCTTAGGGGGAGTAGAAGTCCGAATTTTTGCGAAAAATTTAGTATCTCACAAGCCGTTCAACTGAAAGCTGAAATTCAGCATATAACTCTTTATTAAAAATAAAGAGAATATGCCCTGGCATTTATTAAAATTGTCTTTCATGAGCGGGGGGACGGGGGTGCATTTTCTATATATTGGAAATTGGTAGTGGGTTTATTTGTAAAAATAATCGAAAACGATTGATATTAGTTGAGAAAAAAATTGAGTAATGCAAACTAAAGTTCTTTTTGAATTTTATACCCACTGCTTTCTATTTATAATTGCTGAAGCTGGTGTTTAATATATGGAGCGTTCCGAGCATAAGGCAATCAAGCCATAAAGTTAGAGAAAAATGGCCATAAAATTTGTATTCTAAACTTAATTACATGGGCATTTTCAATTAGTACGGCATGCTTAATTATATAGAAAATTAGTTTCTCTCCCTCTCCCTCTCCTTTTTTTTTTTTTTTTTTTTTTACGTTCGTCTACTTTTCTGTGATTCGAAACTTTTAAATTTCACCCTATTTTCTACTGAAATGTGTCTGTAAGGCAACAAAGAAATAATTACATATGATAAATTTAAATTCATTTTAATTCGGAAGATGAGAAACAGTTTGCCATTATATATCGTAAAGGTCAGACCCATCAGTATTGTAACAAAGAGGTGCTTGAGCCAATGACGGTAGAAATTCAAACTCCGATAAGTGATAATTTCACAGTCTTGTTTTATTACAAGTGTAATCTCTTTAGTCAATGGAGAGGAGGACGTGGTCATCGGTCAGAGTTGATGTCGATGGGTTTTGGTGGGTCGGAGTTGGTCGCAATGGTTCAGAGTGGTTCATAGTTGGTGGTGGGTCAGAGTGGATCACGATGGTTGATGGGTCAGAGTGGGCCAATGGGTTATTTGGGTGGTGGGTGATAGTGGGTCATGGTGGGTCGTGGATCAAATTTTCATTGACCCACACCATCTCTGGTTAAAATTGTACTAAAGATAAGAGGCACCAAAGATGCATGTCGGCTATTATGCTCAAATTTTGCGCATGGATAGTACTTCACCAGAAAGCAATAAATCTAAAACGGTTCACGGTATCATCTCCTAGAACTCGAGATGTAGGGGTTTGTCTGATTGGCTAAATTAAGACGTCAATGATTTATCCTTCAACAACCAAGCTTTTTATGATCGTTTCCGTGGGGAAGTCAGAAGAACGCGTGTCTAGTAATCGTAATATTGATAGTTCGCGTCCACCCCGGGGTATTTGTTTTGTGTTTTATTGATTCACCTAAATATAAACAAATCACACATATAGGCATTTTAACATATTTTGGGAGAGTAATTTTGTGGTTCGTTGGCGTTTCATCGCGTCTCTGCCGCTGGTAGTAAAGTTTTCAAAATGGAACTTGGACCATCACGGATCGTCGCTGCGGGGCCACCAATTTCTGGCGAGAGGTTAATAGTTGACCATCTGTAGTCCACCGACGCTTACAGCTTAGGGTAATGAACGATGTCCTTGCCTTGTAGACTTCATGACTACCGACGTCGGCAGTCAACTGGCTTTTAGTATTCCTTTACTAACCATCTATCGTTCATGTTTGTACACGGTGTTGTCATAATAATAATAATAATAATAATAATAATAATAATAATAATAATAATAATAATAATAATAATAATAATAATAATAATAATAATTATTATTATTATTATTATTATTATTATTATTATTATTATTATTATTATTATTATTATTATTATTATTTGTAGTAACAGTAGTATAATTGATGATAGAATAATTATTGTCTATGTATTGTCTAGGTAGGACTACACACAGGATTTGGCTCGTTTTGGTTCGACTTGACTCTAATCCGAGTCGAGTTGGAAGATATTTTTCTCGCCGAGTCCAAGAGTAGACCTCAAAGATGTCTGTTTCGAGTCGAGTCGAGTTTCAAAGAAAAGTCGTTCGTGCCCATCCCCACTAATGAGAGCTTAATCGTAGTTAAGCGAAATTGAAAGTCTCACTATTTATCTAAGCGACCCCGAAAACTATGAATCTAATATCGATCATTTTCTAGCAATCTTTTATATGTATCCCCCTCCTATTCACCATAGGTAACCCGACAGCACTCTTTGAAACTATAAGAAATGTGGTTAAAATTACTCTAGGCCAGTGCTTCTCAATCCAATTCTTATCACGATCCCCTTTTATCACACGCTCTTGCCAGCGACCCTTTTATAATTTGTTTTATAATAAGCTTGTGTGGGATTTTTAACATACCTATTTCTATAATAGTAGAATCCATTTTTTTGTTTATAGTGAACAGTGCCATGGAAAATCATTGCCCGGGGCGAGAGTATAGTACGATGTCACCGTATATATGAGTGACGTCGACAGACTAGCTACGAAGCGCCACCATGGTTGGCACGAAGCTCAAGAACATTTTCAAAATAAACCCTACCTTTCCTTAATTTTGAGCACATTTTATTACGTTTTTCCTTCTATTTTACACATGTGCACATGCACTTTCCTAACATGAGTAACACACTTCCTCCGAAATGTATGGCCCCTTTTTTCGGCGCCCGGCACTGACAGTGGATACAGTAACTGTAATATGTATATTCCCAACAACGAAGGTGCTGGTTCAAGATGGATGTTAAACTCCTTCATTGAAGAGGCCATTAACGTATCCGATCTAAGCCCACAACTTCTTGACCAAATAATAGAATGATCATGCGACAAGTCTTTGCAACAGGTTTTCTGTAACGAAGACTTGGACAAGTTCTGCCTGATGAGGAGAGAAGAATATCCTGGTCTGGTGATTGCTGCTTTAAAAGTAATAATTCCATTTGCTATATCGTACTTGTGCGAAAGTGTGTGTGTTTTTTTTTTTTTTTTTTTGGTAAACATTAAAACAAAGATAAGAAATCGCTTATCAGTTGAAAATGGCTTGATAATGTTCGTCATGAAGATTGAACCGGGCATTGCTGCACTAGTGAAATTATACCATGCTTAGGTATCTCATTAGGTTTTAATTTTAATTGTATTTCAATGTGCAGGTTTTGTTTCATGTGTATTTTTCTAGTATTTCTATATACAGTTCTCATTAGTTTTATATCATACATCTTTGATTTAAATTCAGTTTTAAACAACACTACTAACTAACTAACTCTATGGCCTATGGAACCCGGAGGTTCAATGCCCCGTTCACAAAAGCTCTCCACTAACTTCTATCCTTAGCCAATTGGATCCAGTTTCTACTTTGTATTCTTATCTCAGCGAGATCCATCTTAATATTGTCCTCCCATCTGCGCCTAGGTCTTCCTAATGGTCGTTTTCCGTTTGGTCTTCCAGTCAAGACTTTGAAAGCGTTTCTACTTTCTTCCATTCTAGCTACATGACCTGCCCACCTAAGTCTCTAGACTTGACGACCCTAACAATGTTGGGTAACCGTATAAATTATGTAGTTCCTCGTTATGAAGTTTCCGCCATTCCCCATTCCCGTTCCTCTTGGGTCCGAATATTCGTCTAAGGATCTTGTTCTTAAATACTTTCAGTCTATGTTCTTCCCTCAGAGTAAGCGACTATGGTTCGCAACCATACAGAACAACAGGCATGATTATCGTTTTGTATATTTTAAGCTTCAAATTTCTCGACAGAATTCGCGACGACAAAAGACTTTGAACCGAATAGTATAACGAATTTTACACCCTTTGAAAATGTTCAGTAGACTTATTTTTTATTGTTCTTTACAGTGTGTATAAAAAATAAAAGTATGCCTATCAGAACAAAATTAAAAATAATATTTAAAAATAATTTCTGGTATTATATTCTAACTATATTTATCTCTTCCGCCTATCTTAGCGATCCCCTAGGGTCCGCGACTCCCAGGTTGAGAAACCCTGCTCTAGGCATACATGAGTTATGATGGAACATACATACATACACTTTTATATGTATAAATGCAGATAAGAGAGAGTTGAGAGAGAGCGATTAAGGAATTACCGCTCTCAATCTCTTCACTTTACTTTTGCGATTCGTGAATTTCTTACGTGACAGTTTGGGGCTAGCTAGTTTTTTGTCTTGAATCACGATCCGATTTTCGATATGCTCTACCTAAATGCTGTAATGCGAATATTGATAAGTTATCTGCGATGAAAGTAGCTGCAAATAAATACATTACATAACTTATTTATTGCTATTACACGATTTTTTAAATTTGTATTCAATATTCACACATAACACACCGACGTTCTGTGAATACCTCAGATGTTATATTTTAAAGATAAGAATTACTTATGTCGTGAAATGTTATGAATATATATATTCAACTGATATATACAACTGATGGTATGAATATATATATTCAATTGATATATACAACTGATGATATGAAAATATATATACAACTGATGAATTGTAATGTAACTATTTTACATAATTTTCATGCATTGAGGAAAGTAGAATATCATAAAAGAATCTCACCTGAACGGGTATCGAACTCACGATTTAAACGCTCGGTGGTGTACCACTGAGCTAACATGACCGCTTTTCGGAAGCTGCTTCTGAAATATAACTGAGCTCATACGTAAATGCTATTTTCCGTATGGAAATCACAATGACGAAACGAGAGTGTGAATACATAGTCTCGAAATATTGTATCATTAAGTATTTCAATCAATGTTACTTTTTTCTACACTTAATACCATTTCAACATGTCTTATTATATTTAACAGAAGGAAAAACATATCTGTACATCTTTTCCCGATTACTAAGGTTGGCTTTGGAGGTTCGAACCAGCAGCTTTAGTTTACTGTTTTCCGAAGATACCCGAAGTTGGACTTCGAAAGTGCTCGTCTCAAAACAGCTATCATCATATCGCTCAATCTGTTTGGTATATGGTATATGTTTTTATACGTGTAAAGTCAGTATAACAATTCATTCTTTAAACAGCTTTTCGTATGTATTAATATTCCTTTATAAAAACTGTTTTTAATATTATTATTACGGCGCACCATTTTCAGATTTCTTTCGCGAGTCGTTGACCAAGTCGTTCGCCACCAGCGTTGCCAGACTCACAGCTCGGAATTATTCCAAAACCTGATTGAACTTATGCTAGATTCGGTCAAATTATGCTAGATCCTCATAATTACTAATTCAGGAGTTTAAAAAAACGAAGTTGAGATACGATAACGTAACTTAAAATACACAGAGAGCAAGAATGCATGGATAGAACTCAATACTTCACGCACCAAAATTTTAACTCAACTAAATTACTGCAGTCGTTTGCCAGACTCAATGGCGTATATATCGTATAAATGAATGCAAAGTTTTTGTTTACATATTTTGAAAGAAAATTACTTCGCAGCATAAGCGGAGTTGGGAATCGTCTGCTGGGGAAGGGGGGGGGGGCAGATTTTTGGTCGGTCTCGGAGCTGTCATTTCAGGAATAAATATGATCATGAATTCAGAAATAAAGATGGTGAAGTTGTCAAAAAGTTGGGGGGAGAATGGCCCCCATAGCTCCGCCCATGCCTCGGAGTTAAAGGATTAGAAAACCCTGGGTGGACCCACAAAAAAAAAAAAAAAGCCCAAAGCCGTTCCGAACTTACTTCGGAAAATAAGACTGCCTGTATGGTTTAGCGAGTGTATGAATCAATGGAAGAGGATACATTTCTGCCGTTCTTTTTCTTCCCACGACCAACTTCTTTCTCATCTCCAGGTTTTATGGCTTTTTGATAACTTGTTGAAATTGTGCTAGATTTGGGCAGGATGCTAAAAGCAAGATGCTAGATGCTAGAAACATGCAAATTATGCTAGATCTAGCATCATTATGCTAGATCTGGCAACGCTGTTCCCCACAATAGGCGGGTCGTGCAAGTAACCAATCACACGTCAGGTACTAGATTTTACCTATTGCTTCCTTCTCACAGCTCAAAACATTGGTAACTATGGATACACGTACAGCAGTAATTACTTTATGGGAGTTGGAAGGTTATTCTGCAACTGCAGCTAGCAGGCGAGTAGGTGTCCCGGCCTCTACAGGAAGGCGATGGATTCGGAAATATGGTGCTACAGATCAGACTGATAATTTACGATCTCCTGGTCGTCCGCATGTGTCAACCGAAGCCCAAGATGCGAGATTAGTAAACGAAGCCCGGTTAGACCCACTAAGGACGTCTAGACAGCTAAGGGAAGTTTCTCTCTTTCTTGGTAAAAAGCATACAGCTCTGCGAAGGCTTTGTCATGCTGGGTTACGTGGCCGTGTTGCTGCCGTGAAGGAAAAACTCTCAGACGACCACAAAATTTACCGTCTCGCGTTTGCACAGGCGAATGTGGGTCTCAATTGGGAAAACGTAGTTTTCTCAGATGAATCCATATTCACAACATCAAAGGAGGGACGCCGTTTTGTGTATCGTCCGAGAGGCACCCGATATGACCAGGGATATGTGGCTGCTTGCAATCGCAGTGGCCATGTATCTATTTTATGTTGGGGTTGGATTTCCAGTCGCGGAGCAGGACAGCTTCATAGAATTGAAGGACATCTGGACAATGCTCAGTACTTAGACATTATCAGTAATATCATGGTGCTATCTGTACGAGTATTTCAGCCTGATGGTGTAATTCAGTTCCAGCAATACCAGTCGCCAATACATACTTCCCGTGTGATTCAGGAATGGTTCGCAGGGCATCCTGAGATTGATTTAATCGACTGGCCGCTCGTGGAGCAGACCTCAATCTCATGGAAAATATGTGGGCAGAAGTGAAGCGTACTCTAAGGGAAAGTTGGCCTGAGGCAGATCCACCAAGAACTCAGGGTGACCTGTGGCATCTTGTTTCCGAAGCATGGCTGGAGGTAGGGGAAGGAGATAGATTTGTCACCCATGTAATAGATTCCATGCCCAGAAGAATGGAGCGTGTAATAAATTCAGAAGGGTCTTGGACACAATATTAATGTCCCCGCCTTAACTCCCGAAAACAGCCCTTTTCAGGGCTACCTAAACGCTTCTGAAAATATTTCTAGAAGTAAACCACTCCTTGTATCCGATTTCTGTGCAATCCTACTAACAAAAGAATGATTATTAGCTGTAGGCTTTGAACTCAAGACCTCTTTATTGGCAAGTCCGTACTCTACCAGTGAGCTAACATGAACACGCAAACCCAACCTGAAGAAACACGACTTTCAATTTCTGGTATTCGATGACAATGATGCTCATATACTTGGCAAATGTTGTATTCAACTTGGGATATTCCGCAACACACACAAACACACACACATAAACAAAGCGAAAGAGAGAGAGAGAGAGAGATGAATATACAAAAGCATATTCAACGTATTCGAATGAGACACTAAGTAACGACATTCCGTTCTAAAGAGAGTTTGTGTTTCTTCCCGTGACGTTAAGGGGATCGGGAAAAGTTATGTGTCTTGAAGCAGGATACGACTTTGGATACTCTGTTTATACACTTTCTATATCCGTAGGAATATATTGTATTTCACGAATGTAAATGACATGCTGTAATGAGAATATTGAGAAGTTACATCTGTATGACAAATAGATGCAAATAAATACACTACATAACTTATTTATTGCTATTGAACGAGTTTCTTAAGTTGTATTTACATCCTCATATATAATACCGACCTACTGTGAAAATTATCTCAGATGTTATATTTTAAACATAATAATTACTATGTTCTGCAATGATTATGTTATATATACACAACTTATGTATTCTAATGTAATTATTTTATATAATTTTTCATGCATTGCGGAAAATATAATTTTAAAAAAAGGACTAACCTAGACGGGATTCGAACTCTCAACCTTAAGATTTGAAATCCGACAGCTTACCAATGAGCTAACGCAAGGACTTCTAGAGCTATGCTTCTAGCGATGTATAACGGATCTCAAGATAATTATGACATTCATATCCATTACAAACGCTGTTTCTGTTCTACTTTGACTTTTATTTTAGTACTCAGGTGATAATTATGTTCTATTTCTTAACTTTGAGCATTCTTTTACATATGGAAAGATTCTTTAACGTATTTAAATGTTCCATTACGTATGGAGAGCTAAATGACAAACAAGCATGTGCTGACATTAAAAAAAAAAAGTTTCGAAATATTGTATCATTAAGTATTTCAATCAATGTTGCTTTTTTAAACACTTGGTAACAAGTCTTATTATATTTAAAAGAACAAAAACAAATCTGCAAACTTTTTCCCGATTGCAAAGGCTGGCTTGGAGGTTCGAACCTGGCTTACTTTTTTCCCGAAGATACCCGAAGCTGGACTTAGAAAATTTTTGCCTCAAAACACCAATAAAGAATGCGCTCAACCTTTTTGAGACAAGGTGTACCAAGTGTCGGGTAGCTAAAAGTAGGTGGAATATCTAAATGGCACATGCCTAGCACATCTTGTGCTGTTAGGGAACTCGCTTTTTTTCAGAGGTCTGGGGAAGAAGGCTTGTAGACGCAGGCTAGTTACTAGTAATAATAATGTTACTATTAATTGACAGCGTTTTTTGAAAGTCTTACATTCTAGAAAACTCACCACCGTTTACATCCCATATTCTGAGCGTATTCCTCTGACTGCCAGAAACTGAGTTTGGATTCATTTCTCTGCAATATATCTCTTTTTTTATTAACCTTGTGTTAATAAAAGATATGAAAAAGTAAAAAGAAAATGGGTACCTCGCAAGCGCTTTTAACCCATCCAATACAAGTATATGCTAGGTATGTGTAATGAATGTTCCTCGAGGTACATTGGAATATACATGATAAGAACTTGAGTAGAGAAATCCTGTGAAATTCACATAAAGGGAATGAGGCTACTTCCGCCCTAAAATACTTGCCTGACTCATATCGAGGAATGTACCTGCTATGTGCAAATCACGTAACGGGTATATAGTTGACACTTTTACTGGCATGTGGCAGGACTGTATTAGGTATGTGTCATGATATTAGCGACTCTACCAGGCTAGAGTGAAGCCAAGCCGCAGGCTAATTAAAATTCATAACAATTATACATAATTTGTTATTTTTTCTAGTAACCGTCGTATACAAAAATTTGAACGTATGCAAACATTTGAACTTATAAGTGATATGGAGAACATATATGAAATGAAAACGCGTCAGGTGCATATATTACCAAATATATAGAACAATATTCGGTGGACTTTCATATGTATCTTACCTTGAAGAAACAGAAATTTTGTAGACTATGTTCCTAATTATATATATTATATTAATTAAACACAATCAGTACACACCTCACGATGAACTATCGCCTTCTTTGAAACCTGCCTTCCTCCTTGACTAACTGCGTCTGCGCGAACGTAGACAAATGAGTGTGATATTGCGAAGCAATGTACGCGTGACCGGTTCGTAGTACATGAGGTATGTGCCATTTACGTTCCTCACATCCCAGTAATGCATGTAAAATACTCTCAAGTGCCAGAAAATCCTTGAAGAGTACTTACCTAGCGACACATGCTGGGAACATGAAATGTACATTCCTCAAATACCAGGTACAACGTGCCTAGCATGTACCTGGTTGGGTGAAAAGTACTCTCTCTTAAGTGCTCATTACCTTACCACGTAAAATTGTGAACAGAGAATGATTTAGAGCTGAATATTGAATATGGATTAATTTGAAATAAATAATTTTTAAAAAATACTGCTTGCTTACTTCTGAAAAACAGTTGTTAGTCGTACCAATCAGTATGCCGATCAAATGGATTTGTAAGTTGCGGCAATGTCTCGTTTTCCAGATGTGCATTTGGTAAGCTTGGCAATATGCGTTGTATAATCTATATTTGGTATGAATAAGTAATTGAAGATTTGAGTGTTTTTTTTTTCTAATGGAAGAGCGTTGACTTATCATTTGGATTGTCCTGAAATCGGTCCCATTGGCCAGCCATCATAGCTTGCTTTTCATGTTTTTTCTTCAATCACACTCGGCTAATACCGGGATATTACTTAAGTATCTAGGGCCTAAACCCTAACTTTCTTTATCCCGGTCTGACCGATTCAAGTGTGGCACGAAATTCTGGGCGAGTTTATGCGCAAACGAAGTGTTTTTGTGTACAATTAAACCCATTAGAGCAGTGGTCGAAGTGAGACGGTATGCGGTGGTATGCCATACCGCCTCTGATTTTTCTGTGATGAAGACATACCGCCTGTTTTTTTTTTACTGATCAAGACGTACCGTCACTAGAAAGTGGAAGCTAATATACCTTCAATAAATCCATTTTATATGCAGTAATTGACGAGTAGCTTTATACGTAAAAAAAATATTTTTTATGTAGTTGACAGCACCGACATTTTTGTTGTCTTTTTCTTATCTTTTGTTCTTAAAATGAGGTGTCTCCAAAGATGTTCATCTAGTTTATATTTTGATGTGCCATATTGAATCGTTTCTTTCACATACAGTATATGTGTGTCTTCTTGACTTAATTTATATATAAATGTCGCGTTTTGAGCATGAGAAGATTTAGGGGGTGTCTGCTGTGGGGTCGATTCTTCCGGGGATTTGTAATACCCCTCAGTCAAGTGGGGTACCCTTGACCTTTCCCGCAAGAAATAGTTAATATAAGAACTCGGTTTTTGAATATTTTCATGTATATTTCAGGGGTATAGAAGCAAAACTTGCTAAACCCATTTTTCAGTTTTGGCAGGGAACGAAGAAAAAGTGGCGCTCTTACGTTTCATAATTTGTTGAACATTTCTTTGTTTGTTTGTTTAGTGGTCACTATTAAATGCAGATGAGTGAAATCTACCACTAAAGAAACTCATTCCACCCCTTTCTAACTAAAGACAAGCTCTCCAGTGGTTATCATTATTATGTAAATAGAAACGCAATATTTTAGGCAATATACCCTCACTGTATTCCAACATTTGGATAGCCGGAAAGTCGAGTTTAAATCGCAATAAAGCATACAGCCTCTGCTTTTTTCTACTTCGAACACTGCATTAGAGGGAAAAACCCTTGATCTCAACTGTTATCCTGTAGTAGATCGTATCTCAACTTTACGGGAGAGCAGAAAAAGACTTACTAACGCTATCATATATTAAGCTTTAGTAACACGACCATATAGACACAAATGGATGTAACTGTGAGTACTACAACTTGGATTTAACGAAATCCGTTTAGATATTCAGTGGTTTGTAGGGTTGTATAAGACACAAAAAGATAAGACACAATACAATTCTTCATACATCAACTTCCAGTAGCTAGATACATGCAATTTCTGGTTAGATACTGAAATTGCTGTCGGATTTTAATACATGACGTATTGCAGGATACAAAATGCTTTGCATTACTTGTTTGTTTGTAGACAGCTACTAGCTTAGTGTTCTGAGAGGTTGTGTATAAACTAGAGATACCCAATTCCGGAATTATTACTTTCTGGACTCCCGAAAGTAAAACTGGACAAATTCCGGAATTCGGAAAATTCCGATTTTGGAGCAATTCCGGAATTCGGAAAAATCCGGAATTAAGAATTTCTGATTTCGTTAAGAATTTTTTTTTCGAAATCCGGAGTATTTCTCAATTCCGGAATTTTCTAAATTCCGGATTCTTCCCGAGTACCGCAATTCTTCTGAATTCCGGAGTTTAACTGAATTCCATAATTTTCCGAAATACGGAAAGTGAAAGTTCCGCTTCCGAAAAATGAATTTATTTTGGTTAATATGAATCGTGGCGGAAATAAGTCTTTGACCAGGTAATGGCGACTGCTTTGAAAGAAATGGAGAGTATGAGAATTCAATCTGTCATATTTGTAGTTTCGTGTGGAGAAAAAACAAACATGTGAACCAATGGTTTAAGAACAACTCAAGTTATTAATGTAAACTTTGCTGACATCATAAAAGAAATACGAAAGACATTTTGAATCGAAGAAATATAACATACAAGTTTGCAAGCGGAGATAAAGAAACCTTACATAACCAGACTAAAGACGAATCGTTTACCGCGTAGCGATCGCGGTTCAGTGGTCAAGGTGCTTGTGCGAATGCACGTTGCATTTTTTAAAAGGATTTTTAATGGCGATTGATCGGCGATGACATACGTTTTATTATATTCAGATATTTGAATACTCGGATGTTTCAATACTTGATCTATCAAATCTTCAGGAATAATAATTATTATTATTATCTCGTAGAAGATTAAAAGCTAGGAGCTAATTATCGCTCAGGTCATACCATTACAAGCAGAAACGTGACATTTGTTAAGAATATTTCGGTTTGGTTTAATGTTGCTCACGAGAAGAGGAATTTCTCATCTCGTTTCTAAAACAAGTAAAATAACGTGAGAATTAACATTTTACAATCGAGACGGGACAAGGCTAACTCAAAATTGTCGTCTCGCTTTGGAGATGAAAATTGAGACGAGACGAAAAGTATCGTAAACATTTCCCGTCTTGTCTCGATTCTCGAAATAGTGTATGTCCATTCTTTAAGTAACAATTGCTCTGTAGACTGAATCTCGTTGGCTATTTCGTTACATTGTATTTCAGAGCTCATTGAATTATGCTCTGTGTAGGTATTTTTGTAGCAAAGCTTTTATATTTACCTCTGCATATCCTAAAAATTAGTTTATTATATGCCTTACTGTTGCGTAGAGATGCAAAAAAGCCGGCTTTTTTGAATCGAAGGTTTTTTTCACATAAAAAGCCGGCTTTTTTGGGAAAAAAACGAGAATTTTGGAAATTTTGGCTTTTTTCAACTTCATGATTTTTCTATCTAAATAGCTTTCTTATAGTATATTCTATAGTTAGATAAAAATTCCATGACCTGAATGTGATATTTCGCTCTGAAATTCACCATCAAGATGGATGGAGCACATGTTTTACGAATTAAAGCTAACATGAAGAATGTAGTATTTGAGGGTAATTTTAGAGGCTATTTAACTTTATTTTAACTTTTGAGTTATCGACATCTTTTTTCTTCTCTAGTTTGTCATCCGTGTTTCATTTCTAAGAGCTTTTAGTACTCTAGCTTCTAGCGCAAAAGTTAAACTTGCCCGTTTTTCTATTTATCCGTCAAAGCGTACGTTTTTCAATATGTCCGTCAAACCGTACTTCCACATTTCTGTTATACTGTAGCTATGAAGTGATTTAGCAATAATTTTCCGGACACAACCTTGAATACCAATTTATACAAATAATCAGTAGCGGATTTGGAAAAGTACTTTAGGAGGGGTTTTTCTGATTGTTTCGTTTCCTAAAAAGTCCTAATTTTATTTGGGAAGTGCTTGAAGTTTATGAGTACAGGCATAACTAATATTTCGTTTCGTTTATATGTTTAGCAATAATCTTCCGGATACAACTTTAAAAATCATTTTATACTGAGAATCAGTGGCGGATTTAGAAAAGTATTTTGGGAAGGGTTTCTTACTAATGTTTAGTTTTTTAAAACATTCGTAATTTTTATTTGACGGGAGCTTAAAGTTTATGAGTAAAGGCATAAATAATAGATATTTCGTTTGTTGCAGACATTCCGTAACTTTGGGGAACGGGCTTCAGTCCGAAAGAGCGCCCCCCTAACCTTCGCAAAACCGTCACTGCTGGTAATTAGTAATAATAACGATTTAAAAACAATAAAAAAGGAAGTCACCCAACTCACAGTACACGCACTATTTCTACATTCACAGATAGAATGAAGAAAAGCTTTGTCAGAATGGTCGAATGCTGGTTGAATCCCGGACTTCCCGATAGAAGCGCAAAAGCTAATCACTCAGTCATGTTTGTTGTGCAGTTGTATTTAGCTTAACTTAAATATATTCCGTAGTCTTTTTTTTTTGGGGGGGGGGAGTTCCGTAATGATATGTTGAATCCCTCTTGTTAAAAATCGAGAAAACTTGAGGATTGGGTAAACTGTGATGGTGGTTCTATAAAACTTAACTGTAGAATTTCAAGAATATACAGAACCAAAAGCTATAGATGTGCAGCCTTTAAGTGTATCATATAAATCTAAGTATTTCTCTTATGTTTTATTTTAATTTTATTTTGTTTCAAAAAGAGGGTATGGAATATTTTGAAGTAAAAATACTACATACTATTTTGCTAGTTATTTGTGTATTCTTTAAAAAGAAGTGTTTACTTTTATGGCTGGCTGATTTACACCAACTTTTTTTTTAATAACTGGTTTAAACCACAAGAATAAAAAGAATGAAAAATGCGAATCGTGTGAACTTCATGGTAACGTTTCGAGATATCAAACTACCTGCAATAGTTTTATTTCCCTTTCACCTTTTAATCAAGGTGTCCCATGTTCAATTCTCGGTCGAACCAAAATCCTTCTTTCATGCGTAACCCAAGTAGCGGTTCGGATGTCAGTTTAAGCGAAAGTCTTCTCCTTGATAACCTCGGTATTTCGTAAGGATGTTAAGCCTAAATATACGAAACAAACCAAACTGTATATTTCTACATGCTTAAATGCGTGTTGTTTTATAAAGAAGCCAATATTGCTTAAATATATTGATAGAAATTGGCAAAATTTATCGATTGCCTACGTAGCTTCCAACATTAGCTTGGATTGGACTTTCAATGATATCTACGTACCGGTACTAAATTTGTAATTTAATACCTCAGTTTTAGCGTACTGATTATGGTACGTTGACCTTTAAATTTTACATGCAAAGCAATAACAGGATTTTCCCGTTATTGTCTTACATTTCAAGTAATGACGGGATTTTCCCAATGGCTAGGGCGGGAGATTCTCAACTTAAGAAATTTACTGACCGCACTTCTTTAAGCTTATGGGAGTTCTTCCGGCATAACCCCGCTGTTGCATAATAACATCAAGGCGAAACAAACTTAGGCTATTTCTGTGAATATGTAATATAAATACATAAAGCAAAAAATCTAAGTCAAAAAAGCCTGGTTTAAACCAAAAAAGCCTGGCTTAAAAATCCCCAAAAAAACGGGTTTTTGGCATTTTCAAAAACAGCCACGGTTCTTGCCAACTCTGCTTACTTTTGTATATAGGAGGTTAAAAAATTGTTATTATATACATTGGTTAATCCTGTGGAATTCATAATGTAAATATGTTGAAGAAAAATTGTTTGAAATATTTTTTCGAAATTCATAGTTTATTTTCGATGTTTTATATTATTATCAGCATCAACTACTAATTAAATGATTTTTTGTGTTATAGAGAAGCGATACAAAGTCTGTTTTATCAATTTAAAGCAGTATTTTGAAAAAAGCCCAAAATTTCCGAAGCAAAAAAGCAAAGCAGAAAAAACCGAGTTTTTTTCCAAAAAAGCCGGTTTTTTTCCGAGCCCTTGCATCTCTATGCGTGATATTCAGTTATATTTATTACAGTTATTTTCCTTAAAACATACAGTAGAATACTTTCTACATGAAACTTCCATGGAAGGCTCTAGTTTAAAATGTTGGTAGTTGCAGAGGTGTGTCTTAAAGGTACGGAACCGTTTCTCTGAAATCTCTACTTTTAAGTAAGTTTTGCCAAATTTTAGAGCAAGTTTAAAACTTTTAATGCCATTATTATTATTATTATTATTATTATTATTATTATTATTATTATTATTATTATTATTATTATTGTTATTATTATTATTATTATTATTATTATTATTATTATTATTATTATTATTATTATTATTATTATTATTATTATTATTATTATTATTATATCAACACCGTGTATAAAAGATATGTGGTTTGTGTCTGAATAGTAAAAGCTAATTGACTGTCGATCTCGGTCGTCGAGAAGTCTTCAGGAGGCAAGGACATCGGTCACTTTCTGGGTTTGAGTTCCGAAGAGGCAAGTATTCGGGCTCGAGCCAAAAATTGTTAAAAGTTATAGGCTTCAGCCAAACATGTTCAAAACAGCTTGGACCGGGTTTAGCTTCTCAACGGTTCGAGCGGCTTGGCGTACAGCTCATTCACTATCGAACCGAACGGAGAAGTAAGCCGAGCCAATAGCTCACCCAACCGAGCCGATTTGAGCCATCGGCTTAGTTGAGCTGAGTCGAACCATGCCGATGGACTAGTTTCAACTTAGTTGGCTCGAACCGGTTCACATAGTGCCGAGTATCATAGTGCCGAGTAGGTGACCCATCCCAACCGAGAAAGCTCGAGCCATCGGCACAATTGAGCTGAATCGATGGCTCGTTCCAACTGAGCCGGCTGAGGTCATCGGCTCAATTTGGCCGAGCCGACGGCTCATCCCAACCGGGCCGACTCGAGCTGTTTGCTCAGTTGATACGAGCCGAGCCGATCGATATCACTACCCGGGTTGGTCTTCTGATTGGGCTCAAGAATTCGACCGTGATTTTAAGAACTACAGTATATACTTATATTGGTGATTACGACATTTGAGGCTGTCTCGTAATAATAATAAAAAAACTCTTGTCTTCTCGTTATCTAGACGAGACGAGATACACTAAAATTGCCCCACGAGATGCACTAAAATTACGAGACGAGATGCACCCCTGTCGTGAGCAACACTAAAAGTATCCCACATTACTGCTTACATTTCTCATGGCTTTCGCTTTCCAGCCTAATCAGGCCATTATTTCAAAACGAGTTAAAACGAGCTGAACGAGCAAGTGAGACACTATCAAACTTGACTCAACTCGAAACTCGACCTCGAAAACAGCGACTTGGTTCGGAACTCAACTCAAGAAAATTATCTTTGACTCGACTCGAATTGAACTCGAGTCGAGTCGAATTTTGGCTCGACTCGTGCTCATCCCTATTCGTATTTGTATTTTATGTTTCCACTTCAACAATTTCTACTCTTCTTTTTTTCGTTTACCTGCTGTTTCTGGATTTCTGTTTAGGTGTCGTCCTTTATTTACACCACTATTCTTATTCCCAGCTTGTGACCCGCTTCGATTTCAGTTTAGACTTTTCTCCTTACCTTGACTACACATGTGATTGATTTAATTCTCACTTTCCGCGCAGGACCGATGAAAAATTATTATTATTATTATTATTATTATTATTATTATTATTATTATTATTATTATTATTATTATTATTATTATTATTATTATACTATTGAACTTGCACGGCAAAATTACTGTATAATACGATATCACTTCTGTAATTTTACTCCATTATTAATGGGAACTAAATTGTCTCCAGATCAACGAATAAATTAACTACTGCATAGTAGTATGGGCCTGACTTTAGGACACTTTTTGGCCCCTGGGTCCCTGCCTCAGGACCCATAGTCCCTGGCTGGGGTCAATGACCTAGGGGTACAAAGGACCACCCCCTCTAAATTTTGGCAGGGGTACCATGGCCCACCCCCTAAATTTTGGCAGGGGTACATAGGACCACCCCCCTTAAATTTTGGAAATTGCCAAATCTAAAAATTTGGTATGGTAGCCTAGGACCATAGTATGTACCTCTATCAGTATTGGGTGTCTATGTCGTTCCCTTTCATGGGTAAAAAATTGCCAAAAAGTCAAATTTCGGGGGTTTTTGACCTAATTTATCCCCTTTGATGAGGTGTTATTACCCTATATGGTTATATGGGCGTATACAGGGGTCCATTCCCTTTCATAAGACATGGGTATATTAATGCACCCCTTGAAAAATTTGGGAGGGGTACCTTGGCCCACCCCTTAAATTTTGGAAATTGACCAATTTAAACATTGGGTATTATAGTACAGGACCCTAATATGATTTTATGATAAATTTGGGTGGTCCACCTCGTTCCCTTCTAGGGGTACAAAATTGCCAAATTTTAGTACAACCACGTGTTTGGTTTTTGGTCGATTTTATCCCCTTTGATGAGGTGTTATTATCCTATATAGTTATATGGTCATGTATAGGGGTCCATTACCTTTCATAAGATATGGGTATATTTGTGCACTCCTTTAAAAATTTGGGAGGGGTACTTTGGCCCACCCCTTAAATTTTGGAAATTGCTCATTTTATGTATTTGGTATTATAGTATTGGACCCTAACATGTATTATAATAAATTTGGGTGGTCCACCTCGTTCCCTTTAAGGGGTACAAAATTGCCAAAATATAAACGTAAGCAATACGTTGTACCACGTGTTTGTTCTTTTGGCCCAATTTATCCTCTTGGATGAGGTTCTATTACCTTATATGGTTATGTATAGGGGTCTATTCCCTATCATAAGACATAGGTACATTTGTGCACTCCTTTAAAAATTTGGGAGGGGTACTTTGGCCCACCCCTTAAATTTTAGAAATTGCTCATTTTATATATGTGGTATTATAGTACTGGACCCTAACATGTATTATGATAAATTTGGGTGGTCCACCTCGTTCCCTTTTAGGTGTACAAAATTGCCAAAATATAAACGTACGCAATACGTTGTACCACGTGTTTGGTTTTGACCTAAGTTATCCCCTTGGATGAGGTCCTATTACCTTATATGGTTATATGGTTATGTATAGAGGTCTATTCCCTATCATAAGACATAGGTACATTTGTGCACTCCTTTAAAAATTTGTGAGGGGCACCTTGGCCCACCCCTTAAATTTTAGAAATTGCTCATTTTATATATTTGGTATTATAGTACTGGACCCTAACATGTATTATGATAAATTTGGGTGGTCCACCTCGTTCCCTTTTAGGGGTACAAAATTGCCAAAATATAGTACAACCACGTGTTTGTTTTGGCTCAATTTATCCCCTTGGATGAGGTCCTATTACCCTATATGATTATATGGTTATGTATATTGGTCCATTCCCTATTATAAGACATGGGTATATTGATGCACCCTTTAAAAATTTGGGAGGGGTACCTTGGCCCACCTCTTTATTTTGGAAATTGCCCAATTTAAACATTTGGTATAATAGTATAAGACCCTAACATGTATTATAATAAATTTGGGTGGTCCATCTCGTTCCCTTTCATGGGTACGAAATTGCCAAAATATAAACGTAAGCAATACGTTGTACCACGTGTTTCGTTTTTCACCTAATTTATTCACTTGGATGAGGTCCTATTACCTTATATGGTCATGTATAGGGGTCCATTTTCTATCATAAGACATAGGTACATTGATGCACCCCGGGAGGGGTACCATAGGCAATCCCTTAAATTTTAGAAATTGCTCATTTTATATATGTGCTATCATAGTACAGGACCCTAACATGTATCATGATAAATTTGGGTGGTCCACCTTGTTCCCTTTCATGAGTAAAAAAAATGCCAAAATATAAACATAAGCAATATGTTGTATCACGTGTTTGGTTTTTGGCCCAATTTATCCCGTTTGATGCGGTCTTATTACCGTATATGGTCATATCGTTATGTATATACGTTCATTCCCTATCATAAGACATGAGTACATTGCTGCACCCTTTAAAAATTTGTGGAGGGGTATCTTGACTCATCCACTCAGTTTTAGAAATTGTTTAATATAAGCATTTGGTATCTTCGTACAGGTCTTCAATATGTACCACTATAAATTTGGATGGTCCACATCGTTCCCTTTCATGGGTATATTGATGCACCCTTTAAAAATTTGGGAGGGGTACCATGGCCCACCTCTTTATTTTGGAAATTGCCCAATTTAAACATTTGGTATAATAGTATAAGACCCTAATATATATATATATATTACTATAAATTTGGGTGGTCCATATCGTTCCCTTTCATGGGTACGAAATTACCAAATTTTAGTACAACCACGTGTTTCGTTTTTCACCTAATTTATTCACTTGGATGAGGTCCTATTACCTAATATGATTATATGGTCATGTATAGGGGTCCATTTTCTATCATAAGACATAGGTACATTGATGCACCCCGGGAGGGGTACCATAGCCAATCCCTTAAATTTTGAAAATTTTTCAATTTAAGCATTCGCTATCATAGTACATGACCTCAATATGTATCATGATAAATTTGGGTGGTCCACCTTGTTCCCTTTCATGAGTAAAAAAAAAAAATGCCAAAATATAAACATAAGCAATATGTTGTATCACGTGTTTGGTTTTTGGCCCAATTTATCCCGTTTGATGCGGTCTTATTACCGTATATGGTCATATGGTCATGTATATAGGTTCATTCCCTATCATAAGACATGAGTACATTGATGCACCCTTTAAAAATTTGGGAGGGGTATCTTGACTCATCCACTCAGTTTTAGAAATTGTTTAATATAAGCATTTGGTATCTTCGTACAGGTCTTCAATATGTACCACTATAAATTTGGATGGTCCACATCGTTCCCTTTCATGGGTAAAGAACTACCAAAAATCAAATTTCGGAGGTTATTGACCCTGTGATAAGTATTTAGCACGTTATATGGTTTATTTATTACCTTTATATGTTTTTGTTCTCTTTTAAATTTGGGAATTATAAAATAACATAATTTGGTAAACGTTTTCTAGGACCCATTGTAGATGTTGGTGTTCCTCTTATGGCCAAATATTCAAAATTTAAAGGTTATTGACCGGCTTTATTATTGAATAACTACAGGATTTATTACTTTTTCATAAGACACAGGTGTATTTGTGTACCAATCTTAAATTTTGGGAGGGGTACATTTCTTATTGTCATATCAATAATAGGTAATTGTTCTTAAAATTGGATAGTATCTCATTCATTGGGTAAATCATTATGATCACGTGATCAGTTATTGACCTATGATGGGATTAGGAGTCCAGGACATTGGTACATTTAAACTTTGTAGGATAATTTGAGAATGCGTCATTGGTATTGATTATTACAGCTAAATATAAACGTAAGCAATACGATGTACCACGTGATTGACCTTGATGAGGTAGTGTACAGGGATACATAGCTAACCTTATTGAATCTTATGACTCATAGTCTTAAGGGAATACATGCTACAACACTGGCAAAGTTATTGTTGATGTAATTTGATTGGTTGATCACTATCTTTCGTGCAATCTGATTGGCTGATTACTATCTTTCGTGCAATCTGATTGGTTGATGAGTTTCAAATCTTTGCTGCATTCAGTTTTGTTTTAACATTTGAAAAGTTTGCAACTTTGGTTTGACATTTTTTCGTTTGATATTTTTAGTTTAAAAATTTTTGTTTCGAAATTTTTGTTTGAAAACTTTGTTTCAAAATTTTGTTTGAAACTTTCTGTTTGAAATTTTTGTTTGAAAAATTTTTGTTTGAAATTTTTGTTTCAAAATTTTGTTTGAAAATTTTTTTCGTTTTAAAATTTTGTTTGAATTTTTCGTTTCCAAATTTTTTCGTTTCAAAAATTTTGTTTCAAAGTTTGGTTTGACATTTTTAAAAGTTTGTGCACTCATTAGTAAAGAACCGGAACTGTTTAGAACTAAAACCTCTGGCAACATTGTGGTGCAATAGTACACGTCAGAACATGATGCAACGTCATCAGTTTTGCATCATATATAAGTATCGTTCGAGTTAGTATTCATGATAACATCATCATGGCTACTTGTCTGCAGTTTCTAAACACACGTGATAAATACTGGATCTGTATCTTTATGTTACAAAGGATTCTTGGGTCGAAGTCATCAATTTGAATTTAGTACACAGCCAGATTCGTCAGCAATTGTGATGAAATCATGAATTCAAACGTCAGCACATTAGACATAGTTGTATGAATGTGGTTGGTCAGCATGACGTCAGCAACTGTGATGAAACCATAAATTCAAACGTCAGCACATTCCTTTCCAATGACGTCAGCCGTAGTTCTATAAATCAATCAATACACTGTCATCCCACGAAATCATTTGAGCAAGTGCTTTTCAGGAGG
Organism: Thermobia domestica; assembly: GCF_964235325.1. Lineage (NCBI taxonomy): Eukaryota > Metazoa > Arthropoda > Insecta > Zygentoma > Lepismatidae > Thermobia > Thermobia domestica. Next base: position 91,274,126 of record NC_137470.1, read on the forward strand.
AAAGATGTGTACTTCTAATGATAAAGAGTTCATCTTCGCAAGCTATTATCCAATAAATATATTTCAAACAAAACATTTGATGATTGGTATCAGTGCTAGAACATTTGAACCAGTAATTCGATTGGGCAAAGCAGAACAATTTGGTGTACAACTGACCTGTGAAGAATGGCAAATATTATGTTCACGAATCGACCAAATGAACGATTATTTTCATGATGAGCTAAATGTAACCATAGTCAAATCATTAGGCTCAAATCATGAAGTGGTGCTGCGTACAGTCCTCGAAGAGAAGATGGTGCTGTTACGTAAAAAGAGTACATTCCATGTCCCTCGCAACATGGTGTATCTAACACAAACGGAATGGAACAAATTCATCAGCGTATTTCAGTGTGTTAAACATGCAGTGGGAGTGTGCAACAAAACAAGAATATTCCTGAAAAAGTACTATTTTGAAAAATGTGTTATGCATATTGTACAACATGTATCTAGATATTGTGATGGTTGTCAACATCGTTCGTGGGTGCATAACTGTATTGATAAACAGTTTATTTGTGATCAAATGGACATTGAGTTTCCACCAATTGATATCGCAATAGACCTTAAAAGACTTCAATTGGAATTAAAATTATACGCTAAAGACAAACTAGTGCTAGAAGTTCAAAATACATTGTATCGACAATATCCAGAACCACTATCTGGTATGGACGTATGTGAAGTGTAATAAAATGATCCATTTCAATGAATTGTGTTTTTTTCATTTCAAGTACAACCCCATATTCTGATGTGTACTATTGCACCACAATGTTGCCAGAGGTTTTAGTTCTAAACAGTTCCGGTTCTTTACTAATGAGTGGACAAACTTTTAAAAATGTCAAACAAAAATTTCAAACAAAATTTTTGAAACGAAAAAATTTGGAAACGAAAAATTCAAACAAAATTTTAAAACGAAAAAAATTTTCAAACAAAATTTTGAAACAAAAATTTCAAACAAAAATTTTTCAAACAAAAATTTCGAAACAAAAATTTTTAAACTAAAAATATCAAACGAAAAAATGTCAAACCAAAAGTTTCAAACTTTTTAAATGTTAAAACAAAACTGAATGCAGCAAAGATTTGAAACTCATCAACCAATCAGATTGCACGAAAGATAGTGATCAGCCAATCAGATTGCACGAAAGATAGTGATCAACCAATCAAATTACATCAACAATAACTTTGCCAGTGTTGTAGTATGTATTCCCTTAAGACTATGAGTCATAAGATTCAATAAGGTTAGCTATGTATCCCTGTACACTACCTCATCAAGGTCAATCACGTGGTACATCGTATTGCTTACGTTTATATTTGGCTGTAATAATCAATACCAATGACGCATTCTCAAATTATCCTACAAAGTTTAAATGTACCAATGTCCTGGACTCCTAATCCCATCATAGGTCAATAACTGATCACGTGATCATAATGATTTACCCAATGAATGAGATACTATCCAATTTTAAGAACAATTACCAATTACTGATATGACAATAAGAAATGTACCCCTCCCAAAATTTAAGATTGGTACACAAATACACCTGTGTCTTATGAAAAAGTAATAAATCCTGTAGTTATTCAATAATAAAGCCGGTCAATAACCTTTAAATTTTGAATATTTGGCCATAAGAGGAACACCAACATCTACAATGGGTCCTAGAAAACGTTTACCAAATTATGTTATTTTATAATTCCCAAATTTAAAAGAGAACAAAAACATATAAAGGTAATAAATCATATAACGTGCTAAATACTTATCAAAGGGTCAATAACCTCCGAAATTTGATTTTTGGTAGTTCTTTACCCATGAAAGGGAACGATGTGGACCATCCAAATTTATAGTGGTACATATTGAAGACCTGTACGAAGATACCAAATGCTTATATTAAACAATTTCTAAAACTGAGTGGATGAGTCAAGATACCCCTCCCAAATTTTTAAAGGGTGCATCAATGTACTCATGTCTTATGATAGGGAATGAACCTACAGGGTGGCGCGTATTGTATCTACCAGTTGCAGTTGGCAACCCTGATCAAATGCGCGTACGAATGCTGCGCATGCTTACGGCACTGAATAGCAGGGCCTCTGGCAATTAGTTTACCATGGAGCGGTGGTCTGTGCAGACGCGAATTGCGGCGGTGGAAGCCTTTATCCGAACCGGTTCTGTCAGTGAGGCTCAGCGGGCACTGCGACGAAACAGTGATGATCGCCATGTTGCTATACCCGAGAGACACAGTATTCTGAGATGGGTGAGACAGTGGCGGGCCACAGGTAGTGTTGTGAACCGGAAATCACCAGGTCGTGGACGAAGTGTTCGAACAAATGTAAACTTGGAACGAGTGCGCGTAGCGATGGAACGCAGTCCCAAACGTTCAGCACGGCGACATGCACGAACATTACATTTGACACGACGTTCATTGGGTCGTTTGCTGGGTGATTTGAAGTTCCATCCGTATAAACTGCAGGTGGTACAAGAGTTGAGAGCCATTGATAAGGAAAACAGACTCAATAACTGCCAGAACATTCTTGAGTTGATTAACCGAGATCCACTGTTCCTCCAACAACTTTTGATGTCCGATGAAGCAATCTTCCACCTGACTGGGTATGTTAATAAGCAAAACTTCCGGTATTGGTCTCAGGAGAATCCTCGTTCATTACATGAAAAGCCTCAAGGTAGCCCAAAAGTTGTGGTATGGTGTGCAGTTGGAATGTGTGGCATTATTGGTCCCTATTTTTTTGAGGATGACGCCGGACATGCAACAACTGTAAATTCCGACCGCTACTGCCATATGTTACAGACGTTTCTCATTCCGGAATTGCAGGAAAGGGGTGTGATCAATAACGTTTATTTCCAGCAAGACGGTGCTACGGCACACACGGCACGCCAAAGTATGTCTATACTCAGAGAAACATTTCCAAACCGCGTGATATCCCGATTTGGCGATGTCTCATGGCCATCCCGTTCCCCAGATTTAACAGCTCCTGATTACTTCCTCTGGGGATATGTTAAGGAAAGGGTCTTTGCCAATCGCGTGAAGACAATTGACGAACTGAAGACTGCCATTCGTCATGTGATAAGTTCCATTCCACAGTATACGTTAATGCGTGTGATGAATGCCTTCCCACGTCGCCTGCAGCAGTGCATCCAGGAAAAAGGCGGACATTTACAGGACGTTATTTTTAAAGTTTAGTGAGCTCCTTCGACAAGTGTTGTACAGTGTACAAATTGCCAGTCCATATACTTATATTCCATAACAGTTTGCATTAAAACTTGCATAACACACCTTTGTATTTTCATTTGAAGTTGGTAGATACAATACGCGCCACCCTGTATATACATGACCATATGACCATATACGGTAATAAGACCGCATCAAACGGGATAAATTGGGCCAAAAACCAAACACGTGATACAACATATTGCTTATGTTTATATTTTGGCATTCTTTTTTACTCATGAAAGGGAACAAGGTGGACCACCCAAATTTATCATGATACATATTGAGGTCATGTACTATGATAGCGAATGCTTAAATTGAAAAAATTCCAAAATTTAAGGGATTGGCTATGGTACCCCTCCCGGGGTGCATCAATGTACCTATGTCTTATGATAGAAAATGGACCCCTATACATGACCATATAATCATATTAGGTAATAGGACCTCATCCAAGTGAATAAATTAGGTGAAAAACGAAACACGTGGTTGTACTAAAATTTGGCAATTTCGTACCCATGAAAGGGAACGAGATGGACCACCCAAATTTATAGTGGTACATATTGAAGACCTGTACGAAGATACCAAATGCTTATATTAAACAATTTCTAAAACTGAGTGGATGAGTCAAGATACCCCTCCCAAATTTTTAAAGGGTGCAGCAATGTACTCATGTCTTATGATAGGGAATGAACCTATATACATAACGATATGACCGTATACGGTAATAAGACCGCATCAAACGGGATAAATTGGGCCAAAAACCAAACACGTGATACAACATATTGCTTATGTTTATATTTTGGCATTTTTTTTTACTCATGAAAGGGAACAAGGTGGACCACCCAAATTTATCATGATACATGTTAGGGTCCTGTACTATGATAGCACATATAAAATGAGCAATTTCTAAAATTTAAGGGATTGGCTATGGTACCCCTCCCGGGGTGCATCAATGTACCTATGTCTTATGATAGAAAATGGACCCCTATACATGACCATATAAGGTAATAGGACCTCATCCAAGTGAATAAATTAGGTGAAAAACGAAACACGTGGTACAACGTATTGCTTACGTTTATATTTTGGCAATTTCGTACCCATGAAAGGGAACGAGATGGACCACCCAAATTTATTATAATACATGTTAGGGTCTTATACTATTATACCAAATGTTTAAATTGGGCAATTTCCAAAATAAAGAGGTGGGCCAAGGTACCCCTCCCAAATTTTTAAAGGGTGCATCAATATACCCATGTCTTATAATAGGGAATGGACCAATATACATAACCATATAATCATATAAGGTAATAGGACCTCATCCAAGGGGATAAATTGAGCCAAAACAAACACGTGGTTGTACTATATTTTGGCAATTTTGTACCCCTAAAAGGGAACGAGGTGGACCACCCAAATTTATCATAATACATGTTAGGGTCCAGTACTATAATACCAAATATATAAAATGAGCAATTTCTAAAATTTAAGGGGTGGGCCAAGGTACCCCTCACAAATTTTTAAAGGAGTGCACAAATGTACCTATGTCTTATAATAGGGAATAGACCTCTATACATAACCATATAACCATATAAGGTAATAGGACCTCATCCAAGGGGATAACTTAGGTCAAAACCAAACACGTGGTACAACGTATTGCGTACGTTTATATTTTGGCAATTTTGTACCCCTAAAAGGGAACGAGGTGGACCACCCAAATTTATCATAATACATGTTAGGGTCCAGTACTATAATACCACATATATAAAATGAGCAATTTCTAAAATTTAAGGGGTGGGCCAAAGTACCCCTCCCAAATTTTTAAAGGAGTGCACAAATGTACCTATGTCTTATGATAGGGAATAGACCCCTATACATAACCATATAAGGTAATAGAACCTCATCCAAGAGGATAAATTGGGCCAAAAGAACAAACACGTGGTACAACGTATTGCTTACGTTTATATTTTGGCAATTTTGTACCCCTTAAAGGGAACGAGGTGGACCACCCAAATTTATTATAATACATGTTAGGGTCCAATACTATAATACCAAATACATAAAATGAGCAATTTCCAAAATTTAAGGGGTGGGCCAAAGTACCCCTCCCAAATTTTTAAAGGAGTGCACAAATATACCCATATCTTATGAAAGGTAATGGACCCCTATACATGACCATATAACTATATAGGATAATAACACCTCATCAAAGGGGATAAAATCGACCAAAAACCAAACACGTGGTTGTACTAAAATTTGGCAATTTTGTACCCCTAGAATGGAACGAGGTGGACCACCCAAATTTATCATAAAATCATATTAGGGTCCTGTACTATAATACCCAATGTTTAAATTGGTCAATTTCCAAAATTTAAGGGGTGGGCCAAGGTACCCCTCCCAAATTTTTCAAGGGGTGCATTAATATACCCATGTCTTATGAAAGGGAATGGACCCCTGTATACGCCCATATAACCATATAGGGTAATAACACCTCATCAAAGGGGATAAATTAGGTCAAAAACCCCCGAAATTTGACTTTTTGGCAATTTTTTACCCATGAAAGGGAACGACATAGACACCCAATACTGATAGAGGTACATACTATGGTCCTAGGCTACCATACCAAATTTTTAGATTTGGCAATTTCCAAAATTTAAGGGGGGTGGTCCTATGTGCCCCTGTCAAAATTTAGAGGGGGTGGTCCTATGTACCCCTAGGTCATTGACCCCAGCCAGGGACCATGGGTCCTGAGGCAGGGACCCAGGGGCCAAAAAGTGTCCTAAAGTCAGGCCCATACTACTTGCATGCACTTTGGTGGAAATATTAAATTTTATATTTTATAATAAATACTGTGCAAATACTGTGCAAATACTATTACAGGAACAAGTTTGGAACGAAACGATAATGTTCCTGTAATGATATTTCCACCAAATTGCATGCCGTAGTTAATTTATTCATTGATCTGCAGACAATTTAGTGCCCATTAATAAATTAAATAACATACAAGGGAGTAAAATTACAGAAATGATATCGTATTATACAGTAATTTCGCCGTGCAAGTTCAATAGTATAATAATAATAATAATAATAATAATAATAATAATAATAATAATAATAATAATAATAATAATTGCATTAAAAGTTTTAAACTTGCTCTAAAATTTGGCAAAACTTACTTAAAAGTAGAGATTTCGGGGAAACGGTTCCGTACCTTCAAGACACACCTCTGCAACTACCAACATTTTAAACTAGAGCCTTCCATGGAAGTTTCATTTAGAAAGTATTCTACTGTATGTTTTAAGGAAAATAACTGTAATAAATATAACTGAATATCACGCAACAGTAAGGCATATAATAAACTAATTTTTAGGATATGCAGAGGTAAATATAAAAGCTTTGCTACAAAAATACCTACACAGAGCATAATTCAATGAGCTCTGAAATACAATGTAACGAAATAGCCAACGAGATTCAGTCTACAGAGCAATTGTTACTTAAAGAATGGACATACACTATTTCGAGAATCGAGACAAGACGGGAAATGTTTACGATACTTTTCGTCTCGTCTCAATTTTCATCTCCAAAGTGAGACGACAATTTTGAGTTAGCCTTGTCCCGTCTCGAATGTAAAATGTTAATTCTCATGTTATTTTACTTGTTTTAGAAACGAGATAAGAAATTCTTCTTCTCGTGAGCAACATTAAACCAAACCGAAATATTCTTAACAAATGTCACGTTTCTGCTTGTAATGGTATGACCTGAGCGATAATTAGCTCCTAGCTTTTAATCTTCTACGAGATAATAATAATTATTATTATTCCTGAAGATTTGATAGATCAAGTATTGAAACATCCGAGTATTCAAATATCTGAATATAATAAAACGTATGTCATCGCCGATCAATCGCCATTAAAAATCCTTTAAAAAAATGCAACGTGCATTCGCACAAGCACCTTGACCACTGAACCGCGATCGCTACGCGGTAAACGATTCGTCTTTAGTCTGGTTACGTAAGGTTTCTTTGTCTCCGCTTGCAAACTTGTATGTTATATTTCTTCGATTCAAAATGTCTTTCGTATTTCTTTTATGATGTCGGCAAAGTTTACATTAATAACTTGAGTTGTTCTTAAACCGTTAGTTCACATGTTTGTTTTTTCTCCACACGAAACTACAAATATGACAGATTGAATTCTCATACTCTCCATTTCTTTCAAAGCAGTCGCCATTACCTGGTCAAAGACTTATTTCCGCCACGATTCATATTAACCAAAATAAATTTATTTCTTGGAAGCGGAACTTTCACTTTCCGTATTTCGGAAAATTATGGAATTCAGTTAAACTCCGGAATTCAGAAGAATTGCGGTACTCGGGAAGAATCCGGAATTTAGAAAATTCCGGAATTGAGAAATACTCCGGATTTCGAAAAAAATTTCTTAACGAAATCAGAAATTCTTAATTCCGAATTTTTTTGAATTCCGGAATTGCTCCAAAATCGGAATTTTCCGAATTCCGGAATTTGTCCAGTTTTACTTTCGGGAGTCCAGAAAGTAATAATTCCGGAATTGGGTATCCCTAGTTTATACACAACCTCTCAGAACACTAAGCTAGCAGCTGTCTACAAACAAACAAGTAATGCAAAGCATTTTGTATCCTGCAATACGTCATGTATTAAAATCCGACAGCAATTTCAGTATCTAACCAGAAATTGCATGTATCTAGCTACTGGAAGTTGATGTATGAAGAATTGTATTGTGTCTTATCTTTTTGTGTCTTATACAACCCTACAAACCACTGAATATCTAAACGGATTTCGTTAAATCCAAGTTGTAGTACTCACAGTTACATCCATTTGTGTCTATATGATCGTGTTACTAAAGCTTAATATATGATAGCGTTAGTAAGTCTTTTTCTGCTCTCTCGTAAAGTTGTGATACGATCTACTACAGGATAAAGAATCAATTATCAATTTAACCAAGTTGTACTACTACTGCTTCCGCCTGTGTCAACTCTGGTCGATCTCGTTGACGCGACATTTTTGCTTTTTTATACCCTTTTCTTCGTTTACTGAACTAAACAGTAACTGTTCTGAAATAAACTACTGCGCATGCCTCGTAGATAAATATTTCTGATGCCAATAGTTTCCGTTTTGTCCAAGGCATGTTCTTTTTCTTATTCCCAGCATGACCCTTTCATTATTAAAGAATCTCGCGGTGAGCTTCGACTGAGTGTACTTCTGTGCTAGGTCTACAGCCGATTTTGAGTGCTCTTTAGTTTCGTTGTTCTCGCATTATAGTGTATTTGACTTGTGTTCTCTTCCTTTTATTTACTACGTGTGTGGTGCATTAGTGCAAGTTTTTTTTTTATTTTTTTCACTTTCGTCGCTGCCAAATATGGCAGCCTCCTCTGACGGACATGTGCTCCAATCAACTAAGATGGATACTTCATCATCTACTAATTCTACTTCTCATGTAACAACTGTGCCCTATGCACACACTACCAACAACAGTTATAAAAATCACCATCTAGGACCTTATGTCGTCCACGTGTCCTCCACGTCTGCCTTGGGCAAACAACATCCTATGAAGTTAGGTCGACTCTTATATAATAACAATCTTACAGATGTCACAGATATTCGCACTCTTGGCTCCCATGGTTTAAAGGTCTTTTTTCGAACTGGCAAAGCAGCCAACGATTTCCTACAACATCCTTTATTAGCGGCACATAATTGGCGTGCTTATATTCCGAATTACGCCGTTTCATGTCAGGGTATCTTACGAGGAGTCGATCCGTCCTTAACGGACGATGAACTCATCACTGCGTTACGCAGTAGCGCTCCAATCTTACATGTTCGCCGTATGTTTCGTAAACGTTCTTCGTCTGATGTTTCTACAGTTCCCCCTACCTCTGACTCTTCTTTACCTCCAACCTCCGATTCTCCACCTTCTGTTACGGATTCTTCCATCCCCACCGGCACAATCGTAGTCACTTTTGATGCCAACACTCTCCCCTCCCATTGCAACCTTTTCTATTTTCACCTTCCCGTCGAAACATATATTCCGAGACTCAAGCAATGTACTAACTGCCTTTTTTACGGCCATTTTAAGCAGGCCTGTCGTGGTAAACAATCTTGTGTTAGGTGTGGCCTACCCGGCCACCCCTCTTCCTCCTGCTCTGCACCTCCCAAATGTAAGCACTGTGCTGGTGACCACGTGGCTACCTTCCCTCAGTGTCCTGAACGCCTTATACAAATTCAAATTAATACTCTGATGGCTACAGAACATCTATCCTATACCGATGCCAAACGACGCTATTTAACCACGACCCCTGCACAGCGCTCCTTACAGGGAGATCCACTTCCCCATTCTACTTCGTCCTCCCTTGCCAATTCTAGCTTTACTCCGTCCTCTATCCCTACCTCCGCTTCCTTTTCATATTCAGCTGTTACTTCTCGGCCTTCCACTTCTCATTCTCCTTCTTCTCCTTCCGGTGTTGAAAAAAGCGCTCTCTCAGTCCTCACTCTTCGCCTTCTTTCTCTGCCCGTCCCCCACCTCTTCCAACTGACCGATCCCCTTTAGCATTTTCTCCCCTTCCCAGCACTGTCACAGCTTTTCAGAAACCGTCAAATGCGGCAGATCCTATACCTTCATTTTCCTCCGCTGTTTCGTCCATCCTTTCTATTTTAGAAAAATCGCAACATAAATTTTCTCCTCCCGACTATAAATCTTGCATCACCATACTCAAGCTATTACAATCACATTCACTATAAAATCATCTGGTTCCTGCTTTTCTACTCTCTTACAATGGAACATGAGGAGTTCTCGCAGTAAAATGTATGCCTTACATCACCTCATATCTCTATTTCATCCGTCTTTTCTCTTACTCCAAGAAACCTGGCTTACAGATTCCTACCGTTTTAACACCCCTTCCTACCATTGGCTTCATGATGTTCGCCCAGACGGTCGAGGGGGACTCTCTCTCGACATTCATCATTCTTTACCTTACGTACTACACCCTCCTCCCATCCAATACCCAGAAGTTCAATGTCAAATGGTCACCGTTCACTCTCTCACCCTGGTTAACCTCTACATTCCTCCTCACGTTCACCTTCCTGATCATCTCTGGCTCTATCTTTTTAATTTCCTTACCCCTCCCTGGATTGTGGGTGGCGACGTAAATTGTAATCACCCGTTCTGGGGGGCTCCTTTTTCCAACCCCGCTGGCTCTGCCCTGTATCGTCTACTTCCCACCTTACCCTGTACTCTTCTGAATACTGGTACTCCTACGCGTCTTCCCCGTCCCCGTGAACTTCCTACCGCACCTGATCTCACCTTTTGTTCTCCAGCTTACTCTAGCCACCTTACATGGACTGTTACTTCCGATCCCTATGGCAGTGATCACTTTCCCATCATTTTACATAACTCTACTTCTCCTTCCTTTTCATCCTCCTCCTCTATAGGTCGTCCATATTCTACTAACCTCGATTGGTCCCTTTATTCTTCCTGCTTTGCCCATTTCTCTCCCCCTCCCTCGTCTAGTGACCCTCTCCATCTTCACACTGCTTTTTGTTCTCGCCTTTCTCAAGCAGTATCACACTCCCACCCTGATCCGTCTCCCTCCATTCGTTCCTCTAATGTCCATTCGCCTTATCCTAAATGGTGGACTAGGGAATGTCAACAATGGATTTTCCGACGGCGTCAAGCCCTTAAAACATACCTCGCCACTCGTTCCTATTCCAATTTCCTGGTATATCAACAAACCCAAGCCACTACGACCCGTATTCTTCAACAAACCCGTCGTAATGCCTGGCGCCAATTTTGTTCCAACCTCCGTTATGGTTCCTCTTTATCCTCCATTTGGAAATTTTACCGCTCCCTTCGTAACAAGACATGTCGTCCTCCCTCTGGTGAATCTATTTCCTCTCCCTGGCTTCATCAATTCCATTCCCAGTTAGCACCATCCACATGTCTCTTCCCTCCTCTCTGGCTTTCACCTCTATATTCTCCAGAACCATCAACCCCTATCCATCTTCCTTTCACTATGTCTGAACTTTCTCTCATCTTATCCCGCCTACCCAACTCCTCATCTGGCAAAGACAGTATACATTACCGCCACCTACAACATCTTCCTCCACTGTACCAGAACTTCCTACTCACCTTATATAATACTGTATGGTTTTCTGAAAGAATTCCCCCTCAGTGGAAAGATTATGTCATTATCCCCATCCTCAAACCCACAAAACAACCAGGTATCGCTGAACATTATCGTCCTATTGCCCTCTCCTCATGTCTTTTAAAGGTCTTCGAACATCTCCTGAAACAACGCCTCCAATGGTTCTGTGAACACCACCTTTTATTTTACTAACAACAATACGGTTGTCGACTAGGTTCCAGTGTTTCTGACTGTCTGTCTGTTCTTATCTCTGATATTTGGCTTGCTTTTTCCCGTACCCAGTTTGTTTTTGCCGTATTTATTGATCTTTCTCAGGCTTATGACTCTGTTCCCCTTTATGATCTCATAGATATACTTTGGCAACAAGGCATCCCTTCGAAATATCTCCGCATCATTTACAACCTTCTGGTCCAACGTATTTTGTATCTTCGCCTCGGTTCCCAACTCTCTGAAGGTCGCACCACTTCTCAAGGTGTTCCTCAAGGTTCTGTATTATCTCCTCTTTTGTTCAATCTCTTTCTGGCCCCGATTCTTCGCCAAACCAGTAACACTGTCCGGGTTCTTTCCTATTGTGATGATTTAGCCTTCTATATTACTTCTCCCTCCCCACAACTAGCTATACCTCAACTCATTTCAGCTCTCACCACTTTCTCCACCTGGTGTTCTACACATGGCTTACGAATAAACTGGAACAAAACTTCCTTTCTAGTCTTTACTCGCAAACGCTCTCCCGCCCTACCCTCCCTTACTTTCACCGGTATCACTCTTCCTCGCCGTCCTTCAGTTAAATACCTTGGAATCGTTTTAGACTCTTCTTTACGTTGGACCCCCCATTATCATCTTCTACATCAAAAAACATCATCCTTCTTACGTTTAATTCGTTCTATTTCTACTTCTACTTGGTCTACAGATTTTCGTGTTCTTCTCCTGTTATATAAACAGGTTTACTTACCTATTTTAACGTATGGTGGTTTCTTTCTATCTCCATCTCCTTCTCGAGTCTTTCAAAAATTCCAATCCCTTCAATATACTACTCTCTGCCGTACTCTTAGTCTCCCTACCACCACTGCTGCCACTGCGCTTTATTCTGAGACCCGAGTTCCACCTTTAGCAATTCACTTGAAACACCTCTCCGACAAATTCTGTCTTCAACGTTTCCAATTTACACGATCCTCTCTCCTCCCTAAACTCACTCTGCTTCGACACCTTCATACAGGCCGCAAACGTTCTCCATATCTCGCATCTCTCCCTTTCATATACTCCAGTTATCTAGATCTTGCACCACATCTATTACACATCCAGCGCATGTATACTCTCCCTTGCTACTTGCATGACTATCCAGTTCTTTCCCAATCCTTTTCTACAATTTTTCCCCAATACCCTTCTACCCAACTTTTCCCTCCCGAAACTTACCAACATTGCTTTTCCTCATCCATTCCTCCTCTCCCTCAGGACACTGTTCATTTGTACTGCGATGGTTCTGGCCAGGGCGTGCATTTGGGATCAGCCTTCTACGATTCCTCTCTTCAACAATGTTTCAGCTTTCAACTGCCCCATTATGTCTCTACCTTTCTCACTGAAGCTTATGCCTTGTTTGCGACTCTTCTTCATTCACTTCAGCATCAGTATACATCTATCTGTATCGCCACTGATTCTAAATCTCTCCTCCAATCCTTACAATCTTCCCCTTGGACTTCAAAATCCTCCTGGATTCTTTATGAAATCCGTTTTCCTGTATACCGCCGGACTTCCCTCAACTATACTACTTGCTTAATTTGGTCCAAAGGCCATGTCAACATCCTCGGGAATTCTCTTGCCGATGCCGCAGCCCGTTTCGGAGCCCTGCATGGCACTCCCATAGATCTTTCAGTCTCGCCTATTGACCTTTTTCCACGACTTATTACACTTCATTATCAACGCTGGACTGCTTATAATGCCTCCTGTACAAAGGCACGTTGGTACTGGCACCATCCTTGCTCTCTCCGCTCTCCATCTTGGTTTATTCAACATCCTTTCTCTCCCTCCTACCTCCATTTTCTGCTCCGTAACAGACTTCACATTCTGTATACTCCCCAACGCTTATATCTTCTCCGAAAACGTACCACTCCACTTTGTAATTGTGGTCTCGACACTGGCTCTATCGATCATCTCATTTTCTCTTGCCCTCTCTATCAACAATATCGCACGCCATTTCTCTCTATTCTTCATAAATTTCACGGTTCTGGCCCTTTTAATGTAGATTCGTTCATTTTCACCTTATCCTCTCCTGTTCTTACTGCTTATTATCTTTATTTACAAAGAACTAAGTTATTCAGCATCTTATAAACATCTCTAAAAATTCATCCGACTTCCTCATCTTTTTCTTTTCATCAAACCGAATATAATTGCCGGGAGAGCGATCTTCGCTAAGGCAAGTAACAACCGCAGAAGAAGAAGAAGACCCTTTCATTACATTATATGAAGAGCATGTAGGTCTAAATACCTCATGTATTACATAGAATGTAGGTTTAACTCTTCCAGCAAAGAAGAAACATGTGATCATAGTATACAACCCACAGAAATGATAGCTGGTAATACAGTGGTCGTAATCCCTAACGACACAGGGAGTGAGCGGTGTCCTCCCCGCTGGTCTAGTGGCTAACACGTGCGTCTTTGGTGTATGGTGTCCCGGGTTCGATTCCCGGCGGGAGAGCATTTATGATTTTTAACTGTCCTCGATGTTTCTGTGTTCGTGTCTCTGTCGTTACAAGTTATTAGAAAAAGCAAATTAAACGAGTGAAGCAAGTAAAATTAGCAATAAGTAAGTTACTGAAACAAGTTCGGTCAGTCAGTGAAGAAAAACTGGACAAAACACTGGCTTTTCGCGCCGTCCATGCGAGTTCGAATCTATCTCGGCTTGTTTTTTTTATCCATTTGAGAGAAAGTATTATTTCTTTTCCTACAGGTAGTCACTCTTTTCGTATTTTTCGCCGTCCTTCACAGTTAAAGTAACTGGTTATTCTTATTCTTTCTACGAATGATGGATCTTCTCTTTGGTTTCATGTCAAACATGCACACGTAATGAAAAGACGCTGTTGATAATGATAATAATAATAATAATATGAAATATTACTAGCTAACTTGTGTGTGTATTTCGACAATATAATTTTATATTATTATGTGGAAATAAGTAAGGCTGTCTGGCGCCCCCCCTAATTTTTTCGATGCGCCTTATGGGTCCACAGTGTCCAACGTTGGTCCCATCCCAATATCACCTCCTGTTCTCTCGATATAAGTTATCGACATTTTGCCTAAAGAGGGCTCGGCCGTGGCCCCATGACTCCCCATGACAATGACTCTTCGTTCCTTTTGCATTGAAATCGCTTATTTTTCTGAGTACTATGAGTGCATAGTGTCCAACGTTGCTCCCATCACTCTACAATTTCCCGTTCTCTCGATATAAATTGCTAATATTTTGTTTGTAAGGGAGATAATGGCGTTACAATCATTACGTTTGAAGAAGATATTGCCTTGCCACAAAAAATACCTATTATTATTATTATTATTATTATTATTATTATTATTATTATTATTATTATTATTATTATTATTATTATTATTGTTTTACTTATCACTAGTGTTGCCTACCTTTATATGCAATGCAATGTGTTACTAAAAAGCAAATCAAATAACACTTCTCGCCATACATGCTCCCGAACTCGAAATATATGATTTACAGTTCTCTGTGTTAGGGGAAAGCACATTTATTATATTATTGTTTCAAATAACACGTTTCACAAGTTACTTCACTTTCAATGTGTAATTTCATATCATCACTAATAATCATCTTGTTCCGATAGGAAAATAACCCCCCCCTCATGCAAAAAAAAAAAATCCTGACCGTAGCGAAAGGATGTGAACCTTCTTTAGGCGATTAATCGGGTCGAATATTTCAAGAAAAGAGGATAAGTCCCTGCACACAAATATTTCAGTAAAAGTGGAAAAGTTATTCAAACTTCCTGAATACCTATTTATGGTCGAAATTTGGTTCCCTTGGAACTTTTTAAGAGTTTGAAGGGCCGCCATTTTGAACATTTTCATCTGATTATTCTGGTTAACGAACTCATCAAGATTTCAACAATTAATGTTTGTGCCAAGTTTCGTCCGCTGAAAATTAGGGTGGTTATGGCATTCACAAATAGCGTTATATATATACAGATAGATAGATAAATAGACACACAGAGGGAGAGAGAAAAAGTGTTTTGCTCCCTTCTCGCACCTGTGGTGCGTCAGAGCTAAACCGGGACTCTTTGCAAAACGTATTGACCAGCCTTATCTGAACACAAGCCTCTTACTTGCTAACGTAGAAACTTGGTCAGGTGGTGTAAGGCATGTAGAAATTGTATTTTTAATAACCATGAGTATGAATTCGATTCCCTCCACTTCCATGTTTTTCTTTTTAATTTTTCCAGCTACGTCGGAACGTTCTATTTTTATTCTTCACTAATTGCAAATGGCTTTTACATACAAAATAAGAGTAATTTTGGTGGCATTTGTTCGGATATTCTTCTCTTTCGAAATGAAGAAAAGAATTAAAGCAATATGCAAAGACAAGAAGTATTATCAGTACTAAACATTACCAATAATAATTGCTACGAAAGACTAAATACGACCTCTTTTACCATCTCTCATGAGCTGTATGTATTATTAACAAAAATTTTTAAAAAAGTCCTTGCTGAGGATTCGAACTGACGTCCTTCGCATTTGTAAGCCAGCATCTTAACCACTACACCAAGATCATGGCGAAGTGAAAGTTTAGTTGTCGGCGTATTTGTTGTATTTGTGTTTTATATTCCCACTTCGACAATTTTTAGTCTTTTTTATCCGTTTAAGAGCTGTTTCTGGCTTTCTCTTTCGGTGTCGTCCTTTATTTACACTATGCACTATTCGTATTCACAGCTTGTGTCCCTCTGCAATGTCTTATTCAGATTAGAATTTTCTTTTTGCCCCTCAGTAAACATTTGATTGATTTAATTCTCATACTCTCCACGGATGGAGCGCAGGAATGCCAGACTCGAAAAATAGGTGTACATTTACTTTCCTGACAGATAATACCTAGGGAACGTGCCTAATATGTTCTAAGTATGTTCCCCATGCCGTAAGCGTCAATGAACCACAAAATTACTCCCCCAAAATATGGTAAATCATCTATATGCGTAATGTGTTTACATTAAGGTGAGTCTAAAAAACACTTTAAACAAGTCAAAAAATGTACCCCAGGGTGGGCGCAAACCACAAACCTTTGGATTACTAGCCGCGTGCTCTTCCGACTTGACCACGGAGCCGATGAAGGGAATGTCGCTTGTAAAGGGATAAATTGTTGAGGTCTCTTGAATTTGGCTAATCAGAGTGCTCCTTTAACCGCGTATATTCGACGATAACCATTTGAGATCGGATAAAATCAGCTCGCCATGTAATTTTATAACAAAATAGTATATTTACTTTATTTCATGGTTCTTCCATATTCACTTTTAAATTATCGGCCACAGTTGCTATCTAATAAAGTTGATACATTTGTTGCTTCTAGTACACAATCGCTTAGAAAAAGAAACAACAAATGCATCAACTGTGGGAGATGAATTTAGAACACCTAAATGGCGCATGCCTAGTACATCTTGTGCTGTTAGGATATCAGAAACAGTATGTACGTAAAGAACATACATAGAACATAACAGATATATGTCCCAAGTGACGACATAAAAAACAAATTACTTTTAGACTGCGAATCTGAGCCAGGTATATAAATGCTATATTTGTGGTACATAGTTGCAAATATCAATTAGGTGTAACAAGTACCTAAAACTGTAGGTAGCTGAAGTACATACTTAGCACATGAATATCATATGTACCAAGTGTCGGGTACCGGTACCTAAAAAGTAGCTGGGACACCTAAATGGCATTTGCCTATCACATCCTGAGCTGTTAGGGTCCTTATTCCTCTATATCTCCGGAACGGTTGAGATCGAGTTTTTTTCCTGTAATGTGTCTAATCAGTGATGTAATGCTAATAATTTAGGTGGGTATACGCTCCATCCTTTGTTACATACACACACACAAATATATATATATATATATATATATATATATATATATATATATATATATATATATATATATATATATATATATATATATATATACAGAGAGAGAGAGAGAGTGTGTGTTTCATATTACCTATTACAGCGCGTGGGGATTGAAATTAGACACATAAACAAGCACCAAAAAAGTTTATTACACCGAAGTCGAAAGCGGCGCCCTTTTTGAGTTATTGAACTTTGAACTTTGAGCATTAATAGCTTAAAGACTAATAGTGTTAGAAGAAGCTGTAGTATGGTGAATTTCAGGGGAAGCCATACTTGTATTTTACAAAAATGGCAAATTCGAGATATTCGGGAAATTACGCAAGACTTAATTAAACCTTTCTCCATTTAATCCACAATTATCTATGAAACTTTGACTTCGTTTGTGAAATTCTGTGTCTATTTCCTCGATACTCTTGAACTTGGTATTTCCTGAGAACACAGGTGTGGTTCCTTCTGAAATTCACCACAAAGCTTCCTCTAGTACTTATTAGTCTTTGCGCTATTAGGGTTCGAACAAGCAGGATATGTATATGAAGTAACAAAAATAAAACAAAATTGTCACTGTCATCCATGGAGGGAATTGCATCAGTAGAATCTGAAGAATCACTTGTAGCCTGGTTGACTTTGATCTTCAAGGAATGCATTTGGTTTCACATACCACTGCATGTAAGACGAGGTTCGACTTGATTACTTTCATCCAGAAGACTATTTCGACCCATTTCCGTGTTTTTTTTTTAAATCTGCTTTTTATAGGGTGAAGCTGTCAGCTTGGCAGCTCTTCCCGCAGGTCGTCCTCGTTTGCAACTTCCAGGTTTGGAGATGGGTGGAGGAGGGGAAATTTACTCAGGTGTGACAGTTGTGAAAATTATCATGGTGTCACGTACCCCACCGTCTATGTTAGCTGGCAGTAAATCACTCTCATCAAAAACATGACGATTTACAGGAAAGATTCCTGTCGCCTTAAAAGCATTGACTCCAATTGCACCAGTTTAAACTTTTAAGTAGGTTTCACGAAAGGGTCTTGCAACATCATATTTTGTAACTAGTTTGCCGGTTGTTCTTGTCTATGATCTGATTGTCTCAATATAATAGGTTTTCAAAGGTGCCGTAAATGTACGATCTAACGGTTAAAATTTGAGCGTCGAATGTGGAAAAAGACACAAAAAGATAACATGGTTTTCGCGTGCGAGGTTTGTGACATCAATATTTCGACTATGGGAATAATGTGCATCCAACACTACTAAAATGGGAGATGTTTTGTTCTCTCAAGAAAAAAGCGAAATCAACTTGTAAATATCTCAGTCTCAGTCTGGACCCAGCCTGATGGATGACAAGCTGGGTGAGAACCAGGAGAGCGTCCTTCATTAAAAGATAATTAATTTTTTTCTTGCAAATATAAACATTGGAGGCACAAAACTCCCACCCGCACTCATTCACATGATGATAGTCAGAATAGATCCTCTTTCAGCACTTTAGCAGCCACTTGTCTTTTGCTTTGAACGACACAACAGAGAAAAATTTCGATTGAATAATACTAAACCCTGTTTCGTCCACATTGAACACACGATCAGGGGTTATCAAAACGTATGAAACTCATCTTGTAACAGATCAAGAAATTGAGGTACTCCTGCTTTACTGAAACTTTTTATTCCTGTGCATGATGTTCCCGTAGATTTCCTTATATGTAGCACATTTTTGTTATGTTTAAGGAAGAAATTCAACCACTTACGCCCAGCACACTTCTTCTCTTGGGAAAATGGATTGCCTAGTAAATTTGCAACTGGCAGTTGGTATGCAAGATTTTTCACATCATTTCTTATAAGTCCGAAATATTTTTACTACTACTACTACTTTCTTCTCCAGGCGTTCGAGGAAAACAGATTTCCGTCTCATTTTTAGGGCAGCCGCTGCAGAAGGTGTCATCTTTTTTAGCTGCAAGACTAAACAGGGTTGTTGTTGGAACTTTCAACATGGTCACTTCCTTTTTGTAGCCCATTCCTTTCTTTTGTTTTTCCAGTCTTTCATCTTGTATTATCTAAAATAAATAGGAAGCGAAATATTAAAGTACTAGCAACAGAATATCTCAAGAATCATCAACATTTCGTAAAGCAACATACGATTACCTCTCAAATCATGATGACCGCATTTAATATTTTCCCAATGATTTATTTGATAGATTATCGTTTTTGTTCCGTTCATACAGTCTCAAATATTTTGCAATTACATTTGCTATTAACATAAGAATTGTAAACAAATGCACTGAAACCTCTGAATAACTTACATCAATGGGTCATCAATTTTTGCCGTTACCGAGAGGTGTCGTTACAGAGGTTACAGAAATTTATTTTCTCACAACGGTAATTGTATGCAGTAATATACAGTAGATACTTTATGTATGAGCGTAAATACATAAAATTCAATATGAAAATATTCTATTTAGTACGTATTTGAATTACTGGGAGGGATGAAGGAGAAATTCATTTCTGTTAAATAATACTATTGCTGGGAGATGTGTTAATATTTTCCTACATGGGGTGGTAAAGCGGGAGGGAAAGCGTTTTTAATTTATTTCCAATTCTCAGAATCTTTCCAAAGGATGTATTAGAAACAGTGGTGTAGCCAGTAGGTTTATGTAGGAGGGGCCCGTCGTTTTTAAAGGGGGCCAGCAACAATGTACAGAACAACAAAAAATGTGTTGCAGCTAGTGTTTTTGTGGCCTGAAAACCGGAATATTTTGGTTTCTTTCCGGAAAACTAAAAACATTGTTTTTAGCTGCTTCTTCTTCTTCTTCTTCTTCTTCTTATTATTATTATTATTATTATTATTATTGTTATTATTATTATTATTATTATTATTATTATTATTATTATTATTATTATTATTATTATTTCCTTTTTCTCCATAAATTATATTCCAGGTAGTTTTATTGGGCCTTATACAGAGTCGTTTCCACGAGTAATTAGTTCCATACTAAAAAGCTGGAATAACATATGTTTCCTGCAGTAGTCAGGCCTTTAGAATGACTCTAATCAAACATCAAAACGACTATGCATAAGGTCAATTATGTTTAACCAAGAACTACTGCCCCGAAAAAAAAAACATTAAATCTTTGTGCATAACTATTTCAGTTTAAGCCCTTGTACACAAAACCTATCAATCAAGGTAGCCAAGAAAGTTCTATCGCTTTCTCACCCACCACATTCGAACATCAATAAGGTCAAGTGCCCAAATATCGTCCCCGTTATAATTTTCGTTTTTTTTTTTTTGGCAAAGTAGTTGGGAGAAAATCTGTTATTGTACCACCTATAGTTAGTATAGACATTTCTTTTAAACAAGTGCTAAACACAATGTAGAAAAACTATATTTACTTAAGTTATTAATAAAAAATTAAAGAACTGGAAAATTCTATTTTTTTTATAAAAGTGTCCAAATACCGTCCTCCTGTTTTTTATTAACATAAACAAACATAATGAGGTGAAAAACAGTGAAATAAAACAAAAAAAAAACGTTTATTTAGTTTTCTATAAGTCTTGTTTTACGAACACTTATAACGATGCTTTAGTTTAATAAGCGAACTAAGGTCTTAAAACTGTTAATATTGAAAATATTTAAAAGTGACAAAGTTCCGTTTAAAACAATATTAATTTTGCTGCCACGTTCATAATAGAGATTGAGAATCACGTTTATCCATACAAACAGATATCACAGATAAACTTTTTACGTTCTTTAGATGAAGAACACGCATCGTGACACCACACAAAACATTTAATGCACCTAATCGACTTTGTTGCCACCTTATCCTGTGAAAAGAGCTTTCCATACATTGAGCAGGCTACGTCATTGTTGCTGTCTTTCTCATCCATCAAGTCAAGTGCCATCTCAGTAGAAACACACTGCACTGCTGTAGCTTCATTATCACTTACACTTGATGAGCTTGACGGAAGTCTTCTCATCCTTTTAGCAGGGCCAATATTATTCTTTCAAGTTTTCCTTTGCTTCTCTATTTCAGATGTAGATGGTCTAGCAGCAGTTGGTGGTTGTTCCTGCGTTTCTTGGAAATTACCCTTCATGCGCAATGTAGACTGAACACTGCTTTGTTGGATTGATTCCTGTTTCTTTTTCTTCTTATCTTATTCCATGATTGTTTCTTTGTGCAGTGATCAAGTGACCAACAATGTAGTTCCAGCCCTTTTAGACATTGAGGGAATGATCACTGGGACTAACCTAATAGCTTTGGGACTGATGATTTCAGGGATATTATGAAGCATATGTTTGATCAAAAGTGAAATGTTCGAATGAAGTTCTGGCCTGCTTGCTGTTTCCTTAACAGTCATTTCTTGATGGTCTCCTACCTTCTGTTCCCATAGGAATCATAGGGTACCTTATAGCAATAATAGCAGCAATCATATCCTTTTTTTTTCACTTTTTGCGGTTTCCCATCTGAAAAATGTAAGAAGAACATATAGGTCGTAATATCGTCCCCAGGACGGTATTCGGAACCTAATAGGGGGACGGAATTTAAGCATACGTGCACTGTGAACATGGCTTCCTTTTTGCTGACAATGGCCAACACTACAGTGTATCCATGATCTGTAACTTACATATAATACTCTAATCTACGGAGAATGCTATAACTAATAGAAAACAGCATATCTTGAGAGAAGCTATCAACGTGAGAAGTTGCTATCAAGAAATGTTTTCGGATCGACTAAAATAATAAAACACTACAATTGCAGCACACTTGACGTTTTCCGCTTTTCACAACACACAACCAGGTGATGGTTTTGTGACTCATATGTTTCACTGATTACCACTTGGCAGCAGCACCTTATATCGGAGATAGAGTGGGGAACGGATTTATGCACGGGGACGGCTAATGGGCACTTGACCTTATGTCACCTAAGACGTACCTGGAAGATCAGAAATAGTCCCCATCGACATCGACAATCTTCTGTCAACGTTCTGGGAGCCCATAGATTCAATCGCGGTAGAAATTCGTGGGCCGTGAAGTGCATTTTGCACATCTATTAGGGATTTGAACTGGCGTCCTCTAAGATGATTGTCCAAGGAATGGAACAGGTTATAATCAGATTGTGCAACGTTTGGGGAGTATGGCGGATGCAATAGTGTTTCCCATCCAAGGCTAGAATGGTGTAACGGGTTATCCTAGCCACGTGTGGCTTAGCGTTGTCCTATAACAGGAGGACCCCTTTGCTATTAAGAAATGCTGGCTCCAGAGTTTTATGTTTCTCCTGAACACGGCTTAACTATTGACAGTACACAGTTGCATTGATGCTCTGACCAGCTGGTAGCAGTTCCCGATGTACGATGCCGGGAGCACTCCACCAAACACACAGGAGGTCCTTCTTCTGGTGCAGTGCTGGTTTCGGTTGTTTTGGAACCGGTTCATGGTATGCTAACCAATGATGACGGCGCCGTGGAGCTTCGTTCATTACCCACTTCTCACCACATGTCAATACCGTGTCCAGAAATGGCTCCTTCCTCAGACGAGACAACAAAGAAACACAGGTGTCAGCTCGCACTGCCTTCTGGCCCGGAGTCAATAATGTGGGACCCATCGACCCAACTTGTAGTGTTTCCCCAGTTGATGGAGGTGCTGCCGAATGGTTTCCCCACTCACACTCAATTGTAGTCCTAGTTCCTCACATGTCTGGGCACTGTTCGCCTAAATTTCTGCCTCAAGATCTTCATTTGTACACTCATGTCCAAAATGATTGTCGCATATCAATAACTGTCTTCTTGTAACAATATAATTTGATAATGATTTTGCAGTGTACTTTTAATACTTATACTATGTGTATAATCGGGAAATGTATATTTGTGGTAAATTTCATAGGAAAAGAATTATAAATACGAAAATTAGAATGAGTAAAACAAAATGTTGCTAAATGGACAAGAAAGTTTTATTTTCGTTTTATTATTCTTATTTACTGCTCTTTTGACATGTAATTTACCACATACATGTCTTTGCCGATTGTATACATACTAACATTATAAGAAATACCGGGCGAATTTGTTATCAAATTATATTCGTACAACACCATATTTATAGACATACGACAATAATTTTGGACATGAGTGTACATGTGTTCATCTTCCGGCACGTGATGCGTCTTCGAGTGTTTCGTCGCCGTTCTTAAACTTATTAAACCACCGCTGCATTGTCCGAGTAGTCACGACACTCTCACCAAAGGCCTGGTATATTTTTCGCCCCGCTGCATTGGCGTTTGGCCCCAGTTTGAACTTGTACAGCTTACACGCCGTTATGACGCTCTGTGGAGGTCCCATGTTCACTCTTCCTTACGCAAGTTCACGGTGTAACTGAACTGCCACAACCAGGTAGTATGTTGGATATACCCACATCAACAACTAACCTTCGCCTTATCTCAATTCGTATTCTACTCGCGGTGTGGAACACAGACCTCCACAAAAAGCGACAGAACATTCTTGGTTAGTTTTATACATGATTGATTTTCTTTGAAATTGCACTTAATTTCTTTAAGATTTCCTACAAAAATATTTATTTATTATTCGTGATTTAAAAAACATAATTATTTTATTAACAGCTATATCTTACTTCCTGTTTTACACCAAGTAGCATTAAAAAGAGAGAATGAAATCCAAACTGAAAAACTGAATAAGAACGTTATTTTTCACCAAATTTTCCATCTGATAAAAAATGTTTTAAAACACTACTTACAGCATACAAAAAATATAAAGTACTTACTAATTAGTTTAGTACCATTGTTTAATGGTATTATTTATAGTACCTTCTTAACAGAGGCGTAAATAGGGGTCCCGCAAGCCCTGCGTTGCGGTTGCCTCAAGTCATCAGGGGCCCCAAAATCGTGAAGTGGGACATAGAGAAGAGGCCCCACTTCACGTTCTCTGCGGTGAGGCCCCCAGCCTTTAGTTACGCCACTGCTTCTTAAAACGTTTGTCTTCAAACTGTCAAATATAAATCATAGTAAATTGTGTAAGCTGCTGTCACAAAAAATAATAACCATATTATTTTCCGATCGGTATAAGGAAGATATACTATACTATTTTTCGATCGGTATGGTAAAATAGTATTTTTCCATATTATTTTACCATAAATTATTAATTTTATGTAAATTTTAAAGCTGGTCATTTGAGGGGAGCCTGGCCCCGATGTCCCCCCGTGGCTACACCCCTGATTAGAAACCAACTAACTTACTGCGCTTTTGTTAAGCGAAAAAGGCATGCTTTTTCCTCCACAAGGCTAATAAAACTCATTAGTAAGTGTGCTCTCAGAAACCTTAGTACGGTTGCGGAAGAAACGCTCGTGTGTGTGTGTGTGTGTGTGTGTGTGTGTTTGTGTACTAGCACGGTATCTTCGTTGACGAAATGGATGAAAGGCAAGTAAGTTATTGAGAGTGCATATTTTTATTGACCCAACCCCAATCACAAAGAATATCCTCTTAGAAAAAGTGAAAAAGGAACTCCAACCCAGACTTTTTCACTATCATAAGCAAAAGGAAAATTTTGCTTTTCCGAAAAAGTAAGAGAGGAAACATTGCTCATTGAAAATCTTATTGGAAAACAAACAATGTTTGTTTTGTTATCTATGAAATTGTCGAGAAAGATGCAAGGCCCAGAGGATAAAGGACTAAATTTGTTAGGGAAGGGAAAATCTTTCGCTTAGAATTTTTGGCCATACGACTGACCCTGCATGAGGAGTGTTATTGCTTATTGAAGGTTTTCTACACTCTTAAAATTTCCTTGCTCAGAAATGAGAAAAATGAATGTTCAAAACAAAATAAGTAATGTTTACTCATATTTGAGGAAAAATGTCTCATTATTTCCAAATGTGTTTTCATTTGTGAGCTCAAGGCAAATTTTCAGGTTCCCATTTATGAGATTTTCTCACTTCTTAAAAATGAGAATGGAATAGTGCGTGATTTGCAATATCATAGATGATTAAGAAAATAACGGTAACAATCTTACCGAAATAATATTACTATGTTTTACTAGGGAGTAATATTGCTAGAGCTTAATTACTATTCAGAAAACGAGATAAAAGGATTTCAGCTGTAGCAGAGTGCGAATGGATATGAGTACGCAGTAGGTGATGCAGCTGCGGTGGTGTATGGATATATGTCATGTGACAACGACGAGGAGCAGCATACATATCAACTTTCGAACGTAAGTTTGGGTGAATTGTAAACATATACCATAGACTAAAAGTTACTGTAGTACATTCGTTAGGGTGTAGAACGGTGACCCCCCCCCCCTTCATACAGGTTATATAGGCTATAGCAGTCAGATTGGCTCCTTTATGTATCAAACCTCAGTAATCAATTCACATAATAACGACTGCAGCAATAACAATTGAAGGCGGGTTAGAGCCCCGTAGGGCACGTTGTTTTCTATATTACAATAGAACGGGGAGGCATGTCAATGTTTTACACCCTTCGTCATCCGTTATAATGTGTAAAATAGCTTATGTACGGAAACAAAGAATATATAAGTCATCTGTGTCTAGTTAGAAACTGCGTTACAAAACAACGTGCGATTTATTATTATGGAATTGTAATACAAAGGTACTTTGTACTGATCATCGAACATATATTGACGCCACCAGTAATCGTTTTAATGACACACATTTGCAGGTTATTTGTGGGATAGTATTGTACGCATTTGCTCTTAATTTAACATAGAGGCTGCGGTAGCTCATTGGTAGAGCGTTTACTTCTGGTGCGATGAGGCCCTTGCTTTGATCCCAGGATTCTGGTCTCGCGGCAAGTGGGCTTTCTGGTTGATAAACACGGTGTGCATGGGTTTTCTCGGGGTCCTCCCATTTCTTCCCACTTTCTTCATTCCACTATCTTTTTCATTCTCATCATCGTCTCCTTTAGCGTACCCAACACAACTGTGGGAAGTAAAACTCAAAGGTTTCATTTATTTTTTAATTGAACGTCCCACGATTGTGCTCCAAGGCTAAGAGAGACAGTGATAAAGATGAATAATAATGATGTAATCAAAATGTAGACGTATATTTCTTGGCAGTTTTTGCATGGATTTGTGACCTTGTTTCCAATCTGAATTGAATCCTTAGTAGTAAAGTTTCAGCACATTTATGAGGGGCAGAAACTGTATCATGCCCCTGCCGTAATGAAGGAAGTGGAAGGTAGAGGTGAGTCCTGGAACTCCGGACCTTCCCCGAAATAGCTACTTTTATGTAAATTTTATCTAATTTTAGGGTCAATTTGATATTTTTTAATACAATTTGTCCTCGTATTGAACTTGGAGCCTCTCCGAAATAAATTTTCGTACGTTTCTTGTAGGAGGAAACTGAAGAAATCTGGAAAAGCCCACAAACACGGTGTTTTCTCGTGTAGGCAACTTTTTTATGGTAGAGAAGTAGGCATATTGGACTGCGATGACTCACTGGTTGAACTAGCCTCCGATGCATGGGGTCCCTAGTTTGATTCCACCTCCGTCAAGTGGGCAGTGTGAGTAAACATCTTACGTGTGTTTTCTCGAGATTCGCTCACTTTCTTCATTATAGATTTTCGCTCATTATCATCATAACGTCTCCCTGAGCTTCGTAGCATAAGCGTGGGACGTTACACTCCAGCAGAAATTGTTGCAGTTATTCTGAAGTAGACGGATAATTCTTGAATCTGAATTATCAAGAAGTTGGTATAATGTTGGAGAAACGGGAGAATCTCGAGTAAACCACGTCGATGAAAAAGAAAAGTCTTGAGACAGTGTACAGTGATAAAAAGGAAAATGTTCAACTGTCTAATGAAGTCATCATGGTATTCGTGGCATTTTCTTGAGTTCAAGTGAAGATTTAAGTGTTTTATGTTATAAACAATGTCTATAACTGTAGAAGTGTTTATTTAATATCAGTTCTGGGTGTACTAATAGTTTGAATATTTTTGCATGTTTATATTTTGTTTATATCCTTTTCCGTCTTCTCGTATTTGAGAACCCCGTTTCTGTGCACAGTTTCTCGCTTTTGAGGAAGATATTTCCCAAATCTTTTTGAGAAATGTGTTTCTCAAAATTGGGTTTATAGTCTCATTTCCTCAAATGTTCCTTTCTTAATTTTAAGAAAAAATACATTTTTTCTCAAATTTGAGAAAGCATTTACACCCTCAGAAATGAGACGTAATTCCTCGCATTTGAGTCATTATTTCTCAAAATGATTTGAGAAAATCGAAATCTTACTTTTAAGAATGTATTACTCGGTGCACAGGTAAGAAACGGATGTTCTCAAATACGAGGAATTTTTTCTCGAATTTAAGAAGCCATTTTTAACAGTGTAGGATTTCCACTAGAAAGCAGTTTATTGCTTGCAGAAAAAAAGAAGAATTTCAAGTTCACCTTGAAGCTGTTCTGTTTGATGGTTCACCAGGTCTAGACTCATGTGATAGATACACTTGTGGGGAAAAGACTTTTCTGTTTACTGTAATATATCGCAGAACCGTATCCACGTGCACGGAACATGCGATATGCGTTCAATTGCCTCCACACATACTCATACATTAAGTACAAGGGCACTACAGAAACACACGTTAAGTACAAGGGCAAATTTCAGAAATGCAACGAAAAAGAGAAAAACGGCCAGGAAGCATTCATTTTCACATACCTTAAATGGTTGGAGGATACAATCGAGCGACTTCCAACAGGAAGTTTTGAAACCGCGTTGTGAGGGGATACTTTTTCTTGAAAAGAAAGGAGGCCAGATGTCCGATGAAATGGTGTCTTTTGTTCCCATATCTCGGAATGCTATCCTTCGCGTCTCGCCACACCCGCTCGATATTTTGCGTATGAGTGCCAGTAATGGGATCTACGAAATTCAGGCTATGATTCACACTGAAGTGCTGACATCCCACCTCAGCCAACTTATCATATAACTTCCAGCAGACGCTATGAATGGTTGTACCAGGTATTGAAGAACGCCCAACAGCTCTTCAGCACTTCTGTTCTTCACAAAACAATGAACACATTGCCAGAACCAACCTCCTAACCTCCAAAAACCCACGTGCTATCGATCACACGACCGCAGTGATTTTTGCGTTTCCCAAACTTGGATTCATCTATCTGAACTGTTATCCCTGGACCCCCAAGTTTAGTAGAGGAATCCATAACCCAGCAGACGGAAACCTCACGATAAAAGCTAAACTAATCGACACATGTTGGTCTAGAAATATTCAGGTTCATAGTAGCATTACTGAGGTTTGGACGACTATTCAAACACCAGTAACCCATAAGGCGCATCACCGTTAAAAAATCGAGTTTAGCCCTAGAAAAAACATTCCCTTGAAAAGCGAGGAGGAAAATGAGCACTTCGTCTTCCTCTTCGAATTTCCAACGAAACGTATTTTCTGACAGCGAAACACGTTCCTTTCCCTACAAAAAAACCGCGTCCCTACAACATTTGGAACACAACTTACCCAACGGAAGCACGCCATGTTCCTGCAAGAACCGTATAGTATTTTCTTTTATTGCTTTAATGGTTAATTCAACGATCCCATATTCAGAAATGGTGCATTCCGCGGACGTGGGCATCACCATCACAACACCACCCGCCATCTTTTCTCTATCTTCTTCTCTTTGTTCTTCCCGACTACCTACTCGCCACTTACTAGCAGACGCAGTTGCATGCACTCAGTGACGTGGCATGAAACATTTGGAAAGCGCTGCTCGTCAAAGTAAGTAAGCAAACTTCAAAACACAACTAGAGCGGAATACAGGCACGTCTTCTTTTCTTGTTCAATGACTCATTAACTAATTAGAACTCAGTGTATTACCTACTTTTTAACATGCTAGATAGTCAATGAATAATTCCTAAAAGTATGGAGTTTCTCGTCCTTCCGCAAACGGGAAGTGCGGCTGCTTAACTATAACCAAAAATGTTTAAAAAGCATATTTTACCAGATTTCTGAAACCAAGCAAACATTCAGAATCCAATATATACTGTGTGGAGTGTGTTTTATTAAAAGTAGGACAAAAATCCACCAAAGTTTACTTAATTAGGACAAACTCTCACTAGACATTTCATGAGTGAACACTAAATACCAATTGTATATATTAAGAACCAGTAAATTTAAAATTGAACAAAGAACATTTATTATGCAATACAGTTACAATATTTCACAGTGTTTTGATAGATTTAATATGTATAAGTAGGGATGGGCACGTGCGAGTTCGAGCGAGTTTTCTTTGAAACTCAACTCGACTCGAAACAGACATCTTTGAACTCGACTCGAGAACTCGGCTCGAAAAATTTCCTCCAACTCGACTAGAAACTCGACTCGAATTTGGTTCGAGTTTCGAGTCGAGTCGAGCCAAAACGAGCCGAATCATATGTGTAGTTCAAGTACTCTCTTCAAGAATCATACATACACAATACAATTATCATCAATGACACTACTACTACTACTACTACTACTACAACTACAGCTTATTATTATTATTATTATTATTATTATTATTATTATTATTATTATTATTATTATTATTATTATTACAAGGGTCGACGTGGCTTATTGGTAGAGCGTTCACCTCCGGTGCGTGGGGTCCCGGGTTCCATCTCTCCTCCGCCAAGTGAACCTTATGGTGAACGAACAGCGTGTGCATGGGTTTCCTCGGGACTCGCCCATTTCCTCCCACTTTCTTCATTCAACCATTTCATTCATATCTCATCATCCCCATCTCCTTTAGCCTAGCCGATATAAGAGTGGGTGTAAAACTCAGATTTATTATTATTACAGAGTTTTTGCTTCGCAATCGGAAGGTCCCATGCTCGAATCCAGAGTTCAATATCCTGACTGAGGTTTTCCAGGGTTTTCCTCAGTTACACCAGGTCAATGTTGAGACCCTGGCCGCCATCCTTCCACTTCCTTTCCCAATGTTGTTATTATTGTTGAATTGTTGAGTGCTCCAATGTAAAATGGCCTCTGAGATTGTATCTGGTAGCTTAGTAATGTATAAATAAATATATCTCTCGTTCACTTAATTCTCCAAAAGATGGGTGATGGTGGGCATGAAGTCATACGTTTCCAGGTACATATACACTTCCTAAGAGACCACCACTTTTACGATACTTTTTCGATACGAGACAGACACAAACTTTGTCTCCTAGACTATTGTCATAGTCTGTATGTGAGTAACTTAAGACACAATCTATGCTACATTCGCGAAGTGTTCTCTCGGGATTCGTGTAAAATTGATTCAATTGCAAAGTTCTCCACGGCCCAATGCATATTGCACTAATTTTAACGGCCCATATGTAATTTGCATATTTATGGGCCTTCATATATCCGGAATTCAATCATACACTACTATAACGCTCGGGAACAAAATTGTTTTTACACTACTTTCTTTAGATGGAACTGGACATGAATGTGGGTATATACAAAACAAATTGGATCAAGTATTGGATCAAAGAATTGTTGTGAATGAATATTAGTCTAGTAGTACTTTACTGAGTAAATAAGCAGAACGATATGGAGGAGAGATTTGAATCGGATAAGCACAACAGTGGCTTGTGATTGAAGAAGACAAAATTATGTATGTAGAACTGCTGTCAGAAATAAGATAAAGTATGAATAATGATAATATATATTGTATATATTCACTATTATTATTATTATTATTATTATTATTATTATTATTATTATTATTATTATTATTATTATTATTATTATTATTATTATTAATTTCAGCACGCAAAGTGTCACACATGTAAATATTTCGTGAAAGCAGAGAATTGTAAATAGCTGTGGGATTCTTCCTGTTATTTGAGGAGTGTCTGCAAATTTTGACTACCATAGCTTTGCTCAAATAAATGACACACTGCCGCAGAAAAGTAATATTGTTCTTCTCCTATTTTTATTGCCTATTATAAAAAAAGAAAGAGCTTAATACTATTCAGTAAAGAAAAGTCTGAACCTCTGTAGGGACCTCTGATTACAGATTCCGTTTGGTGGTAACTTGTTTACTTGCAGAGTTGCAGCGCTTTTGAACAATAAACCACACGTGTTCAGTTGCAGTCCAGTTTAAATCTGTGAGAACGTTTGCCCCCAATAAATAAGATAAAAGAGAATTTCCGGCCATACAAAATATTAAGAGCGAAGTCAGGACTTTATTTACCATGATATGTGGGGGGTGCGGTAGCTCAGTGGTAGAGCGTTCACCTCCGGTGCTTAGGGTCCTTGGCTCGATCCCAGCTCGCGCCGTGTGGACTTTGTGGTGGAAAAACACCGTGCTCGTGGGTTTTTTCAGGGTTCTCCCGTTTCCTCCCACTTTCTTCATTCCACCATTTCACTCATCTCTCATCATCACCGTCTCCTTTAGCATAACCGTGGGACATAAAGATTTCATTTCATTTTTACCATGATATGAGAGGATTTAGCGAACATCATGATAATTGTCACTTCTCGTAAAATTAAGTTATTAGGTGGACTGGATTGGTATTAAACCACAAGGGAAACTTGTTTGGTATGTGTTATTGTATCGAATTGCATAGGAATGATGAACATTCTTTTCATACTTACTCGAAAGTCAGAATATATGGCATACAATGATGTTTCCACGAGCTGCCCATATTATACAAATAACAACATTGCTATCCGGAATAGGCTTTTTGCAAATATTGGTAATAATAATAATAATAATAATAATAATAATAATAATAATAATAATAATAATAATAATAATAATAATAATAATAATAATAATAATAATATGTAGAAACTAGATGACGATTATTCTTCTCGCAAGAAATTCTAAATATGAGGAATTTAAAAATACCATTTAAAGTTAAGTATGATTTCTTTTGTCACTAGAATTCTTTATAATGATTGATACTAACAGAAAAACAGACTAATAAAGCAATATGTTAATACTGAAAAATTAGTAATTTCTCCATATAACCTATGATAAGATATTCAGAAAAGTGATCAATTTTGAATTATCCCTTTTATTAATCATTCATAATGGGAGCCATTTCAACACAGCTATACACAGTCACATATATACAGACAAGGAGATTTAATGTTGATAATTATGGTTGGAGGGAGTAATTCGATATATATATATATATATATGATAAAATATTGGAAAATATGGTAAATTTTACGTATTAATTAATTAATTACGAGTATTTATAACGTGAGAGCTGCTTCAGCACGGCTATAGCATAGAGGTGTATACCAGGAGATAAATTGATACCGACATCAATTTCATTAAAGAAGGGTTACATGAGACACACATCCTGTATAAGCCTATATCCATCTAAGAATACCCCGGCAATCACGTTATATTTCAGTTCTGGAGTTAGCAGTTATCTGAATCACCGCGGTGCTCGGTCCGGGTTTAAGGTTGTCAACGGATCGAGTGGCTCGGCTCAAAGCTCATCTACTATCAAGCCGAACCGAGAAGTGAGCCGAGTCAACACCTCACCTAACCGAGACGGAAAAAACCAATGGCTCACCTGAGCCGAACCGAACTGATTCGGCCGAGCCGGCTCGAACTGTTCGCTCAGTTGAACCGAGCCGAGCCCGTTGACATCACTACCCGGGTTGGGCTTTTGCTTAGGTTCAGAAATACGACCGTGCAGCTCTCAGCCTTGATGGTAAAAGCTACAGTATATACATATATTGGTGCTCACGACATTTGAGGCTGTCTTTTAATTTTTTTAAAAAATCCATTGTGGTCTCGTTATCGAGACGAAATGAGATGCAAGCAGTGTCCCCTCTCGTGAGCAACACTAAAAGTGTTCCACATTACGGCTTTCATTTCTCATGGCTTTCGCTTTCCAGTTTAATCAGGCCATGATTTCAAAACGAGCTAAGACGAGCGAGCCATGTATCAAACTCGACTCGACTCGAAATTCGATCTCAAAAATAGCAACTCGGCTCGGAACTCGACTCGAGAAAACTACCTTTGACTCGGCTCGAAACTCGACTCGAATTCGAGTCGAGTCGTGTTTCAACTCGATTCGTGCCCATCCCTATGTATAAGCAAAAAAATCAACAATAACACTAAATTGCTGATGTAATATGCAATACAATACCTTTGCAGAAACTACAACATAGTCATTTAGAGGTGTAGCCTGCAAATTTTTCTAGGGGAGCAGGCTTTTTATATATTAAAAACAAACCAAAAGTTTATTTCCAGATTACGAAAGTTTCTATAATTCCCGTTCTGCCTAACCTTTGGATGTGGGGAATTCTGTACAGGGAGGGATTTTTTAAGGAATTTTTTTCTTCTTAATTGTAAGAGATTGTATAAGAAGAATAACTATTTCTTCAGGTTTCATCATAAATTTTAAATGTTATTCCACTTGTTCTTCTCGGAGAAATGAGTAGACACAGTTTTGTTATTAGTAGTATTACTCAGTAAAAAATGAGATGTTGAAATAACACAAAATGACTACCAGTTTAGCGTGTTACTTCTGTGTCAATTCAACACCAAGCACATCGCCTTCAGAGCATATCAGAAATACCTTGTTACTGGCTGTGAGTATTTGTATTGTTTTTTGTTGTTTGGTATGAGCAAAGCTTTGCGAAATATATTTCGTGTTATGCTAAGTAGCTCATAACATTCTGGGCGGTATTCAGAGAAAATTCATTAATCGATGGTTAGTCATAGACTAGTTAGTAACCATACTAACTCTTTACTAAGGAAGGTGCACTTATGGTATTCAGAGTCTACTCTGAGTAAACTAAAATGATGATTTGAGTATGATTAACTAATATATCCCAATGCATCGGGTGAGAATGTGAGAAAAATAAATGTGGCAACTACGGAAAAGTAGATCAGCGCATGCGTAGTGTGTAAAGATGAAAATACATGAAATACGAAATACGAAATGTTGTGTCACACGCTAAACCGTGGCTAAAAGATTAGCCTCTGCTCTAGATTAATTAGTCACATGTGATTAACTTCGTCAAATTCTACATCCTAATCAGAGACTCTGAATACAATTTTGATAGCCATACGTTAGTTAACCCCGTAGTATGGCGCAGGCACGTAGCCAAGGGGTGGGTCCGGGGGGTCCGGACCCCCCCCTTCGGAACCAGAAATGTGAAAAGTTAATTAAGGATGAAACAATAAGAAACGAGAAAAAGAAGAATCAACGTTAAAAATATAAAGCTACAGCAAGCGTATGGTTACTCTTTCTTATAAGGAGATTTGTGTAGAGGAAACTGTGTGTGTGTGGGGGGGGGGATGAAGTTGAAAATGAATATTATTGTAACGGAGCATTCCAAATTCCATTTAGCTCCATGCAAATCCTATATACAACAAATGATGATCGAGAAACCGGTTCGATCAGATAAACTCTAAGAAGAACTTAAGAAACTCGGAATATTATATCTTTTTCAATACTTTTTTTTTTACGAGGGCAAGTCAAGAAAGACTTGGACTGATTTTTTTCCCGGCAGTTCTGTTAACGCTGGAGCTTCATAGTTTGGCATACAAGTAGGGTGGGTCTTGCTGTGCATATATATAAAATGTTGTTAAGTAATCATTGCATGTTTGGTAACCACGACTTTTTATTGCAGGTGATGTTCTGCGCCGCCTCTAGAAGTCGCCTGTAGAAGAAATGGAGTCATTACGAGATGAACAATTTGCAGCTATACGGTTCTGCTATCGCCTGAGGAAAAGTGCAACAGAAACTCTAGGAATGTTGAGAGCAGCCTACAAAGATGACGCTCTGCCACGAAGTACCGTGTTCTGGTGGTTCAAAGAGTTTAAAGAGGGCCGGATGACAATCACGAAAGCTGGTGGACCAGGTGTATCAGCGTCAGCTGCTACTGAGGTGAACATTAACACGGCAGCAGTCATTGTTAGAGAAGATCGCCGCATCAGTATCGACGATCTGGCAGTCGCACTACGCATATCTCATGGCAGTGCCTTCAAAATTTTGCATGACCACCTCCACATGAGCCGAGTGTGTGCGCGATGGATTCCGCGACTCCTGACACCAGAGCAGAAGGCCGTTCGAGTGGAGACTTGCAGGGAGCTGTTGCAAAGGTTTGAGGATGGTGGAGACGCCTACCGCACCGTGCGACTTTTTTCTATTCCCTGCCCTAAAATCCAGACTGCGTGGACGCCGCTTCTCCGATAATTCCGAGGTTCTGAAGGCATCGGAGGCGGTTTTGAAGGACCTCTCAAAGAATGGCCTGCGACACGTGTTTGAGGACTGGAAGACTCGAATGGAAAAGTGCATTCAAATGGGCGGGGACTACTTTGAAAAGGATCATGTGCCTGTTGCTGAGTAATAATAAATTGCCTAGGAAAAAAAAATCAGTCCAAGTCTTTCTTGAGTAGCCCTCGTATATTCTTTTACTCGAGATTCTTTATTCTTTTACTCGAGAGATAGTTCGTTATTGAAATACTTACTAGCATATCCTCATTTTATTGTCCTAACAAACCAATATATCTGTTGCCACTAAAATAGTTTAGATTGATCGAACCCCTTATGAGTAACCAGATTATTTCATGCTATCCCCCCCATATTACGAAATCCTGGCTAAACGAACCAATATATGTTTACAGTAAAATAGTTCAGAATGATCGAGCGCCTGGCGTGATAACCGGAATATTTCGTCACGGACCCCCCCTATTACGAAATCCTGGCTACGTGCCTGGTATGGCGTTAATCAGACTTCAAAACGACTCTGCATAAGACCCTCTATGTTTTATGTAATCGATCACAATAATATTGTTGTAAACCCGTGAATCATTTGACAACAGTTACATAAATAGCAGTGCTTCCATCTGTTTTCTTTATCTGTTATTCTTGCGTTTTAGCATGTATGAACAGAAGATGGCAGAACTGTTGCCTATGTAACTGCTGTCGAACGATTCACAGGTTTACAATAATATTATTGTGACCGATTAAGGAAACGTAGAACATTATTCTTTACTTGGCAAAATTGCCAAATATATCTTGCAAAGCTTTGCTTGTATTAAACGATAAATACTAATGCAAATTCTCTCAGGTAGTAACAAGTTATTTTTGATATGCTCAGAAGCCGATGTGCTTGGTGCTAGATCTTTACCTTTGAGCTGAACCCAGCCTCTCTTACAACTGTTAATCTGTTAGCGAGGATCAGGTGTAGCATACGCACTTGTGAGCATCGCAGACCTACGTTGTTTAGGGGATTGACGAAAGTTGACACTTTCGGAGGGTCACTTATATTTTTGAAATATCACAGTCTTCCTCATTATTTTCTTTCACTTCATTTCTCATCTAGTCAAATCACTGATAGGTTGTGCTGGTCCTGGGAGCAATGCACAAGAACCTACCCCCGTACGTGGGGCCACCGGCTCCTGGTTCTTCTACAGGAGACCGTGAAAATATGTCTCGCTCCGGTCGTACCAGGCACCTTTCATGGGGTATTCAAACCAGTTCGCGAGTAACTAGACCCAGAGATCGTACCGATTCTGGTGATTCTGTTCATTCCAGTAAACGGCCTCGCGATAGATCTCGGTCTCCTGTTCTAACGACCAACATAGACTCTGCAATGGACACTGCTAGCGCTTCATCTTCCAATTTCTACAACACAAAAGAACCAATCTACACGTTTCTACTGACAGATTTCGATACAAAATACACCCATCCTAAGATAGTGTTTCTACAAATCATCAAGTACTTACCACTAGCTAGCATGGAAAATATCGTTAAAACTCGGAATGGATTTATCATTCTCTCTAAGGACCCGAATTTCGGTACTACACTCCGAAACAAAGCATCTTATGAGATCTTTGGCAAAACTGCAAAACTAACAAAACAAACCGATAGGAAAACAAAACAACCACCACCTCCTCGAAAACCACCCATGTTTTCTGTCATCAGAGGAGTGATACCTGAAATAAGCGACGAAGAGATCCTCGAAGAACTAAAACAAGAGGGAATCGACGTCAACAGGTGCATTCGTATTAAAAATAGTAATGGCCCCACTTACATGGTTCGCGTTCTATCGCAAAATCAAACTTCTTTAGACTATCTCCTAACTCATGGAGCTCCTATCTATAAGAAACTTCATCGTGTTGAACCTTCCAAAACAACAGGGCCTCTACCAATCCGGTGTGAGAAATGTCAAACCTATAATTCTCACTTTACACACCAATGTCGAAACACGTCTAAATGCGGGTACTGTGGTGGACCTCATGGAACCAAATCTTGTAAAAATCAGCAGCAACCACCCACTTGCTCTGCGTGTAACGAAAATCATCCAGCCTACAGTTATCGCTGTAACGGTAAACCACAAGCTCAACCTGAACGTCCAGAACTCACAGTACCAGTACAAAGCTTTGACAAATCCACACCACCTACTCAGTCTCTCGCTCAGCCTCTCACTGTCGAAGATCTCCTTCGTTACATCACCATAGTACTCCAAAATGTTTTTCCATTCCAACGCGAGCACATTCTTCGGGTTGCCATTTCAACAGCTAAATCTTTGTTCAACTTAAACTTTACATCTACATATTCAGGCAATTTTGTCCACTTCCACATCGCACCTCTAGAAACAGCAGTCTGAAACCAACTTGGCAGTATACATAATAGCTTTGACTTTACTCTTTGTAAACATTCGATCCTTTCATCAACACAAAGTACTTCTAGAGCCACTCCTGCTAGAAGAGAGAGTTGATATTGTAGCTCTCAATGAAACCGCTTTAAAACCAACCATTTCTGCGCGACTTTCAGGGTATCAAATTCAACGATGCGATTACCATGATGCACATGCGTGCGCTCAAGGGGGAGTACTGATTGGCTTTTCTCCAAAACTTCCTTATCGGCAATATAATCCACCGACATTTGCACAACTACCTGAACATCTCTTCTACTCGATATACTATCCTTTTCTCACAGTAAATGTAGCCACTATATATATCCGCCCTGGGTATCCAATACCATTTTCTTTTTTCGATTATATAGCCCGTAATTTTAAAAACATAATTATCATGGCCGACGTAAACATTAATAGCAGAAGTGCCAGGGAAAGAGAACGATTTACGGAATTTATTTCAACCACCCTACAACTTTATATTCACAACCTTCCTGATCCCACTCGACCAGCCAGTCAAACAACTCCAGATGTGGTAATCACTTCTTTATCGCTTGTAAATGACTGTGAATTGCAGGTTCTCGACACGATCGGAATTAATCATTGTCCGATCAAACTGTCCATTAACAAGGGTCGTTCCTCTGTAAAGCAGTTACAACCTCATTTTATTCCCCGTTATGATAAAGCCGACTGGCCTCAATTTCGGCAGTTCATACATACCCAGGTCTCAACCCTTCATCCACCAACTTCTGAAAACGAAATGTATTGCACAGTCAACCAGATTACAAACATCTTACATACCAGTGCTCAACAAACAATCCCTGAGGAGAAATGTTATCCTTCTAAACCTAAATTGCCTCCTCAATATCTGTATTTAGTACAAAAATCACGCCAGCATATCCGAGAATACAAACAAACCGGAAACGAGGAATGTCTTCGTCATTACCGGCAATGGCATTGCACAGTAACTAATTATCCCATAGCATATAAACGTCGAAGCTGGATCAGCGCCTATAAAAAATTAAACGATGAAGCATCTCCAAGCCGGCATTGGAAATCTTTCCATAGACTCACAGGCAGAAATATTAAAATTTCATATCCACTTTTGGACAATAGTGCTCCTCTGTTTACTGACCTAGATAAGGCCAACGTTTTTGCAACGCAATTGCAGACAGTTTTCCCACCTGCAGTAACTCCTCATTCACGTAACCGTATAGACTTGGCTACTGTTCCTGCTCTACAGCCGTCACTTTTACACATAATCGATGAGGAAGCCCCTCTTACATCACCAATCACTACTCACGAACTTCAACGTGCTCTCCATAAGAAACGCAATACTGCACCAGGCATTGATCGTATTTCCTACCGGCTACTAAAAGAGGCTCCGCTTTCTTTCCTTACGTTACTTGTTGCAGTATACAACTTTATTCTCCGTACCGGCTTTTATCCTGTCGATTGGAAAGTATCCAAAATCTGCATGTTTCTCAAACCTCATAAACCGGCACATGATGTAACGTCTTATCGCCCTATCCAGCTCACACCAGTCTTTAGTAAACTGTTTGAAAAAGTCCTGGTACAAAGGCTTCATATATATATATCCAAGAACATAACTTATTACCTACACATCAAGGAGGCTTTCGACCCTCATTTTCTATTAATGACCAGTTACTTCGTCTTTCGACGATTATCGCCAATCAATATAACAAAGGTCTAACATCATGTCTCGTCTTAATGGATCTGGAAAAAGCTTTCGACAAAGTTTGGTACTATGGGCTCATACGAAAGTTGCAGAAACTTAACCTTCCGATCAGTTACTTATGTTTTATATATACCTTCTTAACTAATAGAATCGGATATGTTTACATAGGATCTGCCATCTCCCGTCCTATTTTTCCATACTCCGGAGTTCCACAGGGTTCTGCACTCAGCCCACTTCTCTATATACTGTACCCTCCGATATACCACAACCTACTCAGAATGTGTACTTATTTCAATATGCAGATGATACGGCATTCTTAGCTCTGGGCAAGACCATGCAACAGATCAACATAACCTTGCAATCAACTCTAAATAATTTTATGCAATGGTGCAACACTTGGCGACTAACTTTAAATGCCGCCAAAACACAAGCATTGCTATTTCTACCTCCTAAACGCCGCTCCAAGATTCAACCCTCGCAACCTTAATATATCTCTACAAGGCCATCCACTTCGACCAACACCTACAGCTACATACCTCAAGGTTGTTTTCGACTCTACATTAAGTTGGAAAGCTCATTTAGAGAAAATAACACAAAAGGCCACTTTGCGGCTCAATCTTCTACGGCGTCGAACAGGAACTACTTGGGGTTTAAACGCACCTCTCTTAATCAACACATACAAAATGTTTCTCAGGCCCATTTTAACATTTGGCCACATTGCTTGGTGCAATGCTCCAACAAAGTTTTACGACCGATTATCGATACTAGAACGCCATGCTATTTGACTTGCATATCACATAAAATTACCATACCCGAACTTCATGACATACGAACACATCAACTTTCCTCACCTTATTCAACATCTTGCAGACCTCCGTTTGAAATATATACTCTCTCGCCTACCAGTCTCCCACCCATTACTCCTAGATACTTTACAAGGTGATGCTGAAACTGATGCACCGCACAAATATCTGCATACACCGTTAAACGTTCTCCTCACGCTATACCTAAAATCTATACATCCTACAGCTGAAGAACACGACATATTTCATATATATCTTATACCAGATCATCTTCATCATTTGTTTCCATTTTAGCACTATATCTCAATTCACTACTAACCTTGGGCTTTCCCCGTGTTTCCATCAGTCTCGAGTTGCCCCGAGACAGAAGAACTAACATGCATTCGTGTATCTAACACTATGTTTGTGATTGTGGCGTGTACGCACTGCATTTCATTTTATACTATCATGTTTATTTCATAACAACTCAAAGCACTGCTTCCATGCTAAAGTTCCATTCTGTTTCTACCTGCACCAATTATATATATATTTTGTTTACTTATCTGCACATTTAAATTTATTCACTCACTTATTGTTTTATTTATTGTTACTTTCAGCACTATTCGTTTATAAAACTGAACTTAGACCATCTTATATGCTATAAACCCAACAGTGTCGTCAATTCTGCGCCAAAGAGAGGGCGTAAACCTCTAATGGCTAGGGTTAGGAGACAGTCTACAAGCATACCATTTTGAAATGAAAATAGATGAATAAATTTTAAAGTACCAATCCCTAACCCTGTAACCTTAAAAAAAAAAAAAAGCTTGGTGCTGAATTAACACCGAAGTAACAGCTAAAGTGGTAGTCATTTTGTGTTGTTTCAACACCTCATTTTTTACAGTGTATTCACATCCATTTTAGTAAAAATGAATGTGATTTTTTAAATACCTGCAGAGAAATGGAAAATTGATTGACTCAAGTTGCAAGAAAGTCGTTTGACATTGTAACTGAAACAAACATAAAACAAACTTAATTCGATCTAACATAAAGTCATTTCAAAACAAAATTTTTGACAGTTTTCCAGTAATTCATGTCCAACATAAGGTTAGCAATAAATAAAAGGTATCATATTTCACATCCCCAAGATATGTTTGGCCATACATTAAACAAATAATCCAAGAGGGTGTATAAGACGGCCCTTATCCTCGATTATAATCTGACCTTTTGATTTGGTTGGAATTCTATAAAAAAACATACAAATATTTGAATGTGTGATATTGATATTTGGTATTGGTGCTACTTACAAGCTTGTACATTTACAATATAAGTATTTGAATAGAAGTATGTTATCGCATATAGTATAGAATTATGTATAGAAGACAAATCAGCTGATAATGTGATGCTGAAAAAGGAGTTGTGATGTATACAAGACTAAGACTCTTTCTTATGGTCCTCCTTATGCGCTTTCTTTCATTGTTTACTTAATATGGCCAAACATCTCTTGAGAATGCGAACTGTAACACATTTTACGTACTGAGAGCCTTAGCATGTTAGAAATGAACTAATGAAAAACTGAACAAAATTTTGATGTGAAATGACTTGATATTAGGCCGAATTAGGTTTGTTTTATGTTCGTTTCAGTCACAATGTCAGACGGCTTTCCTGCAACTGAATCGATTTTCCACTTCCCTGCAGATGTTAAAAAATTATATTCATTTTTACTTAAGTAGGTATGAATAACACTGCTAATGACAGAGCTGTACCCTAGTCATTTTCCCGAAAAGAACAAGTAAAAAACATCTAAAATTTATGATGAAACTTGGAGATATGGTTATTCTTCGTACAGACTTTGTTAGAATTACTAAACAGATTATTATAAATGCACGACAAAATCCAAGAGGACAAGACCTTGAAAATTCTGACAAAATGAACTAAAATCAAGCGACAGAATCATAGGCGCAGCCTAATAAACGGATGATTATTCTTTTCTTCAACTGTCACACATCTTTGACAGAGGGGCAGGGGAGTAGCCAGCAGGTTTGCGTAGGGGGGCCCGTCGTTTTTGAGGGGGGCAGCTATAATGAACAAAGCCAAAAAATGTGTTGCTGCTAGTGTTTTTGAGGCCTGAAAGAAAGGAAAATTTTGGTTTCCTTCTGGAAAACTAAAAACACTATTTTAGCTTCTTCTTCTTCTTCTTCTTCTTCTTCTTATTATTATTATTATTATTATTATTATTATTATTATTATTATTATTATTATTATTATTATTATTATTATTATCCATAAATGATATTCAAGATAGTTTTTATTATGCTTAATCAAGAACTACTGCCCGGGACCAAACGCTATACTTTTGTGCATAACTATAAAGGTAACCAAGAAAGTTCTGTCCCTTTTCGTGGAGGTCTGTGTTCAATTGGACCTCACACCGTGAGTTGAATGCGAGTGGAGATAAAGAGAACGTCATTTGTTGGTGTGGGTATATCCAGCATACTACCTGGTTGTGGCAATTCAGACACACCGTGAACTTGCGTAAAGACAGAGGGAACATGGGACACCCACAGAGCGTCATAAGAGCATGTATGCTGAACGAGTTCAAATGGAGGTCAAACGCCGCTGTAGCGGGACAGAAGATATGCAGGCCTTTGGTGAGGGTATCGTGACGACGCGGACATTGCAGCGATGGTTTAACAAGTTAAAGGACGATGACGAAACACCCGAAAACACCATGTGCCAGAATACCAACACATATACAAAGAGGAACTGGGACTACAATTCAGTGTGTGGAGAAACCATTCGGCAGCACATCCATCAGCTTGTGAAGCACTACAAGTTGGGTCAATGAGTCTCACATATTTTGACTCCGGGCCAGAATGGCAACGCGGCAGTCGTCTGTGTTTATCTACTGTTTCGGAGCCATTTCTGGACAGGGCGTTGACATATGATAAAAAGTGTGTCCTATACGAAGCTTCACGGCGCCGTCATCATTGGTTAGCATTCCATGAACTGATTTCAAAACAGCCGAAACCAGCACTGTACCAGAAGAAGGTCCTTCTGTGTGTTTGGTGCATCGTGCATCGGGAACTGCTACCAGCTGGTC
Source organism: Thermobia domestica (assembly GCF_964235325.1). NCBI lineage: Eukaryota > Metazoa > Arthropoda > Insecta > Zygentoma > Lepismatidae > Thermobia > Thermobia domestica. The sequence continues at coordinate 91,317,822 of NC_137470.1, forward strand.
AGAGTATCAATACAACTGTGTAGTGTAAGCAGTTTAGCTGTGCTCAACAAAAACTCAAAGCTCTGGAACCATCACTTTGAATTTCAAATGGGTCCTCGTTTATGGGACAACGCTAAGTCCCACGTAATGACTCAGGACACCATTTTCCGCCTTGGATGGGAAACAATATTGCAACCACTATATTCCCTGGGTATTGCACCTTCCGATTATCACCTGTTCCATTCTTTGGACAATCACCTTAGAGGACGCCAGTTCAAATCCCTAGTAAAAGTCCAAAATGCACCTGATACTTTCTTCGTTTCACGGTCCACCAAGTTCTACGCAATGGATTCCACGACCTTCCAGAACGTTTTCAGAAGGTCGTCGATGCTGATGGGAACTATTTTTGATTTTCCAGGTTAGGTGACATATCGATGTTCGAAGGTGGTGGGTGAAAAAGCAACAAAACTTTTCTTGGTTATCTTTATATTTAAATTTAAGACCTTGTATACAGAACCTATCTACAGAAGATTGATTTTCTTTGAAATTTCACTTAATTTCTTTACGATTTCCTGGCAAAAATACTTATTTATTATTCGTGACTAAAAAAAACAATTATTTTATTACACTGAGTAGAAATAAAAGAGAGAGCGAATGAAATCCAAATTGAATAAAAGCATTGTTTTTCGCCAAATTTTCCATCCTCTATGTCTTTTAAAACAGTTGTTAAAGCATATAAAAATATACTGTACTTAGAAATCAGTTTAGTACCTTTGTTTTATGGCTGTATTTGTAGTACTTTGTTAAAACGTTTGTCTTCAAACTGTCAAATATAAATCGCCGTAAATTGTGTAATCTGCTATCACAAAAAAGTATCCTATTTTTCGATCGGTATAAGGAAGAGATACTATACTATTTTTCGATCGGTATGGAAAAACAATATTTCTCCATACTATTTTGCCATAAATTATTAATTGTCAATAAACTTTGTTACTTTTAAATGAATGAAGCGAGATAATTTTTCTATGATGTTATAAAAGCTGGTCATTTGGGGGGCCAGGAAACCATTTGGGGGGCCTGGCCCCAATGGGCCCCCCTTGGCTACACCCCTGGGGAGGGGCGAAGGAGACTACAATTGATGGACGATATCAAAACAGAAAAAACGTACGTGAAGAGAAAGAGGTTAGCGGAAGACGTGGAGCATGGAAGGTTCTCAGTTGCAGGAAGTGACCTGCCAATAATGGCAGAATACCTATGATGATGATGATGTCATGCACCGAAAATATTATCTGTAATTCTTCACTTTATTGAAGTAACCTTTTTAAAATACTGAAAACTCAATGAAACATGTAAGACTGTTGTACAGACGTGTTCAAATTATTAGACTCACCCTCGAAAAATGCGAAATTGATGTTGCAGTAAGTTCTTGAACATGTAATTTAATGGTTTAAACCACCAAGGGAGACCTTAAGTTGACAAAAAAATAGCACCACACAATATGACGTCACTAAATGTGATATTAAGTTGAGCAGTGTTTCCAACTGATTTTATGTCAACTTATTAATTTTATAGTAGAGTAGCAGACCGGTAAAAAAATATGTTGAAAAAAGATAATGCATTAATGACATAATATACTTAGAGATATTTTTATATTTGTATGAAAACATAGCATCTAAACATGCGTAATTTGATTATGTACTCCGCGAAAGATTTGTTACCACAAAAAATTTGGAGATCTACAATATATATTTGACTTAAAAATTAATGACAGGCCTACATCATATTAGTATGTGATAAGTGGATCCAGGCTTAGAATACTTAAACATAAAAACAGTAATTTTATGATTAAAATGAATGACTGCGTGTGAAAGAGGACTCTACTACTAATTTTTAAAAATTGTATAACGTTTACTGTATGTAGTAAAGGATAGTGCTGTCCTATTTTATGAGTTTGAATTTGCAAAATTTACGAAACAAATATGTAATATCGTTCTCGGGTTATGTAGGGTCAGTTCTGTTCATGTTGCGGAAAGATAATTGATATTGATATGTGAGTAATTTGTGAACTGTGTAGACCGGAAATGCCATGTGCGGAATCAGGGACGTACGGAAGGGGGGGACACGGGGGTCCGGACCCTCACCCCCGAAATTTCGACTTTTTAAAAATTTAGCCTAATTTTAGGGGCAATTTTAGCAATTTTAATATAAAATAGCTTCATATTTAGTTTGAACCCCCCCCCCGAATTCCTGGGTACGCTAACTGTGCGGAATGGAAAATTTTGCAATTACCATTTGCTTTTAATTATAATGGGCGAATATAACCTGCATTGTGACGCTTTAACCTGACTTCGCTCGCTAGCGCTCGCTCGTCAATACTGATTCATTTATTTATTGATACAAGTTATGGCCATTACCTTCATCTATGACCTTAAGTGTGTCACTTTGGAGGGATAACACCCTCGACGAGCACACAATCAAGGTTCGGGGGAGGGATATAAAGAACGGGTAAGGTAAGAAGCGGCCTGGGGCATGTAATTTAGATACCATCCCGGCATTCACCTGGTGTGAATGAAGAAATCCCAGGAAAAAAACTCATTCAGGATAGCTGGCCTGAAAAAGCTGTAACACCTTTCCGAACGACTGACCCTGCCGGAAATCGAGCCCGGGACCAAAGGCAAGAGCGTTAACGGCTACGTACACTCATTAATACCGTCTGAAACTTTTTAGTTAGTGATATGTTTGACTTAATCTAGATTAACCTCACAAACATTTAAGAAAATAGGCAATATTTAAGAAAACAGCAATGATTTTCAACAAAAAATGTTTCTCCCTGTAATCCGACATATGGCAAGTTTTCATACACTTCATAAATAATGCATTTATGTGGGTGCTGAACCTATGTGTTCGATACTTCTTGATTAATAAATGTTGTGCTTCTCAAGCATGTAATCCGAGAATAGAACACAGCTATAGGCGGGAATTCATGTCACTTAATGACCTTCCCATTTTAAGTCAGTAGTAAAAACTTGTCAGTAAGTTATTTGCCTACTTTGGTTTTGTCAACAGTTCGTACTATGCGCGACGTCGTCCATGCAGTGTTCATTGTATGGCCGACGCCGATAAGTAAATAAAACGGGATAGTTCAAAAGTTGAGCTAGTGGGTGTGCAAACGTAAACCTCGTGTAGCTCAGGTACAGGCTGCATAATTACTTCATTACATCAATGTTAATGTGCATCCTCAACTTGGGATAGCGCAGTTTCCGCAGTTCAGATCAAGAATGCGTGGAGAAATTCATATTACTTTGAAACTCACATTTCTTGATGAAAATAGTCAGTGTTCGAAGTGGAGAAAAAGCAGAGGCGGTATTTTTCATTACGATTTTGACTCGACATACCGTCTGTCTAGATGTTTAAATGCAGTGAGGGTGTGTTGCCTAAAAGATTGCATTCTACTTACATAATGACTGGAAACCATTGAAGAGCTTCTTTCTAGTAACGCGGGTGGAGGGGCATGGAGAGACTTTGATTCCCTCATTCCAAAAAAAAATCCATTTATGTTGTATTATAAAGAATTATACACGAAAAAGTTCAAAAACCGAATGATGAAATTAACAATTTCCTGCGGGGAAACTCCTGGTGCCCCACTCGACTGTGGATTATTCCAAACACATGGAAGGATCGCTCCCATAGCAGATAACTTCTAAATCCGCCCATGTTCAAAACACGGCATTAGTAAGGCAAGAAGACACACACACATATATATATGAACAAACAATTAATATGGCATATCGAAATATAAACTAAGTAAACTTCTTTGAAGACATCTCACTTTAAAAACAAAAGGAAGGAAACAGGTAAGAAAACTGTCGATGTTGTAAACTTGGAAATTATTTCTACATAAAAAAAACAGTCTTTTTACGTGCAAAGCTATTCTTCAATTACTGTACATAAAAATGAATTAAATAAAGGTATTTAGCATCTGCTCTCGAGTGACGGTATATTTTAATCATTGAAAAACCAGAGACGGTATGCCTTCATCACTGAAAAACTAGAGGTGGTATGGCATAACACCGCATACCGTCTCACTTCGACCACTAAGAATAGTGTCAACACGCCTTCTAGACTATGCATGTGTTGCCGCATGCCAATAGCCCACCAGGAACAGGTAAACTTCAGGGGCGCAACAAGAAATAATTGTTCAAAAATAACATATTTTCCATTTATGGGTGTACTCCCATGCGCAAAAAATATTGCGCGTATACTGTAACTCACGATTTTTCGAATTTATTCCATTTTCCTCACGTTTATGAGTAAAATTCAGTTATTAGTATGTGGAGATAATAGAAAACTATCCACCTAAGGAGATATTTCCAAAAAATATAATAAAATAATAAAAATATAAGCAAAAAACAAAATTACGCTCTGTTTTGTGTATACTGGCAATCATGCTTTCGAGGGATTTTTCAGTAGCATAGCACAATTGCGAAGGGAAATTGACATAGGCAGTGAACTAGCTGGCGGAAGGAACTGGAAAGTGGACTAATATATTGAATTTATTGGTTTAAACCTAGTGTCTAGATGGTTTGCAAAATATAAATTAGCTCCTGTAACTAAGTTGTCGTACGAAAATATAGAATTTAACAGAAAAGCTCTTATCTTAAGGTTCGAAGCGATACGCACGATGGTTATGAGCATTACTTGTTAAGAAAAAGAAAGCAAACATAACGTACCCTCCGTGGTTAGGTGGATAGAGTCGCAGACTAGTAGTTCTTTTATTATTTTGACACGAGATCGAATCTCATCCCATTCCATATATATTTTTTCTTACAAAACATTATAGGAAGTGTATAATTTTGATGTTAATAAGAACCGAAACAATATAATAAGGAAATAACTTATTGATAGTATCCTTTAATCGACGTATTTATTCAGTATTAGAATACGTGTAATATTGGAGACAGTGGTTGTTTTCAGTTTATGGTCTTGTATGTTACATTTTCCCTGCCCGTTCTTGAACAGCAGACAACTCACTTCGGATTTGTGTGTCAGGAACTGGAAAAATAACATACGCGACCTTGAGAGTCTTTTCAGTCTTACCCTTGTTACATCGACATGACGTTACATCGAATAGCTTGTCTTCATGAAAAAAAAGGAAGAAAGGAAAAAGCTGATGTCAAATTATCTTTTGTGTGTGTATGTGTGGGTGCTTGTGTTTTTTTTCTTTTCTTTTTAGAGTATTGACTTTTTCCCTCTTTTTTTCATATCCACAAGTGCAAGAAATGCAATCATCAGTCCATGCTTTCGTTGAGCGAAACTAAATTATAAGATCTATGTATGCGGAACACGAATATTTCCAAAAGATAGCAGGAATATGAACGATAATCATACCATATTTCTACATTATATAGTAGCGTGAAAAACTGATATTAAAACGATATAACAAACAGGCATAAGCTTTTTTTTATACGGCAACACATTAAACGTAACTCATTAAATTTTGGGGATTACAAATTATCACCTTACGTGTCGTCGTATTCCTATTCGTTTTCACGTTCGAGCGACGAAAGAAGAAATTGTAGTGATAGTGATAAAAATCGAACTCGAGATTTCAATGGATTCAACAACCCCACATATCGAAAAAGTGTTTTTGATGTCTGTCCATCTGTTCGTCTGTCGGTTCGTCACGCTTTTACATGCATTCAAATAGGGCCATACTGTTCGACGCATCTGCACCGAATTCTAGACATGAAGTTTTTATAACACTTTATCGTTTCGAATTCTATATCCTTCGACACCTAAAAATGAGGGTAGTTTACTTAAGGATGAAAATTTAAAATAATTAAATTGTCTCAAAAACAGCTGTAAAGATTTTGCTTATTTTTTTTACAAATATATATTTTATTAATAACCTTTCACCGTAGTATGAATCATTGTTCTAAAAAATACATAAGGTGTAATTTACTGTATGGGATGCGTTTTTTCGAACAATTTACTCAATCACATTTCATAAATAAATGTATGATTAATAACCTGAAAATATGACACAACTCGTTCGTCCTCTAAACATTCAGAAGGGGTAGTTTACTCTAAGTTTACTCTTCTCCGATGATTAACGTCTGACGCAATTTTGTTCATATTTCATAAATAAATGTTACATAAATAACCTAACGATACGATATAATTCCATCGTCCTAAAATGCTAGAAATGGTATATTACTCTTTGGAGCAAGTTTTACCTTACGATTTTGTCGAGAACGACTCAGGAAATTTTGTTCGTATTTCATAAATAGCATAACTCGTTTGTCCTGAAAAGATATACAAGGGATATTTTATTCTTGGGGAAAACTTTTTTGACGATTTTCTCAGAAAGTACTCAGACGCTTTTGCTCATATTTCACATACAATTAGTTCCTTAATAATTCTGATATATGGCATAAGTTATTTCTAACAGATATATGACTAATGGGTACTTTACTTTTGGACGCAAGTTGTTTCGAACAAAGTTTTCCAAAACACATTATTTTATTCGCATTTCCCAAATAAATGTTTCAGTAATAGCTGCAGCCTAACACGAGTCACTTTAAGAAATTCGAGCGAGAAAATTCAGTGCGTTACATCCATACCCATTCTTAAATATATGCTTAAATGACGCGTGTCAAGTTAGACCAACAACCAACACCAAAACGACCGGAACATATCTCAGAATAATGGGCTGTTTAAGGGCTAATTAGTTGCTCTAATCCCCATTTTTGGGCTCCTACTGTTTAGCGGGAAATCGGATTCAAAATGGGCGAGTCTAGCTTGATATCAAGCTAGAACCCCCCATATGGTTACAATGGTCCGATCGAAAAAAATTCAAACGCCAGAATTATGGGCTAATTATGGGCTAATTAGTTGCTCTAATCCCAATTTTTGAGCTCCTTCTGTTTAGCGGGAAATCGGATTCAAAATGGGCGAGTCTAGCTTGTCATCAAGGTAAAAAAACATACGGTTACAATGGTCCACCCTTAAAATTCAAACGCTAGAATTATGGGCTATTTATGGGCTAATTATTAGCTCTAATCCTGATTTTTGGGCTCCTACCTTTTAGCGGGAAATCGGAATCAAAATCTGCGAGTCTAGCTTGACATAAAGTAAAAACTCTCCGTAAGGTTAAACATCTCGAATCGAAGAAAATCAAACGTCAAAAATATGGGCTATGTGTGGGCTAATTGATGCTGTAATTCCGAGTATGGGGCTGCTACCGTTTATCAGGAATTCTTTATCAAATTGTGAGATATGACTTAACTTCTAGCTATAAACCTAGGGCTATAATACTCCGATCAAAAGAATTAAAACGTCGGAATTGTGGGTTATTTGTATTGCTAAATTGTTGCTCTAATGTCGAGCTTTCTCTTCTATCGTTAGCAAGAAATCTCATGCAAAATTGGTATTGATTTTTAGATAAGTTGGGATGATACTTTCAAAGTTGCAGTGAGAAAACATCGATGTTTATTAACTGAAAATTGATTTATTTGAACTCTCCGCAAATGTAAATCTATATCTCTACTAGTAAACCCGTGAATTCTTTTTTCACGTGTTTATGTTCATTATGTTTGGAAGTAGTGTATATAGAGAATTTATGTAGTGAAATATCATTATTTTTTAAATAAATTTTTTGTGCAAAGAAAATGCCTCTTCGCCGTTGCTGGGGCCGCAGTGGCACAGTGGTAGAGCGTTTAAATCTTGTGCGTGTGATTCCTGGTTCGATCCCAGATCGCGCCAATTGGTCTTTGTGGTTGGCAAACACCATGTGCTTGGGTTTTATCGGAGTTATCCCATTTCCTCCCACTTTATTCATTCCACCATTTCATTCATTTGATATTATCATCGTCTGCCTTAGATTATAGATCACTCAACATATACACACACAAAAAGGAGGCATTACATTCGGAATGAGCCTCGTAGTATAACTTAAACTTTGCATAAGAATGGAAAAATAATCATCAGAAATAATATCTTTCATGTGGTCTTGTGTTTTTTCTGTACCATGGCTACAGAAAAAGGCATTTCTGGCTTTA